>NC_050173.1:43253404-43586619 GCF_008315115.2 Sander lucioperca | reverse complement strand
CGGTTAGAAGATGGCTGTGTCTCATGTGACCTTGTTATTTGTACACACTGTGACTATACAAATCACAACATGTAAACAGGAACATGTTGGCGTTATTTTGTCACTTATTGGGAGCAGTAGGCTAGATGGAGCCGTTTACCTTCAGGATCTGTGCTAACCAAGCTAGCGGTGGGGGCGTCAGACAGAGTTACAGCTCGCACGGAGATGAGAAGGGTATGTATGGACTTATCTAACTCTCGGGGTTACGGTGAATAAGCTAAAGTCCCAATAAGTCGGCGTGTTCCTTTAAGCTTTGTGATTTGCTTTGAAAGTTCGGCCGAAATACTAAGTGAATGTAACAGGTGTTTATCAGTAGGGATGGGGTGCCTCACTTTGTTCTTTAAGTTGATATTATGGGTTTATTTTTTCATTACAATCTTGTCCAGTACAGCTTTAAGTCATATTATCGAGGTATTACATATTCTGTGTATCATGACAAACATCATGACACAGTGTAAATTAGAAAAAAATAACTCAGTTACAGTCAACGGTGATTTTTACATTTGTGTTTGCCTACTTAACAAATTAGTTAACAGACTGTTGGCTCATCGTGGGTGATAAAGCTGCAACCCGCAGCTACACAGATGGCCTGAAATAAATCCATTGTGATTCTGTACCATCTGCATTAACTGCTTTCTAGAGTTGCTCGTGTAGCATGATCTACAGGTGAAACTCATCACCACCAGCCTGGATGAAAATAAAATAAATCTTTGGTGGAGAGAACATTTGAACACACATGTTGTTAGGAGTGTCCTGTAGGCACCGAGCGAAAATAAAGATACCGTAGGTCTGGAAAAAAAACTGTCATTGTCAAACAAGGAAAGTGCTTTTCCAAGTCAGTGAAATTTTACACTTTCATATCCAGAATCCAGGAGTTTTATAACCCCAACTATACCATACAAAGACAACAAATACATTTATTTTTATTTTCTCATAAATAAATTAAAGACTTTCAGCCGACCTGGTGTAGCGAAAACACTGATGTGAAAAAGGTGCAGAGAACCTATTTGATTTGTATCAAAAACACACAGGAGTAAATGACAACCGCCAACGGAGTGTGTTTATCTGCCGTCACAAACCATCTGGATGATCAGGTCGCGAGCGTCCTGGACGCCATAGGCAAGCTCCGCGTCGCCCTTCTTCACGTAGGTGCCGATGAGGTACAACTTGCGGTCTCCGACCTCGGACAGAGACAGAGCGTCGTGGAGGTCGGTGATGCTGCAGGATCCTGGAAGGTCCTGGAAACATGAGACAAACATGAGGGGACATCTAGTTGGAGATTTCAATCGTCCCCTTACTTCATTATAAAGACACATCAGAGGATACCAGAAACCTGTACTATGAATCAAGATCAACATGCCCTGGATTTACCCGGCTTCACTAACCCTAACAACCGCGGTCCCGCATAAGCTGTGTCACGACGGTGGTTAACAACTAGTTCAATCAACCCACAGTTTCCCAATCCAGCGGCACGCGCGTTCACATAAAAGAGGCGGTGTTTGCGCAGCACGACCAATCGCAAACATCTACCGGAGCCGCATATTTTATATAAGAAGAGCAAACTATAATTCTACATAAATATGAAGAACACGGACACGGTTTTGCAGGCAAAACGCAATACAGTCGCTGCTTCCTAAAACCGGAGGAAAGCTGGCAGAAAATAGCTTACGCTGTAAATGCGTAAATCACAACGTTTATCAATATCTTCCCCATCAGTCAGGCACTAGATCGGACCATTATTACACTTGTCCATTCCATAAACTGTCGTTGCTTTAGCCTATTATTTCAGTTGCAACCCTGGCAGTGGAAGCGATCGTGAGAGCAAATAATATATATATAAAAACATAATTCAAACCAATGTGCGCATTGGCAACACACGGCTCAAGATGCAGATAGCCTATATGTAATTCCCTCCCATTAAAATCTATATATTTCACAAAAATACCCATCAGGGAATGTTAGCGGGGGTCTCTAAATGTTTTAACTTTTATGAGCGCATCCCTCTCTCCCTCTCGGCGCACCGAGCGCCGCCTGATCTTACCGTCCTAATTTCCACCGCTTGCGATGATGCCGTTATCAGTCGAGTATTGATTGGTCAGTAGGCGGTGCTTTTACACCAGTTGATCTCTAATCTCCAACATAACCTGCTCCCGACCAGGTTAGGTGTTCACCATAAGTTACCATGGCGACTGAACCCGGTAACAAGTGATCCACCGTCGTGGTACAGAAAACCCTGGGTTGAACCTGAAGTTAGCTCATTAATGCCAAATCTTGCTTCGTAGTACAGGCCTCTGCTCTGGAGTTTAACGTTTTTAGATTCTGGACAGGACTTGTGCCTCTAATAGCAACACGGAAACTACCTTCTAAGTCTTTTCGGATTATTTAAATACAACATCCGGTAACACTTTACTTGAAGGTATCGACATGATCGTGACATGACACTGTCATGAACGTGTCATAAACGTTATAAACAAGTCATGAACGTTTATGACTTTTGTCATTAAGTGTCATTCGGTTTTTGTCATGACAAGTTGACATTGTTTGGGTTGTCTTGATTATGACAACTTGACATTAATCAAAGTGACATTACCAGAAGTTGTGTTGGTCATGACAACTTGACATTACATTTCTTTGGCGTGTCCTTATTAAGACAACTTGACATTAAACAGGATGACATTATGTCAAGTTGTCATGACAAAGACATCCCAAACAAATTGAATGTCAACTTAGACAACCAAGACAACTTCTGGTAATGTCACTTTGATTAATGTCAAGTTGTCATAATCAAGACAACTCACACAATGTCAACTTGTCATGACAAAAACCGAATGACATTTAATGACAGAAGTCATAAACGTTTATGACTTGTTTATAACGTTTATGACACGTTCATGACAGTGTCATGTCATAGTTATGACAGTGTCATGTCATGATTATGTCGATACCTTCAAGTAAAGTGTTACCCAACATCCTCTATTCCTTTTATTTATTTATTTATTTATTTATATATATATATAAAAATTGTGATCAAATATTTTCCCACTGACATGTTTTGATACTAAATATTGAACTTATTTTGACATGAGTAACTTTGCAAAAAATAAACAGAATATTCTTAGCACGACTTTTTGTTTGCAGCTACATGTAAATGAGACAACCTTTGTGAAAACTTGCAGTCTACGGCAGTATTGGCATTCAGGAATTTCAAAATCCTTCAAAATAGTGGCTTTCAGTTGTTAGACCTATTAAAGTAGCCAGCTTTACTTCTGTGTTTGAAAACACTTTTCATTGATTCAGAGTGCATTCAAAATCTACTTAGAAATACGTTTTGGTTGGTATTTCCATGGGTACAGTAGAAACACAGGCTACAGCGAAGACAACTGGTGCGAGTGAGACAATCAACTTAAAAATGCAGCATCAGTTTCTGAGTTTTAAATCTTAGTTGTCAGTGCATGACTTACATTTGGATCACACTTTTACAACATTCTGAGCAGAAACAATTAAATCCCATCTGAACACTAGAAATGTATTGATTAACAGAAAATGAATCAGTAACTGTGTTGATATTTGATTCATCTTTTGTTTATAAAAAAAAAAAAAAAAGCAAATATGCCAAAAATCGACAAATGCAAAAACTTGCTGGTTTTCTTAGTTCTATAATAATGAACTGAGTGAACTGAATATATTTGGATTATGGAGTTTTGATCGGACAAAACATGACATTTGAAAATAACTAATTGGACCCTAGGAAACTATATTATGCTATTTTTCATTATATATTTTCTGACAATTTAGACCAAATGAATAATGGAGAAATTAATCAGTAAATTAATGGTTAATGAAAATAATAGTGCTGTCAGTTAAACGCGTTATTAACGCCGTTAACGCAAACCCATTTTAACGGCGTCAATTTTTTTATTGCGAGATTAATGTTCTTTTTGGCCTAGCAAACTTTGTAGTTTTTTTCACATGCTGTTGCAACAACTAGTAACGTTAGAAAAACTACAACACCACAATGGATCTAGCTAGACCGGAAACTAAACAACAGACACGCCGCACACTTGTTTGGGCTTGTGAGCCGGCCAAAGAGTAGTAGGCTAATGTTACGTTTTGAGTGGATGGCGAGCGCGAGACGCCGAAATGGATGCCAGTAAGATTCTGAATGGAAAGTTTACTTTTTAAAAGTTGCCAAATGGTTCCATTGACACAACCAAAGTGATTTGTGTGTTTTGTCGTTGTGAACTGAGCTATCATCGCAGCACGTCCAGTCTGAAATACCACTTGATGGCCAAGCACACAGCTGATGCCAATTCTCCACCCCCTCGTCAAAGCCAGGCGACAAAAGCACAAAGCAAGCCGATCCACTTTTCCATGTTGATAAGAGCATTAAAATGAGAAAAAATAATGGGACAAAAAGAAATCTAGGGACATTTAGAATAGATAAAAATGCATGATTAATTGCAAGTTAACTATGACATTAATGCGATTAATCGCGATTCAATATTTTAATCGTTTGACAGCACTAGAAAATAATCATTCGTTGAATCCCATGTGAACACAAAGTCTCTAATTATAATCTGTGTAGCGCTCTTCGAAGACAAAAGGGCCCGCAGGCTTTTGTTAAAAGCAGCCTGGAGTGTTTTTATCTGTCATTCTCACCTGTTTGTGGGCCAGTATCATTAAAGGCAGGCGGGGGTCAGAGGCCAGCAGCTCATGTAAATGCTTCTTAGCAACGGGGAAAAGCTGTGGGTTGGAGGAGTCGACCACGAACACCAGCAGGAGGGCCTTGGACATGTACTTCTGCCAGTACGGCCGGAGCTCCTCTTTACCTCCAACTGACAGACAGAGAGACAGACAGACGACTGTGACATCGACATCAAACTCATGGCGTGCAGCAGAAGTGACCGGTGGCATTGACCATCACCTCTTTTGGGTTCAGACTTACTTTCTAGGAATTCAATGTGCAGATCCTCTCTGCTGATGGAGACTGCGTTGAAGCCCTGCGTCGGCTCCATGTCCTGCTCCAGGCACCCGGTGGCCAAACAGTGCAGCAGGCTGGTTTTACCCGCTCCATCCAGACCCAGAACCAGCACCTGCGTCCCTGCTGACTCCACAGACTTGGACTGCAGAACACAGACCAGTACACGGCAGATTAAGACTGAATACTATCTGCTCCGCAGTTGTTTCTTTACTGCTACCATAAAGATACTCACTTCATACATAAGTCTATGTTTTTATTTGGATGTTTTCTGTAACTAACTACATTTCTTTGCTCTGGACTTGTGACATGTGCAGTGACAATAAAGTTGAATCTAATCTAATCTAACTGTTGTTTGAGGTTTTGCCCTCTACTGCAAATCAAATTTCCCCTTGAGGGACAATAAAGGTCTGGACTAAGAAATGTGCATGTTTTTCATACAAAACCAACCAAAACTTCTCACATGAAAATAATGAATTATGCCCACACATAAAGCAGTTGAACAACAACTTAAGAGACCAAAGCCTAGTCTACAAATCTGTCTTATTTTGTAAAAGGAATGCGTAAAACAAGAATCTGACTGGGCATTCCACGGCAACTTTACTCTGACACTGTGCAGCTGAAACAATTTGTATGATTGATTTATAAATCGATTAACTGTTTAAGTCAATTATCAAGCAAAAATGGTTGCCCCTTCTCAAACGTGATTATTTGCTGCATTTCTTTTGTTACATAAATGTAAATTAAATATCTTTGGGTTTAAGACAAGGCACTTAAAGACATCGCCTTGGACTCTGGGAAACTGTAATGGACATCTTTTTTTGCCCACAATTTTCCTACATTTGATAGACCAATTATTAGATTTATCAAGAAAATAATCAGTCACGTAAGGCTTGTATCATGTGCACGCGCATACAACTTTGTTATTACTTAAAATTCCACATGGGGGAGGCAGAAACTACGCACTATTAGCTTTAAGTAGCAGCCGATACAAAGATAATGTCCAAAATGCTGATGACAGTGTTTCTAAGGAAGAAAGAGAAAAACTCAGTGGACTAACAATGAGTTTAAATATTATTGTTAATATATGTTAGGGCTGCAACAAACTATTATCCCTTAATCTACTGTTTAGTTTAAGTCTTTTGGCCTATAAAATGTTAAAAGGTCCATCACAGTGCTTGAAGCAAGACATTATTTCAACTGTCACAGAAACTAAAGAAAACCACCAAATATTTATATTTGAGAGCATGGAAAAATGTTTATTTTTCTGTCACTTGTCTTTCTAATAAAGGCCCTACATTTCCCAGAACTCCCCACAGCAATCCCCAGTGAACTTGCATGAACTTGTTGCTGTTGTTTAACCATTACAACTAAAAGGGTATTTATCTGGTTGTAGTAGTAGTTTATGAACTCTGGATGATGTTCATAATTATCTAGCCAATCTTAAAACACAAACTCTATTCTGTAGCTGCTGTACTCTGGTCTGTTTTGGGCGTTTCTTCTACTGAGAGTGTGATAGGCTAGCTACCTCAAGTTAATCCTAAAACTAAACCATTTTTAGGGGAAGTTAAACGTGCTCATTTTGTCCTGCCTTCTAAGAACATTTGGATATCAATTTTTAGAAAACAAGTTTTAAAGTAGGCCTACACTCTCCAACAACTGTTTCCAGGAAGGTGTGTCGTTTTACCATCGATGCTTTCTGAGTTTGAGCAGCAGCAACAGCAGCAGCGGCGGCGGCCACAACAGTTTGTTCAGCCGCAGCTTCCTCTCTTCTCTTCTGTGCCTTTCCCTCTTCTTCCTCTCGAGCACTTTTACCGTCTTTCTCCGGCCGAGTTTCAGGCTTCTCCTCCCCGGAGGAGGAGGACGCGTAGGTCCATAGAAGATAAGCGACTCCCCCCGCTACAACGACGGAGGTGCCGAGGACACCGGCTTCCTTCAAACCGATCATGGTGCTCAACCGCCGGCTTTTGCTTTCCAATCTGTCGCTGTTTATCCGTCCGTGTACGCCATTGTTGCACTTTTAGCGAAGCTTACACTTTGTATCCACCTCGATGTCCTCCTCCTCGACTCAACAAGTGGATTAACAGACAGGAAGCTGAGGAGGAGGAACTCCTCAAAACGATGTTTCCGGAATGAAGTGCGCCGCTTTTTGTTGATGCAGTGTTACAATCTCACCGCATGAGGGCGCCGTTATTCCTAAACTATTTCATTATAAACTCTTAAGCTTCTTTTAAACAAACATGGGATTAATCAAGTAATTAGAACCGGTGATAGAAAGTGGCTAAGCACATTTACTCAAGTACTGTACTCAATTATGGAATTGAGGTACTTCTACTTTACTTGAGTATTTAATTTGTCTGCTACTTTATTCTCGACAACTGAAGTTACTAGTTATTTTGCATACTAAGATTTAACATGATGCAATTTTCAGTGCACAATATCAACTTGAGTAATTTTAGTCTTATCTTTTGTTAAAAAAAAAAAAACTGCCAATGCTGTAAGAATATTCCCTCCTGTTTTTAATGCCAATGCAGTTGTTTCAAGCATTTTAATAAAAGAAAATTCACAATTCGAGTGTAGGAAACTCTTTCCTTGAGTACTTCTACTTGCTGCTTGATGCTTAAGTATGCTACATTTTGCTGCCAATACAGTTAATACTGGGTCTGAATACTTTCTCCACCACTGATTTTAACCAGTGGTTAAAAGAAGTAGGCTAACTTTGCAAATTAGCATAGCATCATTTTCAGTATTACTCATGAAATTCTGAAACTGTACATCCATGAATTAACATGGCAAGAACATCATTAAAATGGTAATAAAAAGCATGTAGGCCTACCATAAACAGATTTGGGTGTCAGTTGGGGTTTTCTGTGCAGACGACAGATCCCTGCAAAGGTTTGAAATAACCAGTTGAGTGTCCTGGCAAAAGACAAGACAGTCCAGATTGTGAAGTCAAACCTTTCCTTACTCAAACCTGCAATGTTGAAGTCAGGAGTAAAACACGACAGTGAGGCAATCATGAAATACATTTATTAACAAATGAAAGGATTCCAGTTAAACAACAGATGCATAATGAATGAAAATCAACTTAAATCCAACGGTTTATCAAATCAAAAAGGTCTTTTTTTCCCCAAATGAATGAACTTCAAAAACAAAAGGCCAGAACTTCTATCTGAAAGCCCTCCTTCCTCCCTTCCCATCATGGTTTGAAAGGTGCTGTCTGGTTGGTCCTCTTCACCGGCACCCTCTCCTGCTTCTTAGGAGCACTCAGGAGCCAGGTCTGGAGCTTGCTGTCATCCCGCGTCACCCCGAGACTCTTCTGGGTCCTGGCCCGCAGTGAGGGAGGCCTCTTTCGCTGCCGAGCCCCAGTTTCCTGGACCTGATCTGCCCCGGAGCTGGAGGACTCCACTGTCTCGGCCTGTCGATGCCTCCTGGCCTTGGACGCCTCCTGGAAGTTGCTGTAGCTCTTCTGCTTGATGGAGGACAGGAGCCTGGCCCTGCTGCTGCTCTCTGCCTCAGCGTGCTTCTCCACCTCATCATCTTCATCATCATCATCATCATCATCATCATCACAATCATCAACAACAGACTTCTTGCCTTTGTTCTCCTGTGAGAAAGTCTTCTTCTGCCAAGTGATGAACTCTGACATGCTGTCTTTCAGTTGGGCGGAAAAGTTTCGATGGGTCATGGTGGCCTGGCAGCTGACCTCCACCGTGGCCTCCTTCAGCTGCTCATAGTGGCTCTGGATGTTGGACATCTCCTCCAGGATGTCGGCAGAGAAGAGCTCCTGGACGGCTGTGCTCCTCCCAAGAAACTCTGTACACACGGCGTCCCTCTTTGGTTTCAACTGCTTTTGGAAGCTGAGAAAATGTGGCATGGCTGTGTAGTGTATGGCTTTGTTTGCAACAAGCTTTTCGTATATGTAAACAACATCGTGATGCCCATAATTCAATGAATCCTTGAGAAACTTCTGGGTTGGAGCCCAGTCCCTGAGAGCGAGTCTAATCTTCACTGGTGGAATGGCAAGTTGTGTGTGGTACAAACCAAACATCAAATACAAGCCTCCCACTCGAATCTGGTAGCTGTATGGAGGCAGGAAGTACTTCACGGCTGTGGCCAGCGCTACTCTGCAGAATCTCTTCAGTTCAGCCACACTGGGGATGCCTCTGAACACATCTGAGAAGCCTATCTCCCTCCAAATGGCTGAGAACAACTCGTACCTGACGGAGTCGGTGTGCTGGAAACGAGCCAGCAGTTGCTCCACATCTTCTGTCAGAGGATCGTAGAAGAAAGCAGAGTAAACCGGCGGCTTACGAGGCATCCTGTGCGCAAAACAATAACCTCAGATATTACTGAAACTCTGAAGGCGCTCCGAACGGATTCAAGCAAGGTGAGGCCCGTCATTGTCCAATTACCGGAGAACTACGCCCACGAGTGGAAGGAGCCAATCATGGCGATTAACCATCAGGTGTGGTTTACCTGGGTGTTCAATTTTTACACGAGATTAGGACAATTTAGTCCCTTTACATGCCTGGAGTAACTGTAATATATCTCTATTGGTTAGGATTAATTTGATAACAATAGTTATAATCCCCAAACTTAACATAATTTATATGTTTACCTTTTCCCGCATAGCTCCTAAAATAAAATGTACCATAGACCTAACATTTATATGGCTGGGGAAAAGCGTCTCCTTAATCTACCAAAGATAGTGGGAGTATCTCTTTATAAATTAAAATATAGAGATCAGAGGTAAAAAAAAAAAAAAAGATTAAGATAATGAGAAATAAGTTCTAATCTCATTCTATTATTTGCCTATATTGAGCGCCACTGAATTAGATTCATTGTTGCGGATTTAGGATCTTAGTTTAGTTCTACAACTTGTGAATTCCTCAAAATTGGCTTTTTGTCAGTATTTGCATTTTGTAGCATAGTGTTTCCTCACACCAGCTTGTTAGTGTTTTCTCGAGCTGGTTTATAGGATTTCTGTAACATTATATTTACCTGCTTTCATTTCTGAAGGGCAGATTCATATTCTATTCTATTTTTTAAAAAGAGGGTTCATTTTAACTGATGTGGAAATCATGTGCACATTTTCACTTGCCATCTTTCTTTTTTACCTAAATGAAATATCAACTGCATATCAAATGCAACCTTTAAAAAAACCTAATGCAGTTCAAGTAGTAGAGAGTAGTAGCCATCTAGTTAATGGAAACACAGGGGCCATGTGTCATTAAGAGTTTTATTAAGACTTAACAAAAGGGGACACCTGTTTGGTCTTAAAACATGCATCGGACAGAATTAAATTTAAGAATTTAAATTATTTAGACCAACACAGGGATTCAAAAATAAATATTCTTTAACATTGCATCGTGGCAGCTGATTGAAAGTGAAGAGACAGTTTAAGGAAAGCAAACAGCCAGAGTATGTATATCCTAATACTCAGACCCAAGAAATATTAAGGACAGTTCTCCCAAAATTGAACTTTGAGTTACTTTGCAAAAGTAGTTTTCCTAACTGCATGATTAACTATATTAAGGAAAATGCAACACCGACATGGCACGGAATTAAATGAAACTGAGGTCTTAAAGTCAGTAGGGACATGGTTTTAATGATTTAGTTGACACTTCATGGAATAAAAGTTTGCTGGATCTACCAAACAAATGTATTTTCATATTTGATAGACATTTAAAGATGTTTCTGAATGCAACATCTCTGTGAAAACCTGACACATTACAGGAGGACAATACAGGAAGGCCATTTTGATTTAAAAAAAAAAAAAAAAAAAAAAAGCACCAGGTAACGGCGAAGAAAAAGCATTTCCCATTCATCTGACCATTTAAAGAAAAAAAAAGAACTCGTTATTTTGTTCATTTCACTGTGACCTCAGAAGGTCACGAGTGAAAAGAAAGTTAAAACAGAAAACATTTTAAGAATCAATCTGCTTTTGCAGAGCTAAAAAAAGTTAATTTCAGTGGAACTGTCCTTTAAATACTCTCTCTTCTGTACTTTTAACGCCACAAATTAAATGACATAGAAGAGCAGAGGGGAGCTTTTGGTTTCACATATTTAAATGAATGGCCAGAACAAAAAGTTCAATTTAACTTGAAACATAAAAAAGAGAAAAGCTTATGATTTCTTGGTGAGACAGAGTATCCCATGGCCCCTCTGCCTGACGTGTTGCTTCCCTCTGACTACCAGCCTCCTTTGCCTCCCTTCTTCTTCTTCTGTGGTGCCTTCTTGCGTGTGGCCCCCGAGGCTGCAGGTTTCTGCTGCCGTGGGGGGACCACGTTGCTGGCGGCGGCTGTAGAGGAGCTGGATGCAGACCCTGGTCTGGGGGAGGTAGGGGGGCTACTGGCTGTCTTACTGGCATCCCTGAACAGAGGAAGAGCAAAAACCGTGTCAGAGATTGCTCTCAAGGAAATATTTGTTAATTCTGGGAATATTTTGAACCTATAATACACCGCTAGGCTCTTCAAAACAAGTTGAAATGAGATGTGTGGGAAACCTTATACGTGTCACTCTATGCCCTTCAAGTACTTTCAGGGAATAGTTGGACATTTTGGGAAATATGTATTTGCTTTCTTGTCGTTAGATGAGAAGAAGCCCTTGGGCAAAGGCACCAAACCCCCAACTGCTCGGTGCACTCATCCGTGTGCAGCCCCCTCACTCTGACATCTCTCCATTAGTGCATGTATATGTCCTGTTTGTGCATGTGTGTGTATTTCGGGCCTGTGTGTAATGTGTGTAACTGCAACTGTAACCAACAAGAGTGAAAAATGTGAATTCCTCCTTGCGGGATAAATAAAGGCATCTCTTTTCTTCTGATCCCCCTCTCATGTCTGATATATGTGCTGGTAGGTGTATTATTGCATTTTGGACAAAGTCAGGCTAGCTGCATTCCACCAGTTTCCATTCTTAGCATACAGACATGACAAGTAAGAAAGCTAATAAGCATGTTTCCAAAACGTCAAACTATTCCTTTAAACTGTCAACGAAGGCTGCAATTGATTCTTTTTAATATCACTTTGTTTATAAAAGTCTGAAGATAGTGAATAAAGCCTAAGATGACTTCTACCGATTGCTTATTTGGTCTAAAACGGAAAAAGGGCATTTAATCTACAACGGCAAACAGTGAAAAGCAAATAATCTTCACATTTGAGAAGCTGAAACCAACAAATATTTCATTTTCTTGATAAATGAGTTAAATGAATACATAAGTATAAGTATATGAAAACATAAAATTATCAAAATTGTTTTTAATCAATTGTCTATCAAACACCTATTTCTTCAGCATTGCTAATATCTCTGTAGAAACATTACTATGCAACTCATAGTAGGGGGGGGGGCAAACACTGTATAATTTGCCTATATACAGGATTCCCTTGTGATTTTGTAATTTCAGTAAAAGTTACATTAAAAGGGTCATTTTGAGAGCTGAGATACTTTATATCATAACAATAAAAATAGCAGCCTGTTGACACTGCCTCACTTTTCCACGTGTAGAGACATTTCTGACTGTCTTAGCATATGGATTTCTACTTTGGCCTAAATTACACACAAGCTGTTTCTTCTGCACAGCAGCTGGACATTTCCACCGAGGATTCATTGGCAGGGAAACAAAAAGGACAATCTCGAGTGCTTTCCTTTCCTTTCTTCCTTTTCCATTAGTGGAGTTGATTATGGGGTTTCAATTTCAGGAAATTGCACCCAGTAAACGCCACTCGAAAGTGATGTGCATATGCATGCGATTCTTTACTCACAACTCGGCCGAAGCGCCTGCCATCGCTCCCTGTGTGCCTTTTCCTATTTGCTCCTTCTTCTTTCCCTTCTTCTTGCCTCTGTAGTAGGAACGCTCCTTCATGGGCATCCACCTCTCAGGGTCAGGGGTGCCTGTGGGGTCGTAGTTCTTGGGCAGTTTGCCTAAAAGAAGAGAAGAGGAGGAAATCACCGAAGGGTGGCATATTATTTTGAACGCATCTTGTATAAGAGGAAAAAAAGCTTTAGAATTGTGTTGTAATTCCTACTGGTGGCCCCTAGAGGTCAAGTGTTCACCAATTATTTCCATTTTAATTTTACAATATCATCTTAAAAGTGTCACTAAGAAAGATGTCATTGCTGCAACACGTAATATAACTCAGTGGGCTATTGTAACAGAGGAAAGAGAGTCTCTTTGAATAGTAATCACTTGTTTTACTTTAACATTTCTTGAGAGCATGTGCCATTTATTATTATTTTGGAAATAATCTGTCCCCAAAACAATGTTTGATTAATGGCATACCTCTCTTTTTCTTCTTCTTCTTTTTAATCTCTCCTTGGCTGTAAAGAGAACGCAGACGTATTAGATTAAAGGAAGTAAAAGCTCATCCTTTGAATATTACAAAGGATATTTTTAGATTATACAGGTATTTGAATCTAGAAAATGTTGTGAACATAACAAGGCTGATGTGGAGTAATAAGGGGTTTACATTTGTTCTTTGGGAAGGTTTTCTCCTGTGACCTTAGCAGCTTTTTTCCTGACGTAGTTGGCTCCGTGGGAGTTCTCCAGCTCGTCCACGTCCACATTTAAGGCCATTGTGTCTGCGGAGGGTAGGTGCTTGCTGAGGCTGGAGAGGAATGCTAAGGACACAACTGTTTTGCATTGGCTCTTGAAATGTACACTTTAATTTGCACCGTCATAATGTCATCTGAGAGTCCTATCCTAAATCCTTTTGCATTAGCATTGCTAGGAAGGCAGTGTTACACAAGAGCTTGCAGGGTTTTTCCTGCATAGAGGATTTTTTGGCGCCCCCCCAAAGAGGTTTTAGCCAGCCCCAAAGGAAAATCACCAGCGCCAAAATTATAAGAATTGAGAATAAAAAATAGCTAATCGAATCCTCTCTGAATGTGTTTAACAGCACTGTTGAACAAGCAGAACATAACCTTGAATATGAGAGCTAATCTCAGTTTAACATCCAGAGTCTGGCTGTACCAGACTGTCTCTTGTGATTTATTTAAATATTAATACTGTCGTGTCACCCCCCCAAAGACCCATTCTGTGCCAGGAAAAACCCTGGTTTGTAGCATATACGAAATGAAAATTAAAATATAATAATCTCAGGTTGGATAATAAATGATGGAGCTCCAATACTATGTTCTTTGCAATTAACATCATACTAGTCAGTAGCGTCTTTGGTGTGGTCTTCTAGGGCTGCAACTAGCAACTAACAATTATTTTCATTACGGACTAACCCGACAATTCTTTTGACAAACTATGAAAATGCCTAATATAATTCCCTAAAAACCCAGGTTGCGTCTTCATACTCCTTGTTTTATCTGATCATCAATTTAAAACAACAAAGATTTCCATATATCACAGCAAACCCCCACATTTGAGAAACTAAAAATCAGTAAAATGTTTGGTGTTTTTGCTTGAATATGATTGACGATTAATCGAGCACCAAATTGCAAATAACAAAAAAAAAAAAAAAAAAAAAAGCTTTAGTGTCTTCAATTGTTTCAAAGGATACGATTTGGCTTTATCCGTGTCCACCAGAGAATACGCCGAGATGAGTTGTGCCAGTGTGTGGATGTCGTTGGTGTTTTGCCTGTTTCAAGAAAAATGAAACAAAGTTAGCTTCATTGTTTCAGGAATTTCAACAACTGTTGCAGTAAAAATGATCAACAGACCAACACAAAAACGGGAAAGTTTAAAGGTTGCACATTCACTCACAGATGTGCTGCACAAATATGTAAGTGATTAAATGCTTTGCCTTCACATAGTTTAATTGTTCATCTTATAATTTGTGTTTTTCCTGCTCTATATACACACTGGAATGATGTTTATCAAGCTGTTTAAGAACTTGATAAACATATGAGCTGCTCTACGTCATGCCGACAAGATTGATCTCTCACACACACACAGAGAGAGAGAGAGAGACAGAGAGAGAGAGACAGAGAGAGAGAGAGACAGAGACAGAGAGAGAGACAGAGAGAGAGACAGAGACAGAGAGAGAGACAGAGAGAGAGACAGAGAGAGAGAGAGAGAGAGAGAGACTGTAACTCACTTCCACAGCTGCTCCAGATCACTGATGGCTTCTTTTTTCCGTCCGTACTTCAGTTTGAAATTGGCAGCTTCTCGTACAAGTGCTAAGTGTGCAGCAGATCCGGGCTGTGGAGGAGGAAGGGCAGGCTGATTACACAGTGTCTTGTCAGATGAAAGTATTACCCACATCCTCAACTACAGTATAAGTGGCGACTGGCTACATTTGTTGTTAAAAATTGGACTGCATCTCTGCTTTGACTTTTTTTCTATGAAGCACTCAATGCTGTAATGTTTCGGCACTGCACTTCCTGCAATTACCCGTCAATCAAATACAGAGGGTTCAAGTGACAGTGTATTGTTCCCTGAGAATGGTTGATACATTTTGAGTTTCTGTAAGTGGCTACCGCTGCCCAAGTTGGCTACCCAGTTCAAAGGAAGACTCACAAGAGTCTAGGGGTGCACCGATCCAATATTAATATCAGATATCGGTCCCGATATTGACAAAATAGCCGGATCGGGAAATTTCGGGGGACCGGAAATATTAACAGATCCACGGTCAGTTTTGTTAGTTTTTTTCCCTGTGTCACATGCTGGAAGAGTTGAGTGTACAAATAAATAAGAATTCAATACATTACATCTGTGTTATTTTGTCTTAGTTAGGAAAGTCTGGTGCCTTTAGTCTCTTCCACATGATGGAAGGAAGGTATAAGGTGGAAGGTATATGCAGTGTATTATTAATTCAACAACGGTATGGGATCGGTATCGGGTATCGACAGATACACTAAGCCCAGGCATCGGTATCGAGACTGAAAAAAGGTCAGATCGGTGCATCCCTACAAGAGTCACAGAAGAATACCTATTGTGTTATATCAACTTGCAACAGATTTTTGTTCGGCCACAAACCTGTTCAGACTGGTAGTGCTCAATAGCTTGTTTGAAAATCTCAATAGCGCTGTCAATGTCTTCTTCGTGGGAGTACATCGTTACCAGAGCTGAAATCTGAGGAGTCAATGACACAGTTTAGATGAACACTTTGAGAGTTGACTGAAGCGGAATCAAAGAGTTTACACAGTTAACCATCACTGAAAGAGACAACGTTGTAATACAAAAATGGTCACAAATGTATCTAGACAGGGTATTGTTTTCATTTCAGACCTACCATCCCCGATTTGTGCTTGAACTCTTCAATGGACCTTAGAACATCACAAGCTTTTGTTACGTGACCTGAGGACCAAAAGAAAGACCCCAAAACAGAGTATTAGAACACAAATGCAGCTATTGTGACCATATAAAAGCCCACGTTACATAATATCAAACTTAAAATCACTAGAAATTAATGCTTATTTCTAGAAAACTAAAGTTTGAGGCATACATTTTTTTTGGAAAATGTCATTCTTCCATTAAAAGTTGTACGTTCTTCTTGTTCATGAATATTTAAGCACTGAAATTAAAAACTGAATACATATTGAACAACAAAACATGCTTTCATTTGACAAAGATATTTATGTGTTTATTATAGAAACAGGAACATTTTCAACTGATATCCTGTTCTAAGAGAGTAGAATCTGTAGGTATAGATATGCCAGTACCTTGTATTAAATAGAGTTGTGCCATTGTCAGTTTGATGCCAGACGCACTCTCTGGATGTTGGTCTGAGAATTGCTGGAAAACAAAACGATAGTCAGTTAGCATGATCGAAAACACTGAATTAGTGATAGACCGATTTTATCGGCCGGCCGATATATCGGGCCGATATCTGAGTTTTTACGTGTATCGGCCGATACGCGGCTGCTGCGTTCGCTGATAGTTTTTTCCCGGCATTATTTACAGACAGGCGTCCACAGGCAGCTCTGTGTTGCTGGAGACGCTGCAGTTCACATGCAGACCATGCACTGCCCCTCCCCCACTAGCAGAGTGCTGGTGCTGGAAGCCTGCCAGGCTTTCAGCACCATGGCAGTCTTAAATTACAAATCAAGCACTTTACTTCAATGGCTACTTTTCAGGTTTATTGTTTTCTTAAATTATTTAAATGTGTTGACAAAGGACATGTTGTGATGACCTGATTATATCTGTCTTATAATATGTCAGCAAGCAATGCATCATCAAGGCTGTGTTGTAGATGTTGATGAAAGCCTTTTACCCTTGCACAGTTAACCCTATGCAGTGCACCCATCCATATGATGCACATTGCACACATTTTTTGGGTGATATGAATGTAAGATGATTGCTGCGACACTGATCTGTGTGTCCGTTTATTATTTTTAAAGAAATGGCAGAGCAGATTCCGAAAACAAATCCAGTGTGGCAGGGTTTATATTTTTATGATGTAGTATCGGCTCCAAATATCGGCTCAAGAAAATCGGCAGCCCGTATCGGTCATCGACTAAGGCTGATGGAAAAAAAAACAAAACGGTATCGGCAGTAAAAAATCCATATTGGTCGAACCCTACACTGAATGCATATAAAACATAACTACTGGCATCACTTTTCACTAAACAAGAACTAAATACATTTTCTAGAATCCTGCTTAACAGACCAATTAGGATTGCAGCTACGGATGCATGAGGTCCTAAAAAATAATCTAGAATCATACCAGTATAACTTATTCCAGTCACGTCTTACACTTACTATTTTTTGGAGCTACAGACAGTGGGCACAGAGTAATATTAGCTTAAAGGCCTCATATTATGCTCATTTTCAGATTCATAATTGTATTTAGAGGTTATATCAGAATAGGTTTACATGGTTTAATTTTCAAAAAACACCATATTTTTGTTATACTGCACATTGCTGCAGCTCCTCTTTTCACCCTGTGTTTTGAGCTCTCTGTTTTAGCTACAGAGTGAGGCATCTCACTTCTATACCATCTTTGTTGGGAGTTGCACATGTGCAGTAACTAGGTAAGGACTACTAACCAGTCAGAAGCAGTGTATGAGGGAGTGCCACGCTAGCAGCTAGGCGAGCATTATAACGTGTTACAAAGTGACCACGTTTGTCTCTGAAGTAAAGGCTGGACTACAATAGAGCTGTTTGGAGCAGTTTGTGAACAGTGTTTTCTGTTGGAGATGGTAAGTCCCTTTGGGGTGGACTTTGGGCTTTTTCACTTTGGAAACCGATTACATGCACAAAAAGATATATAACACAAAGGAAAGGGAAAAAGCCAAAAAGCATAATATGAGCACTTTAAAATTTGTGAAATGAGTGTATGTGTCAGTAACTGTAAAGCCATTTGCTGGGTGTTTAATAGTTTCTGTCTAATACTATTTGTACATACATTTTTTAGTATGGATAGCTTAAGTGGGAATGAAACATCAGCAACGTTGGCGCCTTACTTTACCCGTGGACCTTTACATAATCAGAAAGAAAAGTAGGAGGATTTTGTTTGTTTTTAGGATGTGAGTCAGACAGACAGCAGCGTTGGTTATTTCTACCTGGAGCAGCTCGATGGCCCTGCTGTGCTGCTTCTCCCTGCACAGTTGAGCAACCTGGATGAGGACCGGCCGCGGGTGACCCGGATTCTGAGACTGAAGACTGGATGACAGTTTCCTGCACTGGTCAGCCTGTTGACGGCACGCAGAGATGCACCAACGCTGATCAGTAACGAAATCTAAAATTCTGGAAAATCAGCCATTACTGTTATCTTCGTAATGTGAATCAGAACATCTTTTAGCTACCTGGTTCGTGTACATGGCCAGGAGGGCTTTGTTGAAGTCAATGGCCTGCAGCTGCTTCTTCGCCAGCTTGTATTCAACACCTTCAGCGTTTGTCAGTTTCACCTTTTTCTTGGAGTCAAACACGTTTTGGTCCTATGAAAACAGACAGAGCTTAAATGAAAATGCACTTCATCCAGTTGGAATTTTGCTTTCTTGATTTTACATCTGTGGATAGATGTTAACAGATTATTATTTATTTTTTTTTACAGTGCGTTATATTCAGTATTTTGGACACGGCGGTGCACATTGGGAAGTGAGTAAGTCTGAGGTTTACAGTGAGATCCCAATGATACTTTTATGATGAAATGTTTTAGTTGGTAAGATTGCCACACACCCACCTTGTTTATTGTAATGATATTGTTGGCAGTCACAGCAAGCAGCCCTACATCTGATGGCCTGCAATTTAGAGCATATTATTGAATATCTATTTGACATCTGCACTGTATTACTGACACATACTAAACTTAGCACAAAAAGTAAGGAAATTTGTGTTTGGTAGATTATTTCTCTGTGGTAACAATGCTTTTTGGCACTAAATCTTACACCGTTGGAAAGCCTGTTTAGTTGCCTTTCAAATGGTGCCCCATTTGTAAGGAACATGCATTTGTGGGATGAACAACAGTGCTGAGTATGTGGGTTGCGCCCATGAAGGATTTGCCAAATCTTCTCTGCCAATGCCAAACAGCTTATTCTGCCATTGACTCATTTGGTGGATTGGATGATTGAAGTTTGAAGAAACAAGACATATTGGCAATTGAACAATTTATTTATTTCACAAACAGGAGCCTCAGTAGCGTGTGGAAGAACCATACACAGCCACAACAGCCTGGCACCTCCTCCTCATGCTGGTCACACACTGCTGTGGGATGGCATCCCATTCTGACTGACTGTAGCTGTACTTACAGTAGTAGGGCCCATGCTCACAGGGGTACCAGAAGCTCAAAACAAGTGTCAATAGCAACAGCAGAATAAGCTGTTTGGCATTGGCAGAGAAGATTTGGCAAATTTTTCATGGGCGCAACCCACATACTCAGCGCTGCTGCTCATCCCATAAATGCATGTTCCTTACAAATGGGGCACCATTTGAAAGGGAACTAAACAGGCTTTCCAACGGTATAAGATTTATTGCCAAAAAGCATTGTTACCACAGAGAAATAATCTACCAAACACAAATGTCCTTACTTTTTGTGCTAAGTTTACTAAAAAAAAGTGCAACTTATGTTTGGACTTTGGAAATGCCCGTTAAACTGTTTCTGGCACAAATGTACATACTGCGAGTACCATCACAACACAAATTCAAAATAGAATACAACAACATTATTTCAACCTGTGCTACATTCACTTCGTCTGCTTCTGAGAGTAAATGAATTGCGATGATCCCCGCACTCACTTGAGCTTGATGACCTGGTTGTAGAGCTGCAGAGCGTCGTCTGTCCGACCTTGTAATTGCATGATGTACGCCATCTGAGAATGGATGACGGCCAGCTCTGACTCAATGTCCTCCTCGGTCACATCCTGAAAGGGACAAACCAGCAGTCAGAGGGATTATCCTGGGGGAATTAATATAAGCATGGGCATTGGTTGCAAATTGAACAAAAACACCATAAAAATTCCTATTTGCTCAATTTCTAGTGTCTTGGGTCAATGTTTTCTTCTCACACCATCATCTACCTTGGTAACATCTCAACTCAAACAAATATCAATTTCAAATCCAGACTATTTCTGGGAATCGAAAATTGACTTCACTCTCCAGATAAAAAATATATAAAAAAAAAAAATATATATATATATATATATATATATATATATATATATATATATATATATATATATATATATATATATATATATATTACTGACAAGATTAATGACTTCAAAATTGTTTTTGCCTTTTCCAAGCTTAACAAATCCTAAATGATATCAGTTAATACCCTTTTATTATTTTCCACTTCATGATCTTTCAAGATCAATTTACAAAAGTATTAAGTTCCACAAAGTGTGTCACATCATCTCTAATACATCATCCATGATGAAATTGTTACAAAATAAAACTCTGTTTCCTTGACAATGGATGAGACTTGATGAATTATGATTTAGAAGAGAAAAAAAAGCAACACTCACAGAATCATCTGCCAATGAGACTCTGCAAAGCTCTGTGAAAGAAAAACAAAATCAGTTCAATTTAAATCAAGAATGAATAAAACAGCACCTTGACAGAGAAGACAGAACAGAATGGGACTGACCCTCTGCTTGTCGTAGTTTATTGAGTGCCTCTGTAAGCTGTCCTTGGCCAATCAAAGTGCAGGCAGCATTGTAGCACAACTCATACGTGGACTCGGGAAGACCTAGATCTTCCTGCAAAAGAAAGTATAACAAGTTAAAATCCATATAATACAATAATTGCACAGTCATTTGCCTGGTGACAGATTCAGTCTGACTCCAGTCTCAGTGACATTGAGCTGAGCATGATCAATTTGCACGAGCTCTTCATCTCTGGTATTCATACTAGTTAACAACAGATGAAGAATAAGCTGAATATAAGCGTGACTCCGGAGTCATTTGTTATGCTCAGCATTCAAGAGAGAGGAACCGTTCCAGACTTTAAACATGTTTGATGTACAGAAATGTTAACACTTTTGCAAATCAGTTTATCTTGTTCCTTATCCAGTTTCAAGATTGAAACAAAGACCTGATCAACAACACAGAAAAGCTAATAAACTACAGCACGGTGGCTTCAAAGAGCCCAAAATTAGAATGTTTTTAGGAGTGCTTACCAACGGAGCTTCCTCCCACTGACTCATAGACGCCACCACAGCAGCGAGGTTAGTCTTCCTCTCCTCCTCGTACTCATCCTGGGAATTCCTGATCAGATCTGTGTAGACACTCTTGCAGTCGTCGTAGCGCTCCAGTCTGTACAACTGGAAAAGGAAAAGAGAGACAGCTCCAATCAGAAGGAGTGTTTCCGTGTCAAATCATTGTCCAAATGTGGTTTCAAAAAGGTTCTTGTGTTCTATATAAACTATATCACATGTTACATGGTTAGATAGGAAGATACTCATTATTAATATTCAGCAGTTCCAGGCAACAACAAAAAAAAAAAAATACACAGCATTTTAAGAGCTCGTGGCAGTCATATCCTAGATTGTGAGGACAAATTGTGTGTTTTGTAAGATGCGCCACATCAACAAGGAGGTGGGCAGGAACACTTGTTTTCTTTTCCCATTAAAAGGCTCAAAAATATACAGTCTAAAAATCAAAAGTATGCAATAATATGATTTTCTTCAGCCTTACCACTTGACCGTAGAGCTCCTTCAGCTTGTCTGTTTGTTCAGGAGCAGCCTCAATGGTCTTCAGGGCACTATCCACTCTGTTCAGCCGGTACTCGCAGTACGCCTTCTCAAACGCAACATCACTGAGAAAGACGAGTAATACAAATGATTTCAATAGGGAGACGGAACCAACAGCAAGAAGTGGAAGCAAATAATGGAAGCAAGTAATGTGTTGGTTATGTGCGTAAAGTAGGGGTGTACAAAAAAAATAAAAATAAAAAAATCGATTCGCGATTCAAGCTCTACCGATTCAAAATCGATTCATAGACTTCCAAAAATTGATTCATATTTTTTAATAAAAATAAATAAATCATTTTTTTTAAAACATTTTTTAATTGTATGTCTACTGCAATCATATGGGAAAAGTAACTACATTTACATACTGTGAATCGTTTTTTTTTTTAAATCGAGAATAGTTTTTGAATCGAAAAATCGATTTTGAATCGAATCTTGAGCCTGAAAATCGATATCGAATCGTGACAATTTCTGAATCGTGTACCCCTAGTATAAAGCATGAAACAAGCATGGCAAAGGTTTCATTAAGTTATAATATTCTTTAAGCGTTTTGACAGCAAACCAAATGACATGGTTTTATTTGAATTAACAATGACTTTGTCGATCATTTTTTTCTCATTTGAAGATATTAGATAGAGCTTCAGAGCTTATGCTCCTCCAGTATGGAACAGACGGTTTTTGCTGATTTGAGGTTTGCAGATACATTGTTGTTTTAAAAAGACAAATTCAAGATATGTTGTTTTGCATTTGTATGTGTGCATGGCATATACATACATATACTGTATGCATGCTATCTGCCTGTATTTCAGTTACAATTTATCGTCTACTGTTTTCACTCAATTAAGCACTTCCACCTGCCTTTGTACAAGACCATGCTCTACAAAGAAACTTGAATAATAAATGAAATATTTATTCTATAATGGTATAACATGTCAAATGTCTTTTCTTCTCTGTTCAACAGTCCAAAACCCCCCCAAAATATTCCATTTATAATCACTTGACAGTGAGAAACCCTAACATTTGAGAAGCGGAAACCAATGAGCAAAGATTGTTGCATGCATTTTGCTTGATTAAAATAATGAAATAAATGATTCAAGAAAAAATGTCCTGTCTGTTTAATCAGATAATTGTTCCCATGCAAATATTAAGAATGCACATTTACTAATCAACACGTGTAGAAGTTACGAACATACATAACTAGGCCTGCACGATTAATCAATATAAAATCGCGATCTCGATTCACCCTGTTCACGATTACATTTTTAAATATTTTTTTTAATGACTTCAATTCTCCTTTAATTTTACGAGCCGACTGCATCACAAACGCTA
Organism: Sander lucioperca; assembly: GCF_008315115.2. Taxonomy (NCBI): domain Eukaryota; kingdom Metazoa; phylum Chordata; class Actinopteri; order Perciformes; family Percidae; genus Sander; species Sander lucioperca. Next base: position 43,563,192 of record NC_050173.1, on the reverse strand, counting down.
CTACTTTCTTCTGTGAGTTTTAAACAGACTGTATAAAACAGGTTTTAAAGCGCTCCCAAGCGCTGCAATGCTCTCCCTTCTCTTCATTGTAGCCTCTATGTTTACAGGCTTGTGGTGATGCGCAATATGCTATATGTGCCAAAAAAAAAAATCTGTTTGGTACTGCCAATTTCTTTTGTTTTGTCATGGTTCATGTGTGCAATAAACATTACACTTTGTGAAAAAAAAAACCACACAATTACTCGATTACCTGCCGAGTAGTTTTGAATGTGTGTTCATTACATTCAGCGCCTCTTTGAAGCTGCCATTCTGAACGAGACAAACTATTTTACAGTGAAGGGCCGTCACATCATCCCTGTTTTCGTGCAGAACTGCGAGAGAAGAGGACAAAAAACACACAGCAGATTAAAGAACAGATGCCAACTACACACCGAGATACTACTGACTGAAAACAGCAGTATTAGAAGAAGAACCAACCGTCAACAAACGTTTCTAACGGCTTGGTAACAGCTGAGTACAAGCTGGTTAGCTGCTGACCACGATCAGTTAGCTGCAAGGCTAGGGACACGTCACTAATCAGGGCAGGACGGTGCATTTCTGGAGCACAATATTAACTTATAACTTCACATAAACCCAACATAGAACAGCTGGTTTTGTAGCGACAACACTTAAGTATACAATTATGAACAGAACTTTGGTATATGAAGATAATTACGTGTTTGAGAGACCGGACATGTAGATGTCTAACTACCGTTAGCCTAGCCACATGCTAACAGCTGTCATGCAGCTTGCCCTAGCTTAGCCAGCTGATTGGAGGCAGAATATATGGGCCGTCTGTCTACTGTCTGACCGACACTCCGGTTCCGTTTGAGAGCAACGATGACAGACGAAAGTACCTACTTTTAGTTAGAGCTTTAAGGGCTCTTGTAAAGTCTCCATTCTGCCCGCAACGATTAACTTCAGTCCACAGCGAAGGCACCGAGACCCCTCCGCTCGCCATCTTCGCTGAATGGGCTCTGAATCAGCGGAAGCAGAATGTTTACACTACCGGGTCAACAAGATTTGTATTTATTAATTTTAAAATAAAATAAATACCAAATACACAAAATAAAGATTAGTGATAGACCACAACGTGCTTCAATGTTAATGAAAAGTAGATATTTTGGAGATGTTAGCTGTAAGGTTTCTCACTTAGTAGTGACGCTCGCAAATGATGCCTTCACAGCCAACCTATAAAGTTCGGCTTCCCACAGTAGGCAGTAGGAAGGTGCTGAAGCAGTTAGTGGATTCTTTTTGGAGCACCTCTTGGCTGTACAAATAAGATAAGATGAACTTCAATGAGCCCACATTGGGGGAATTCACTTGTTACAGCAGCGCAAGAGTCAAAACGCAAAAGAAAAAAGTGATTGTGTGATAAATAAAAAAATAAACAAGATTTAAGAAAGCAAGACAAAAATTCAAAGAAAAGAAAGTTACGTAATCTATCTATCTATCTATCTATCTATCTATCTATCTATCTATCTATCTATCTATCAGAGCTGTGTAATTAATCAATTTTGATCCCGATTTCGGCTCCTAAGGATCACAAAAACAATTTAATCGAAAAAACTTTTTTGTCTGTGTTCTGATGGGGAATTGAATAAGTTCAACGGCAAAGGTATTAATGGGAATTTCACAGTTCAAGGTGTTTTCACTGATGATTTGTTTAACTGTTTTACTGTATTTTAAGTTCAATAAATGCAACATATTTCCAAAAGTCAATGAGCAATCAAGTTAAATAATCGAGGTTTCAATATTGACCAAAATAATTGTGATTTTTTTTCTCCATAATCAAGCAGCCCTAACATCCATCCATTCATACATCCATAATTCCGATTTTTCTAGTAGCACTGGAAGGCAGCACGACAGGCAGGATTGGAGGTTCGTTCGGACTCGGTCGAACTCGACAGCCGAAGAGGGGGGCACTGTTGTCATTCGTCAGGGCTGTGTGTGTCGAGCTTTTGTCCAGAAGAAATGGCTGGGATTAAAGGTAAGACATTTCCACTTTTCGTTTACTTCCGAAAGCCTCTGAATTCCAACTCAGTTTATATAACCTTATTCTAAAGACATTTAGACGCGTTTGCCACGTCCAGCTAGCTAACGGTAATGTGAAGTAGTCAGCCGCAGGGCCAATAGCATTAGCCAGCTGAATAGCCTTCCTTCCCTGGGCTAGAAGCAGCCGGTATTTAGCTAGTGCACACAATTCAATGCACATCAACGTTAGTTGACACACTGCAGCCATGTAACGTTACATTATAATACCGTATTCAATGCCATTCCCTTTCAATAGTATAATAACGTAGTAGTTACCGTTATAATGCCAATGTTAGCTGCACCTTAACTTCGTTAACGGTAATGTTACACAGTCGCTGATTGAGATGCTGTGCTTTTTGCAAGTGAGCTTCCCGGATTTATTGCTGTTAACAAGCAACCGCGCTGATTGTATTGCTTTCAGAGTTTAACATGATGCCCTAATAGCATGGCTTAGATTCCAAATGTCGCTGTTACACGTGAAATCAGCTGATTCATCACATGGTAGCTAACGGTACAGTAGCCAGGGGCCCTGCGGCTACGATGTGATTGTTGAGGGTCTCGGGATACACACGTACAGAATTAGCGAGAATCTATGTGATATTTCCCATGATTATATCCCCCCCCCCCTCCTCTGTTTCTCTTGTAGCTCTCATCAGCCTGTCTTTTGGAGGGGCCATTGGCCTCATGTTCCTCATGCTAGGATGTGCCCTCCCTGTGTACGAGTAAGTACCACCATCACACACCATGTGAGCATATTGTGTGTGAGGGACACTTGGCATTCAGATGCACATTGGGTGAGCCCATCACAGGTTTAGGGTTTTAGAAATGTGAATGCAGGTCTGGATTAACCTGCTCCCTAATACTTACCTGCCACATGATGAGACAAAGACAATTTCCACCTGTGCAAACAATAAAGTTAGATTTTATTCTGACACCTAGTTCTTCCCCGTTTCAGTGACTTTTGTTTAGTATTTTATGGTGGAATATTACATGCCCTCCAGGTTTATTTGTGGTATGGTAATTTGAACGACAAACATAATTTTCAGAGCAAGTGACATAGCATTTTCCAGGATGATTGGGAAAAAAATATAGCGATATAAGAGTTGTTATTTCTGTAAGTGAATGTACAACAGTCTCATCCACACTGCTTTTCTGATTTTCATGGATGTGGCTAGGTACATAGCTAAGAAACTGTCTGCTCTGATTGGTTGACTGTTTCACCAAACCAGCTGAAACTGCCGCCAGTTGGCAAAACACCAGAATCCTATTTGAACTCAAAGGTCTGAATTCAAACATGTAAGCATAATGCCAGCTGAAATAATGGCGGTATTAAAACTGGATTTTGATTTAGTCCCAACATGATACCTGGAGCTACAGCCTAAGATCTGGCTCCTGTAATTTAATCTCATTTCCATTTAAGCCATTTTCATTCTACTAAACTGCAGCATCAGTCCAGCAGAATGTACAGTAGGGCAATAAGGCTGTAAATCTATTAAGTGATATTTATCAAATTATGAGTAACGTCTGACTGATATTATCAACCAATTTTAGCTTATCATAGATAAATGTATAATTTTGTTTACATGTTGTTGTACTTGTATTGTTGTTTATAGTTACTGGCAGTAAGGTTTACTGTTTAAAATTCACTGTTATATACGCTGTTAAGTTAAACTGTTCAACTCTATAATAACCAAATGTAAGCGAGACCTTGTTTAGGTTAAAAAAACAGCTAGTGTGGCCGGTTGGCTCAGTTGGTAGAGCGGGCGCACAGAGGTTTATTCCTCAACGCAGAAGGTCCAGGGTTCGAGTCCGACCTGTGATGGTCGAATTTTCCTGCATGTCTCTCCCCCCCCCCCCCCCCTCCCCTTTCATATCTCAGCTTTTCTATTTAATAAAGGCAGTAATGCCCCCCCAAAAAAACAACAACAACTAGTTATTAGGTTGTAGAAATGCAGCTCCTCATAAAATACACTGGTGAAGTAAGATAATGTACTGAGTGCTGAACCGTGTTTAGTCCTTAAGCCTTCAATTCACTTGACTGCATCACTTTATGTGAGTATTTATCGCTCTCTTTTACCATCTCTCTCTTTGCAGCAAATACTGGCCTTTGTTCCTCCTCTTCTTCTACATCCTCTCTCCCATCCCTTACTGCATCTCGCGGCGGGTGGTTGATGACACAGACTCAGCCAGTAACGCCTGCAAAGAGCTGGCCATCTTCCTCACGACGGGCATTGTCATCTCAGCCTTCGGCCTGCCCATAATCTTCGCACGAGCTGAAGTAGTAAGTCACAGAAGCTGCTCAGTGCAGTTTACAGTGATGTCAAGAATAATGTAAACAGATTTGTAGTAAGATTACTTTTAAAAGCTACATATCTGTGCGACATATAACAACAAATGCAAAATGTAACATCAAAACCACATTTATTTATATATTTTCGCCTCCTGGAAAAATGGTAATTGAAAGCATACAAAGAGTAGAATGTCACCACACATGTTGAAAAAATGCCACTTTTCCTCTCATTCTAAACCTGGAACTTGATCTCTTAATCTGTCACTTTTCGTAAGACGCTGTGAGTATCGTTTGCTGGCTCAATATCGACACTTGAGGAACTTGTGAAGCTCAAAATAAGTTTTTCACTTTCTGTGTTAATTCTGGTCAAACACACCCACTTTTTAACATTCTCTCCTCATGTTCTGTCTCCCCCAACAACATCCTGTTTTACAAGAGCTTGATTTAATTACAGGACCAAGAAGACAAAATCTGATACTAACTAAGTGTGGAAAGTACAAAATAAAATTATATATTAAAAAGTATAAAGTATATTAAGTAAATACACGTAAATAATAACTTTTGGGGATATTTTATGTTTTAGTTAGTGTCAACAAATCCCATAAAAACAGAAAACAATTATCGTCTGTATCCAAAGCCTGACATAACTTCTTCCTCTGTGCCATAGAGCTCCATTGCTCCAAAAACTATTAAACACATCAGTGAGCCACACTGTTGCATGTTCCTTCATTGCCATGAACACAAACACTTGTAGTTGATTTAGACAAAATCCCACATCCACTGTCCTGCTACCCCGAATACTCACTAGAGCACCAAATGTGGATCAAACCACAGCTGAAAATAATCTCCAACAAATGCACTGTCCTCCGCTTTGAGGAACGTTTGCTAAAAACTACACTGACCTCCTGTTTTAGGGAAATTATTTGTCCTTTTTTGAGCCACAGAGAGGGCATGGAAGTCAGAAAGTTTTGGTCTTTTCATGGGATTTGATGACAATAACATACATATTGAATGTTACCAGCTGTATCCTTTGCTCTATTGTGGTAACAAAAAAGGTTTGCTTTGGGCTCCAGCAGCAGGCAGTCTGATTCGTACAGAGCAATCATATTTGCTAATCTGACAAGCAAGAACATTAAAGGTCCCATGGCATGAAAATTTCACTTTATGAGGTTTTTTAACATTAATATGAGTTCCCCCAGCCTGCCTATGGTCCCCCAGTGGCTAGAAATGGCGATAGGTGTAAACCGAGCCCTATATAAAAGAGACTTCAGATACAGTATTAGGGGACCACTAAGGTCTATATAAAAGAGACTTCAGATACAGTATTAGGGGACCACTAAGGTCTATATAAAAGAGACTTCAGATACAGTATTAGGGGACCACTAAGGTCTATATAAAAGAGACTTCAGATACAGTATTAGGGGACCACTAAGGTCTATATAAAAGAGACTTCAGATACATTATTAGGGGACCACTAAGGTCTATATAAAAGAGACTTCAGATACATTATTAGGGGACCACTAAGGCCTATATAAAAGCATCCAAAAAGCAGCATGTCATGGGACCTTTAAGAGAAAAAAACAAGATAGGCAATTCATTAAAATGACCACATAGCAGAGGAGCTGACAGGGCAGACAGATACACCTGCTGCAGCAGGACATGATTAGCATTTAGCTACTGGCTGCTGTTAATGTGTCATCCCACTGTGTGTCCTGAATATACAACTGTGTAGAGCAGCGTGTGGAAGTGATTTTGTGAAACTGTTGCTGTTGACACCCGCTAGAGTTTGGCCTAAATATGCACTGCAGCCTGGCAGCATGTACAGCAGCATTTGTTAACCTGAATTATTAATTCTTTGGTTTACAGATTGCCTGGGGGGCGTGTGCGCTCGTTCTAACGGGTAACATAGTCATCTTCGGGACCATCCTGGGCTTCTTCATGGTCTTTGGATCCAACGACGACTTCAGTTGGCAGCAGTGGTAAAACAGCAGAGGGAGGGGGACCTTAGTCGGAACTGTTTTTATTAGCGTTACAATTATTATTATGGTATTACTGTTTGGTTCTTGTTGTTGTTATTTATATGATGACCGCCCATCCATAGACTCACACCAAACCAGTGCAATACTTTCTTTTTCTTCTTCTTTTTTTGTACCGCCTGCATCATATTGAACTGACACAAGTGGGATGGAAAATGCTGACTTTCAGTTGGATTTTTACTCATTTTAGTTATGCTCTTTTGACTTCTGTGTTTTAGAATTTTTCTCATTTTGTTTGTTTCATTTTGAGCATTGTAGGCTGATGAACACTGGTGAACAGCTGCTTATTTTATTTGTGAAAAAACATGTTACAATGAATCCATTTGAATGTCGAACAAGGCCTAACATGTCTTGGCTCCTCTCTCTATTTAGTCAGTTTAGACACTCTGAAAAGCTCTGGAAGAAGCTTTCTCTACACTGACAGTACATGTGGGGGTATATTTCCAGGCAAAGTGCTGAGTTGAGTGTAAATCAGCAGAATTCTGATAGTAGATCTACACAGTCAAGCTCTGATTTCACCACTCAAGATGAGGAAAAGCTCAGTTTCCATTTGGCTCGAGTCTTATTAGATTGAAACTGTGTCTATTTTTTCTCACAGAAGGTGAAAATTCCGCTGACTTTTAATAAGCTTTCTGCTAATGTAATGCTACCATCGCTAAGCTGTGAAAGTCTAGAAGATCAGTGTGCGTTTGTGAAAGAACTGGGCTGTTAACTGCCACCAACCCTTCTCATCATTCGAACCATGTTACATGTAAATGTAAATCAGTTGTCTTTCCAGCATTATGTTTCTGTTTGGTACCATGTTGAAAATACGTAATATGTTATCTCTTCAATTGATTTAATGTCTGCAATCCATAAAAGTAATTTACCATCACGCAAAGTAAGGAGACGGTGTTCATGAGCAGCAGCGTGTTTGTTTCCTCTCTGAACTTAAGAGGATAGGATTTATCCAAACATCGCAGAGATCAAATTAAACCGACTTCGGTGCCACCTGGATGCAGGCTGCTTATTCACTCTTAGTTTACCTCACTCTATGTAAGGGTAAGCGTCGCCGGGTCAGGTCAAGAAAGCATGAAAAGCCTTTAGTAGCCGCCAGCTAGCGTAGGATTAGCTTGAGAACAGCAGCCTTGTTGGAGCCAAGCTAAGAACTAGGCGACTTAAAATATAACACTAACAGCCCTTAAGCTTTTAAATGTGACTCCTTCAAAAAAAAAAAAAGTAAGAAAAGAATCTTAGTGTTAATGTATTTTTCTCTAGAAGCACATTAGGTCCAGATTTGGCGCACGTGCCGTCACGTTTCCTCGCACCAGCATTTCCATGATAAAAACACATGTTTTATGATCTGTTTTTCTGTGTGTTTCTATGTTCTCCGGCTTGCGTGAAGGAAATATGTAAATTGGGTTGTGTAATCTGTCGGCAGCTTACAGCCTGCAGTCAAGTCAGGTGCGGCTCTCCTGTTTAACTGCATTAGTGGTAGCTAAACAAGGAGTTTAGCATCTGCTGCCTCGTAAAGCACTGGTGTGTTGAGTGTCAAACGTTTCCTTTAGATGTTGATTTTAATTCAGTTTTTTGGGGGGTTTTGTGGATGGTTCCGTTTGAATATGTGCCCCCTGGAAGATCCAAAACATATTTTTAATTCTCAACTTATGTGTTGTAGGCCTTGCCCAGCATGTACTTTTACCATGGGTTTCCATGCACAGATGATTTCCATTCAAAGTTTAAGACAAGCTCTTAGGTAAATTAACACTCATAATGTCCACACTTTCTGTCCCACAGTATAATTTCCACGTTCAGAATCCCCCCCCCCCATATTTTTAAAACCACACATACTAAATAAAACACATTTAAAGAAACCGTTTTGGGAAAAAGCTTGTTTGCTTTTCTTTTAAGAGTTAGATAAAAAGACTGACACCACTCTTATATGTGTGTGCTAATGGAGCTATAGACGGGATTAGCCTAGCTTAGCATAAAGACGAAGCAGGGGGAGACAGCCCTTTTTTTTTTTTTAAACCTTTATTTATCCAGCTAAGTCGACTGAGAACAACTTCACATTTGCAACGACCACCTGTCACATTCACACACTTCCACATTCATACCTGGAAGCTGCCCCAGTACAACCACAGTCTGATCTGCTGGCCACTGAGCAGCTCCACTGGAGCAGTTTGGGGTTAAGGGCCTTGTTCAAGGGTACCTCAGTGGTGGTAATGAGGGAGGGACAAGCGCTGCTCTTTCACTTTCCCCACCTTTTAAAGGTTATTATTCAATACATTGTATCTTGTTTTTTAATCCCTTCACAAACAAATATATAAAAACTTGACCAAATGACATTGCTGGGTAGATGGATTTATGTGCTTTCACTATTAACTGTTGGATAAATTGTGTCTAGAAATAGTCATAGCGCATAACTCCCTCTAAAACCATTTGACCTTTTTATATCTCTGGTTGTGTGAGGATGAAACAAACAAGATGCAATGTGTTAATCAGTGAACTTTGTTGATAGGTGGTTTTTTTATTTTTTTATATATATATATATATATATATATATATATATATATAGCTGCTTACTCCTGCTTCCAAGTCTTTATGCTAAGCTAATTGCCTCCCGGTTACAGCCCAATACTTAAAGCACAGACATTAGAGTATCTGTCTTCTCATCTAAGTCACATTAACAGCTACAATTTACAAAGAATAACAAAAAGTGGAAATCACAAGTTACCCCCACAGTATTTCCTACATCAGTTAAAAAACACTATGGGAAGAGAAAAACATTGGAAATCACCTGAGGGAATCCACGGCTAAAAATACAAACTAGCATCTGGGTTTTAGCACTACAAATTGGCATTAAGATTTCACACTCGGCTGTAACATTTCACGTGACTCTTCCAGAGATCACAACCTAATACTGATTGTATTAAAAGCATCATAACAATGGCAGCTTTTTAGTTCCAGTTAAAAAAAAAAATGTATTTAACTAAGTTACTGAATATTGAAAACTACTGACATGATTTGTGCATATTGTTACGTAACACCACTTTGAATCTAATTGAACGTGCTCTGAACAGTAGATTTACCCACTGGTGGGGGTCTGTAAGTCAGTCTATGGTTTAACAAGCAGGGTAACTCCATATTGTGTTCCTGAGGCGTGAACGTCTGTATGACACTGTATGAATTATAAGCTCCATTTGTGACTTTCTGACTCTCTGTTTTGTAGTCTGACGTTAAAACTCCCTGACGTGACAGAATCTGTTGTGTACCTGTGGGATGGGTTTCTCTGTGTTTCTGTTTTAAGAGAAATGCTATGCTTTGTTTCTCACAGATTTGGAAGGATATTGTATTTATTTATTTTATCGGCTAGTGTCCAATGCCATTTTCTATCTACTACTTTTTCTGTTCAAGAGGCAGAAGTCAGCATGGTGGATTTCTTTTTTCTTTTCTTTTTTTAATAAACGCCATTTTTGAACATCCTCTCTGTTGAATGACTACAAATGCGTTTACTTTGCTGGCAAGACTGGATCAGATAAGCACATAGACTCACTCATTTTACAAGGCTTTACAGGAAATACGCTGAACTGATATCATCTGCGTGGCCTAGTTAGTTTGTCTTGTTCAGCAGCACTCGGTGCCCTAAGGAGAATCAGCCCATTACTAGAAAAAAACGCAGTCAAAACATCTCATTGTGTAATGTAGAAGGAGGTCATTTTAAACATAGATAGTGATGATTTTCGTTAATTTTAAATCTTTCATATTAAAGGGAAGTCAACTTGATTTTTACCAGTTTAGTGGATGATTCGGTTACACTTTACTTGAAGGTATCTACATAAGAGTGACATGACACTGTCATGAACGTGTCATAAACATTATAAACAAGTATAAATGTTTATGACATAACACTTCTGTCATTAAGTGTCATTCGGTTTTTGTCATGACAAGTTATGGTTAGGGTTAGAGTTAGGGTTCATGTGTCATAACAGTGTCATGTGTTCATGACAGTGTCATGTCACTCTTTCTGTCACTCTATCTATCTATCTATATATATATATATATAAATAATAACAACTCCAAATATATCCCTCTCTTTTAGTGAAAAGAGGTACAAGTACATAATGAACAGACAACCATACAAAGTAATTCATTCTTTCCTGACCGTAGACTGGGAGGAGTAGCTGTGCTGTGTCTCCCTCTGCTGGCATCACATATGATAGTATAAGTATTAGCAGCAACATGCAAAGTCTCATACAATTAGACGCTGTCAACACATTTTTGAGAAGAGAAAAAAAAAAGAGTAAAGTGAGATAGCAGTGTCTCATTTATAGACATATCTGACACCAACGAGCAGCAGCAACTTCACACTTAGAAGTGAGAATATTTAAAAAGTAACTTCTGCAATCTTCTGTGTGGACTCTTGCTCTGCCTAGGGGATGTCACCAAAACCTTAAAGAAATAATTCATTTACAAAATCAATACTTAGTTATGAAATGAATAAATTACATGCAAAGATTAGAAAACAACCCACACAGTCTTCTAAATGTGTTATGTTAATGATTGGCAGTAAGTAGAATTTTCAATCTGCATCTAGCTCTGCATCTGCATTACAGCACACAGTGACTGCCAGCAGTGGAGGTTAGTATTGAGATCCTTTACTTAAGTACAATAATACTCTGTTACAAGTAAAAAATCCTGCATTTAAGATGTCACTTAAGCAAAGTATAATCAGAAAAATGTACTTAAAGTATTAAAAGTATTCAATGCAGAAAAATGTCCCCTGTGACTGTTAAACTATTATATTTTATATCATTAGATTGTTATTACTCATGCATTAATGTAAATGTAGGATTTAACTGTTGTAGTTGTAGCAAATGTTTGACTGTTTTATATAAGGCTGCTAACTAATGAACATTTTCATTATGGCTTATTTTCTTCCATAATCGATTGATTGGTTTGTAAATATTGTGAAATTAGTGAGAAATGCCAATCACAAGTTCTAAAGTGACACCTTGACAAAATTATGTAACTAAAGCTGTCAAATACGTGTGGTAAAGTAAAAAGTACAATATTTTCCCTCTTTCCACTCTTACAGTACTGGAGTAAATGTGAAAATGTACTAGTCTGGCTATCACCAGACCAAGCTCAAGCTTTTAAGATTGAACATTAGTCTGGGGAGTCTGCTCTGTATTTTGTACTGCACAAGAGACGTGATCAGCGGGCATAGTTTAAAAGACTCAATTGTACGCAATTGGATAGTCCTTCAACCAATCAGACCAACGATCCGGGTGACGTAGCAGCGACAGCGGCATCAACGGGTTGCTGCTATTTTGAATGTAAACAAGAAGCTGCTTGGTCGCTTCTCTATCATTATCGTGTTAAACCCGGCAATAGCGCGCCAGGTGGATAAGCCAGTTTGTGATTGGTCCCCGCAAAATTGTAACGGAAGCAGAATAGATAAACGTACAGGTTTCCAGCCTGAGCTGCAGGGTGAAATCAAATCGCCGGCAGATCGGGCTGGGTTTACCCAGTCTACAAATGTACCACTGGTGACACACAATCATAGGATGCATGTATCAGACTTCTTTAAGTCAAGTCAATTTATTTATAGAGCACATTTAAAACCAACCTAGGCTGAACAAAGTGCTGCATAGAGTTATATTGTTATAAAAACAAAGGAAGACAATACAAATACAGACACAATGAACATCATACAAACAACACACTTCTATACAAATGTCCCTAAACTAAATCATACGCCAAAGAATAAAAATGTGTTTTAAGACGAGACTTAAAGAAGAGGACCTAATATGAATGGGAAGTTTGTTCCAGATTCTTGGGGCCAAAACGGAGAAGGCACGATCACCCTTTGTTTTCATCCAAGACTGGAATAGCTAAAAGTAACTGATTAGACGATCTTAGGTTCCTGGAGGAGTGATGTAGGGTAAGGAGATCAGCAATATATAAAGGGGCCAATCCATGTAATGCCTTAAAAACAAGTAACATTACCTTAAAATCGATTCTATATTTGACCGGTAACCAGTGAAGAGAAGCCAATATCGGGGAGATATGATCCCTCCTTCTGGTACCAGTCAACAATCTAGCAGCCGCTAGCAGTGGGTGGAGTAGGATTAGGTACAGTATCTCATGAGAATTAGCAAAGATTAAACAGTTTACCATTATATTCTACATGCAAACTACTAACACACAATACTAACATGTTTGATACATCAATTATTAAATGAAAGTACCAAAACTTTTTATTTTCCCCCATAAAATCCCTTACGCAATCCTATATTATAAAAGAACTAACCGGAGGCTGCTGCTATAAAGACGCCTGCCTGCTAGATGCAACATGCCCGACTTGCTTCAACTCTCCTGCAGCACTCGATGCCTTGGGGGAGAATTTTAAAAGAAAATTTGCATTTAACGTCAGATCAAACCTTCAATTTGTGCACGAAACAAGTCATAGATTTCCTATTTATTCAAGCAGGTCTGAACATGCATGCACGCACACACACACACACACACACACACACACACACACACACACACACACACACACACACACACACACACACACACACACACAGAAACACACACAAGCAGCACGCCTCACCTCCATGTTATGAAAACAGCAGCTTGGATTAATGCTTAAACTTGCCCTCTGTAGGTGCGACTGTCTGTACAGGGAGAGTGAAACATGGCAGGAAATGTGCACACTGTCTCCTATCTGACCATGCGGGACACACCTGCCCTGCCCTAAGGATCATGGGAAGGTGGAAGAAGCTTTAGAGTGGGATTGGAGAGAGCAGTTCAAACACCGGTGAGCATGAGGAGGTTTTTCCGAGCACACAGGGACGAAGACTACAGTCAGATCCAGTATCTGACGGCCAAGTGCACCCGCCTGGCTTATGATAAAGGTAACTCATTTGACCTCTGAGAATAAAGTTATACATTTACATTTCAGAGCTGTTACTGGTTCAGTCTAGTGTTAACTGCCAATATAATCTTTTATGTCTGTTATATTTTTTGTCTCCTCAGTTCACAGTTGTATTAACTTGCACTTGAGGCACCAACAAGTGCAAATTCAGACATTCTGATGAATACCAGAGTAATGCAATCTAATGTCAATCAAAGTGTAATTTATGACACATAGTACTGTGGTGTCTAAGAGTTCATACTTCCTCTTATTTACGTTTTTGTAATGTATTAGTTTGATGTTCAAATTTGGTTTCATGCCATAAAATGAACCACAGATTCATGCTACATGCTTAAGAGGTAAGATTAACCTGTGAATTTCCCTCCCCACATCATCCATAGTAGATAATATAACAACTTGCTTCAAAGGTCATGACTTGAAAGTGAACTGTGCCTCATTGTCTGTAAAAGTGTGTAATTTACTGCTATGATATTGTCAGGGTTAATGGGGACGAGATAACATTTCACAGAATTATCATATGAAAACAATTACAATACGCCACAGTGACAATACGCCATTATAGCTTCACTGAAGTAATCAGATTAGGTTTGAGCACCATAAGTGAAACATGTCTGAAGGCATAAAAGTATTACATATTTTTTAGAGGCCTCAAGTGAACGTATTTGACTAGAGAAAGACAAAGATTCCAGAAAAGTCAGAAAAAGCTGTAGTTTTCCTATTTATTCAAGCAGTGAACCAGATGGCAACCAAACACATCAGGTCTGAACACACACACACACGCACGCACGCACGCACGCACGCACGCACGCACGCACGCACGCACGCACACACACACACACACACACACACACACACACACACACACACACACACACACTTAAAAGAGTTATATTGTACATGTTTTCTATCTGTTGCAGTACTTTATTGTTTGTTTGTTCATTTCATTTTCATATGTTTATTGTATGCACCTAACACACCAAGGCAAATTCCATGCAATGGCAATACATATGATTATGATGCTATTAAATATCAAAGACTGGATTGCCAGCTGTGAACCATCAGAATCAAATTTGCACACATGCCACTTAAGATACATATTTCAAATAAAGAATGTTGTTTCTGCTTGTCAAGAGTGTCTTTGTTAAGGGTTATATTTTAAGTACCGATATATAGTCAAAAGTGAATAACACAATATGTAAAAAAAATATAAGAAAACGCCTAATTGTGCAAGACATTTTGAAATCTAGGCTTTATCAACCTCTGCTGATGACCGGTTGGAGTTGCAACACTAATGATAGACTGTAGCCAAGGTATGCACATGTTATGGACACTAAAGTGAGAAATGAGGACGGCCACAGAGCTGAGGTCCAATGTAAATGTGTGTAAAACGTATTAGGGACACATAAGTGCATGATGAGGTGAGGGGAATGGGAATGCCTTAAAACTCCAGTGAGAGGAAAGTGTTTCAACGCCAGAGATGTCAGCAGCTGACATACTCCTCCATTTAAAGTGTTATTGTTTAAAACATTATGGTTAATTTATGCTGTGAGCAGTAAAAAAACAACATACTTTTTCATTACCTTTCATTAAAACACGTCCAAGTGGCACACATTCAGCAGATCTTCTGTTTTAATGAAAATGGTCTACACAGCAATGGTTTCGCGGCCCAAACGTGAATTGGTGTCTGTTGTTTGTGGCTGCAGCAGTGCTCGACAGGGAGTTTCTGATGTCCAGAGACAGGGAGAGGAAGCTGCAGAATGATCTGGAAGCTGCGACCGCTCGACTCCTCCACCAGCAGCAGCTGAACATGGAGCTCAGGATGAGAGAGGACCAACTCATAAACAGGATCCACCAGCAACAGGTGAGCAGATTAGGATTTAAAAGAAATTGAGTTGAATGAGTTTGTATTTCTGAGCATTTTAGCGTCTTTCAGCTCATTGTTTTGGTTTTACAGAAACTTTACTGTTTAGGTTCACTTGCATCTCTTTCATCAGTGATGTTTTCAGACTCAGCAGGCAACAGTTTCAGTAAAAAAGCTCTAATACCACTACATGCTCATCACCAAACAGCAGACAGACACAGTTAGCGACTAGCTGGTGAACATAGGTGAGCATTTAGCAGCTGAAGAGCCAGATATTTCCCTCAGGAGTTGGTGGAGACCAAAAACAGAGCTAAAGTGTGACTACTGGACTCAAATTCATCAGGTGGCCAGAAACACATTTTTTATTTATTGAATGCTGCATTAAGTGATTATGTTTTGCTTATTGGTAGAGCCAGATTAAATGGAAAGGATACACAAGGCAATCTGCATTTTTCGGGCCCCCTCCAAATAGATACTTTGTTATTTGGTGAATAAACAAGATTACTTTTAACTGCCACAAATCATTATGATGCTAATTTATTAGGGCCCGAGCGCCGACAGCGGCGAAGGCCCTATTGAAACTGAAGGAATTATTATTATTCCTGCAAATGAATCACCTTTTGTAGGGGCTTAACATTCTAAAAAAATCACCAAAATTGGCGGTCGCATCAAGCCTGGTGAAAATTTACGTATTTTAAGGGTTTCGGGAATAGGCGCACAAAAATGGCTCGTTAGTGCCCCCTACAAAAATGGAGTCCCTGCAGTACATTTAGCGTAGACTAACGAAATGTGGTACACATATGTAGCATGTCAAGACGTACAAAAAAGCTCATTGGAGCCATACCCTAAACCCAACAGGAAGTCCGCCATGTTGAATTGAAAGTTGGAAATTAGTGTGATTTTGACCATTTCCACGTCATACTTTAACAAACTCCTCCTAGAGATTTCATCTGATCAACTTCAAATTTGGTCTGTGCCATCTTAAGAGGTTAAAGATGAAAAGTTATTAAAGGAAAAACCTTTCGTCATAGGGCATGGCCGTGGCGGGGTGGCCATTTTGTGCGTTTCGCCATCGAAACAGGAAGTGGGTGTAACTTGAGTGTACATTGTCCAATTGGCTCGAAACCTTTTAGGATTCATAAGAGTCCAACCCTGAGGACATCTACAGGCCGATATTGAAGTCATACCGCCCCTTAGTGGCAACAGGAAGTAGACCTAAAAGTCAAGGTGCTATACTTTAACGAACTCCTCCTAGAGATTTCATCCGATGGACTTCAAATTTGGTCTGTACCATCTCAACACCTTAAAGATGAAAAATTATTAAAAGAAAAACTTTTCATCAAACGGTGTGGGCGTGGCATGGTGGCCATTTTGAGCATTTATCGATGAACGAAGAAGTTGTAACTTTAGTTTACATTGTCATATCTGTCCGAAATTTCTCATGTTTGACAAGGGTCCAGGCCTGAGGTCATCTACAGGGCAAAATTGACTTTTGGTCATAGCGCCCCCTGCTTATATGACAAACATCATCCGATTTACATGAAATATAATGACTTATAATGTGTGGTCTACATGTGATACTGAGCCGCCCCCTATACTTTAACCACGCCCCCCTTATATATATATATATATATATATATATATATATATATATATATATATATATATATATATATATATATATATACTTAAAAAATATACAAGTTTAGATAAAGTGTTAGATTGAAAATTTACATTTTAAAATTGTTTTTAAAACTATAAACAAATATACTTTGACTTTTCCCTCTAACTGGGCCCCCTAGTGGCAAATGGGCCCTAGGCACGTGCATAGAATGGCTATGCCTAGATCCGGGTCTGCTTATTGGGGGCGTTCAGCACATACAGAGCAACGTTAGCATTCATGTGGAGTCTTTTTCTGTCCCCGATGCATTTAATTCCAATTTTTACTCAAATGTTTGCTCTGTTTTGGTCTCCACCAACTACTGAGAAAAACATCTGGCTCTTTAACTGCTAATGTTCCACTTTTTCACTAGCTAGGCTCTAATGTTGTCTGCTGTTTGGTGCAGGAAAGGTAGTATACAGTGGATTTATCAGAGCTTTGTTGGCTGACAAATCTGCATGCTTCAGCTTGGGAATGAACCACACAGTAAATGTGCCGTAAAACCAAAACTATTAGTTCAAAAAGGTTAAAAAACCTCCACAGAGCTGCAGTTAGCTGATCACTATGAGCGACCAAATCATGATTCCCAAAACAACATTCAGCTCTATTTTAACCTCAGACGTTGGTGTGGCAGTCTTGTTAGGAAATACTTACCTGAAGGCCAACTCCTGTCCAATCTGTGTCATTTAATCTTGTAGTGTTTAACCTCATTACAATCCCATCATTTAAATGCACATAGCCATGACCATACCAGTCTGCCACCTATGCTGCAATTACTGAAATTACACTGGAATTAGGCTACAAGTATGTGCCAGTGTTAACATACTGTAAATGCAGAGGTTTTGGCATTGGTTACCAACCTTTTGGTTTTTTTTTAAATTCTTTTTGCTGACTGATTTATTTTAATACTTTTAGAGGCCAAGGGAAAAAAGAAAGACGAGAGAAAACACAGAATCTCTTCTTCTTTCATGTTCCAGTTATTACTTTCGACCTTTAAGATTAATCCCTGATTCATAGTAACAAAATGAGCAGCTCCTCCGTTCAAGTCAAGTCCATTTTTTATTTAGGCCAATATCACAAATCATAAATTTGCCTCAGAGGGCTTTACAATTGGTACAGCATATGACAACTTCTGTCCTCGCATCGGATAAGGAAGAACTCCACGAAAAAACCTTTGACGGGGAAAAAAAAATGGAAGAAACCTCAGGGAGAGCAACTGAGGAGGGTTCGCTTTCTCAGGACGGACAGACGTGCAATAGAGTAGAACAGACCAGCATAATAAAATTCCAGTACAAACAATCCACATGACAAAATGATACATAGAACTCTAGAGACCTCAGTGGTATTTGTTAGAGATTTGGAGAGTGTGGCTCACTCACTTTCCCCACATAGATTTGATATAGTGTCAGGTTTGGGCTTGCCACAAACTCTCTGACCTATACAGTAGGTGTCTTTGATTTGATCACTTAAGTCTGTGTAAGATGATAATGCTACGATCAGGACATCTCCAGGGAGATGTTAAAAGGTCAGGGTGTACTGAGTAATATGAGATTAATATGCAGAGTTAATATGTTCCATTTATATATATTCTGGGTTCATGTACCTTTATGTAAGCATCTGTGTCAGATGATATGAAGCTATTACACTCTGTAAGTCATAGTTCTATTATCTTTATTGTTACTATTTTGCCACTGTTTATCATACCAACTGCTATAATTATTATGAATCATATTTCTCTATATCTGTATCAGTGTCTCTGTGTCCCAACCGGCAGCGGCAGATGGCTGCCCACCAACAGTCTGGTTCTGTCCGAGGTTTCTGCCTGTAAAAAGGCACAGTCGCACCAAATGCTTGCTCTTGGGGAAATTGTTGGGTCTTTGTCAATTATAGAGTGTGGTGTGGACCTACTCTATCTGTAAAATGTCCTGAGATAACTCCTGTTATGATTTGATACTATAAAAACAATTGAATTGAATTAGGTAACTTAATTTAGCAGAGACAAGAAAGAAAACTAGAGTGCATTCTATAAAATAGTTGATAAGTAGTAGTAGTTGATGAACAATAAAAGCCATGAAATAGAATTTGGTTGTGTAAAAACATTTTGCCAAAATCTATGTGGACTGTTATGGAGTCCTTACCTATCTGTATGTGTGAGAATGTGTCTCGCCTGCAGGACCTGGTGAACTTGCTGCAGCAGCGTGTGGTCCTGCTGGCGGAGGCGAGCTCCCGGGATGCGGAGCTGCTGCGGCAGGTCAGCTCAGAGATGCTGTGCCTGCAGAGCTCCGAGGTGAAGCTGGAAGGCCTGGTGGAGGAGCTGCATGCTGAGGCCCAACACAGAGCTGTGGTGGCAGAGAGCCTCCAGACAAAGCTGCACAGTGAAGCCCGGCGCAGAGCCGCGCTGACGGAGAGCCTGCAGGCAGAGCTGCGCAGGTAGGCCCACTTTTCATGCTTTCTGAAAAAGAATGAACCAAATAATTCATGATAAAATTGAATCTTTAGTTTCATCCTTACTAGTCTCGCATTGCCAGACCTTCCTCCACTACCTGGATTTACCCTGCAGAGATCTGAGGAGCAGTTAACCATAGTCCTCATGAATCCACCGGAGTTTAGAATTCCAACACAAAGGAAGCGGAAGGTAACGGACATCCGGCCGAAAAGAGCGTGATCCGGCGGAATTTCCTGCAGCACCAGAGCAATCGATATTTATGATTTAAATTCACTTTATTGTCTAAGACTGAAGCACATTCGAGCTTTACCAGAAAAATCATATTTCATTATAGTTTTAAACCGTTTTATTATTAGAAAGAAGAAAGAAAAAGAGACTGTCGCATACAATCGTCCAGTACAATGTAGTGAAATTCAATCTCTGCATTTAAGCAGTGGACAGCCACATAGCAGCATCCCAGGAGCAATACTGGTGGTAATCACTTTGAGTGTGTGGTCTTAAATTTACCACTTGTCAGTGTCCAATGTGCACACCTTTTTAATTAAAAGCACAAGCATACTTTACTGTGCTTAAGACGAGGACCTGCCACAGCTCTGAGTTGTGGAGGAAATACCTGAACAAAAAGCTTGCGGTGACTGCCTTGTTTTCTTTAACCATGTTGAATTGTTGATGGTTTGATTCAAACGCATTCCTCCATGTTCCACCCAGCTGTTTAAACCGAACAAAATATAATAACAAACATTAACCCAGATAAGGCCGCAGACTAAGAAAAGAAACATTCAAATGAATAAAAAACACGCTAACGTTTGATTACCATCTCCAGCAAACTGGAGCCAAGTGAAGCTGTCACCAGCTGCTCTGCAAACCCACAGAGAAGAACTTCATCTCAAACTGTTGTCTCAAGACTGAATGAAAGCATTGAGTTCGGACCTTTTTTTTAAGTCAGCAGAAATGCAGCGCCGTGCCTCAATCTGCTGACTTTAAATCCCCGCGGAGAGTTGGCTTAGTGTCAGAATGCATTATCACATTATGATTCCAGCCGACAAGTCAAGAAGATGAAAGCAATCTTAACATTAGCAGAAAGGTCAATCTGTATATGTTTTACATTTGCCTTTAAAATTCCTATTGCATCTAACATTAAATGCATCGATACAATTGTGGAAATGAATCTGTGACAGCAAGGAGCATGCAGGGTTGAGAATAGAAATTCCGCTGAATAGAAAAATCAATGGAAGAAAAAACCTGGAAAAACACTAAAAAATAAGGAACATTATTTTAGTTAAGAGCACTCGGAGTACCAAACATATATTATATTTAAACTTTTAATGAAACATCTTCATGCAACTCCTTTCTCCTTTCAGTCATTTTTACCAATGACAAAAAGTTAGGTGTTAGAAATAATTGGCATTAGAAATAATGTTTCTTCCCATTCCCATGCGTTAAAGAAATAAGTTATACTGCACCATATGAAGCAAACATTCATTATTTTAACCAGAACGCAATGATATTATTGTCGAGGTAAGGGAAGTTATGTTTTTGTGTATTAATGTAAGAGATCAGATAAATGGAGTTTGCCAAAATGTAAAAATCATTATAACAAAAGTGGATTAAAGGTCAATTTAAATTAGTTTTCTGTTAGTTTTCAGCTTTTGCAACTTACAAACATGATGCAGACAACTACATTGATATGACTCTACTCTGGTCAAATTAAACCGGCCACAACAAGTGTTGAGTACACACAGATAGGATAACATCTTTTTGTCATTGTCCCCAACAGTAAGACAGTGGAGCTGGAGGAGCTACAGGACACCAACCAAACTTTGACAGAAAATCTGAAGGATTTACGCTCCACTCATCAGAAGGAGGTAAGGGAACAGAATTGAATGCAGCTCTGGCACATTTTGGGTCTGTGAGAGTCTGACATAGTCAAACAGCAACTCCTCTATATATTATTGTTGATTTTCATTATCAATTAATCTGCTGATTATTTTTCTTGATTAATCGATGAATCATTTGATCTATAAAATGCCATAAAAAAGTGAAAAAGGGCCGTCACAATTTCCCAAAGCCCAAATTGACATATTTAAAATGCTCGTTGTGTCTGACCAACAGTCAAAACCCAAATATATGAAATTTTACCATCAGAGAAGGCTGAGAAAACCAACAGATGTTCAAATTTGAGAAACTGGAACCAGACATTTCTGTAACTTTTTTAAAGGGATGCACAAGGGCCACAACAATTAATCAATGTTAAAATTGTTGCCCATTCATTTTCTGTCAATTGTTTCAGCTCTATTCAAAACACACATTTTGGTGGGTGAACTATTCCCTTCATACCTAAATAAATGATACTAATTGCCATCTTTAAGTCTTTTCAATGTAGACAAAAGTTTGCTTGGAGTTTGAAAATCGAAATTCATATCAGGTTTCTTGTTTACAAACAATTTCGATAGGGACAGCACAACAGTACTTTTCGTCTTTGAGTGACATGAAGAAAATAATTGGCGGTATAAACTGCTTGAGGTGCTATTGTCCATCACAGCATGACAAAAATACACAGTGCATTCATTACATCACATACGACATTCTGATGGACCTGAAAAATTAAACCAAAAAAGGAACGAGTATGCCAAGGTTATGATGTGAAGTGTAAATATTCAGACAATCCGAAACCACTGCTTGCACATCGTGGGCTGAGTTTGTGTGACTATATATTAATAAGATGTAACCAATGAATGGTTATTTACATGATGACTCATCCCTAATGAGATTATTCACACACGTTAATTAGCAGTGTTGTAATCAGTGGTGTAGTCTACGTGATATGCAGGTATACGCAGCATATCCACTAAGAAAGCTCCAGGATTTCCGTATACCCACTTAAAAAGGCCCAATGACATGCAACAACATACTTTCTATTACATTTCTGATATATTTTGAATTGTCATCTTTGTTTTTCTTCTTGGCATAGGCTAAATAAAGGTACTTCCACCATAAATTGGTGCATAAAAGTATATCCCAAAGCAGGAAATTAAGTCTTTGACGCTCAAAATAACCCTGGGAGAGGAGACCCAGACCCCCCTCCCCCAAAGGCAGATTCTGGCCCATATATATATAGGCCAATATATTTATAAACAGTACAGTATACCCACTACAATACATTAGACTACACCACTGGTTGAAATGTAACAAAGTACAAATACTTTGTTCGTTGCTGTACTTAAGTAGAATTTTCACGTACCTGTACTTTACTTCGTTATTTATATTTCGGGAAACTTTTACTTTTACTCCACTACATTTCCTTAATAAAATGTATAATTTTACTCCACTACATTTCCCCTAGCATTTTATTTAATCGTTACCACAAAATGAAATCAGAAGAAATTTGTTACACTGGAAGAAAGCAAGTTTGGCGAATCATTGCTGCTAGATTGCATGTTAATGCCCACTCCATTCCAGTTGTAATGCCTGTTTGTTGCCATGCAGCAAAAAAAAAAAAAAAAACATGGGCCAAAACCAAAGAAGAGGAGGAAGCATAAGAACTGATAGTGTCTTTGAGACTTTTACTCAAGTAATGTTCTAAAAGGTGACTTTAACTTTTACCAAAGTCATTTTCTGGCAAGATACTTGTACTTTTACTCAAGTATTGCGTTCAAGTACTTTATACAAGACTGTTAATTAGCAACAAACCAAACATTTAAATACCCACCAGTATCACGACATAGAAGTCAGTGGTTGTAATGTGACTTTTTGTCCAGCAGATGACAGGATTGGACACTTTGTTCAACACAGCTTCTTTGGTCTCGTCTGCTTGAGCATAAATAGATAAGTAATGTACTTTTGATAGTTTTATAATTAATGTGGACTCCACATTGTGGAGTACTTCTCTTTGTCAAAACATGCAGCCAACTCCTCCACAAATAATGCAGTACAGCATCATCCTGCTGCGAGAAGTAATGGATTAACTCTGTTCTTAGGGTAGTTTAGGTCAACGTGTCGGCGCGCCAGTTACAAACAGAGAATAATAAATCTGCTGTCGGATTTTGAATAATTAATCTCATGAAACATGAAACGTCAAGGTTCAAATTTATGTACTGTGGCCAAATTTGAAAAACTACAACCACTCCAGAGAACTCCACTGATTCAGATTTTTCTGGCATTAGATTTGTATTAATGTGTGTTGAGTCTTGGCATTAGTGTTACATTCCTACACACTGTCAGGATTTTGTTATTTACACTTGGCTTCAAAGACTCACTCCCTTCCTGGCCACCATTTCAACCAGTCCATCAAACAGCAAACAATCCAGCTCTACAATTATCTCTCCTACGAAAGCCACACAAGTCCAACAGAACAAAACAACAGACCGCCCTGTCAGTCACTTAATGAGAACATCTATTTGCTGGGGATAAAGCCAGTGAAATATTGTGAATGTCCTGGGAGTCGGAGATGAAGTCTAACCCTGTTGCATTCGCTCATCTTTCCAGATGACGCCACTGAGTTCACGAGTATGTTTTTCCTGACAGACACAAACACACCGCAATCATTATTTCCTGCTTTCTTGTTGCCTCGATCACATCCTGGTTGAACGAGGAATATAAAGTGATGTTGTCTTGTCTCTGAGGTAAGGGAGCTGCAGCAGGAGAATCAGGGGAGTCTGAGGAAACTGCAGGGGACAGCAGAGCAGTTTGAGTGGCTCTGTCAGCAACAGCGCTACTGGATGTGCTGTGTCAAGAAGTGGGTATTTTCTCCCTGGACATTTACAATCACGCATACTACACACATACAGGGGCGTCGGACTGGGGAGGGAAAGGGGGACTGATTACCCAGGGCCCTCATGTGAGGAGGGCCCAAAAATATGCTAGAATGAATAGCTGTGGATGCGGGGAGGGGCCCATAGAAAATGCCTTTCTACAGGGCCCAGAATGTTGTGCTACGCCCCTGCACACATACTTAATGTGTCCATTGTATGTATTGTGTCTGTTTTTCACGTGAGACACAAAAATGTGCAGCTTTGAGACCCTAACTATGAACTCAACATTAGAAAGTGCAACCTCTTTTACAAAATGTAAAACATTTTTTTTCCCCCCACCAAATATCTCTACAGGCTATATCTAATTGTCTAAACCTTCTTTAATCACAGATTCAAAGACTGCCTGATGGAGGAGAGAGACGCTCTGCTGCGACAGGTCATCGAATTGAAAAAGAAGGTTGAGAAACATGATGACAGTCCCACACAGAGCGTCGTCTGTCCCCTACAGGACACTCAAGGCTGTGACGGGTAAGAAAGAAGACAGACACAGAGATGCAACATATACTAAACTTATCACTATGATGAAGCTGCGCATCTTTTTTGCCAGGAATCCTCACTGGAGTGTTTTCCAACAGGGCATTAAGTAAAGAAAACAAAATTCCTCATCATCTCCCATCATTTGTATACATTTTTCACTGTGGCCCACCCCTACATGGTTTCCAAGACATTACAGTATTTACAACACGTCTAACCTTCCTTTCTTTCGCAGCAGTATAACATCATGGGATGCAGATGCAGTGGCTGACCTGGAGTCTCAGGTGGAGAAGTCAAACATGCCGTATGCGGAGCTCTTTAACCAGGTACCAGTTTAATATTTCTACTTCTTAACGGGCGTATGCTGAATGGCTAAAATCGCAAAGGTCTTATCATGTTCACAAACTCTTTGCAATGGGTTCAAGAAATGTTCCGCAGAGTCCCTCTACATGTCAGAGGCCCCCAGTTTAGTGTTTTAAAATATTTGTGTGGGAGACACATGCAAACCTCAGGGGTGAAATATTAGAGATTTATTAGGGAGGGCTAATATTCATCTGAGTACAGTTGCCAATTCCCAGAAGAGTTGCTCTGCTGTCAGTTCTTCCAGAATTTAGACATACGTCTTGAACAGGGGTGGTTAAGTGTGTTTTTCTATAGACTGTTAAAAGTAAAGAGGCTTTGATGTACATGGAAGGGATACTGAAATCTCTTTGGAAACCAAATATGGAGCCATAACAGTTCAGCACTCATATGTGAAGTAGGGCTGCCATGAATGACTATTTTCGTTATCGAATAATTCTTTTTTTCTTGATTATTTGATGTATTGTTTTGTCCGTAAAATGTCAAAAAATGCTGAAAAATGCTTTGTTTACCACAGACCAGGAAGAAGTAATTCAGTCCAAACATCCAACGATATTCATTTTACTGTCATACTGTACATGACAAAGAAAAGCATCAAATAATCATATTTGAGAAGTTAGAATCCGAAAGCTGTTGAGGTTTTTACTGGAAAAATTACTAAAACTATTCATTGATTACCTAAATAGTTGCCGATTGATTTTCTTTCGATCAACTCATCAAATGATCATCATTCTTAAAAGAAACCTATAAGAAACTCCAATGGCTTGTTGGCTCTCTTTGTATTTGACTAGAACCCTCAGGTGAAAGAGCGACCTTACCTGTAGTAAAACCTTTCTGTATTAAAACATTTGTAGATGAAAGACGAGGACTGATCTGAGGACTGAAATAGAATATATCCAAAAATCAGGGCTAATAATCATCTGGGTGCGACTGCCAGTCGCTGCAGGGGTTGTCATACAGCCAGAGCTTTGAAACTTTATGGTTACTGGTGTCTCATCATTCTTTTTGTCTTTTAAAAAGTTGCTTGAAAGCCTTTATGCAATCATTGGGTGACCGCAGAATGTTCCTTAAAGAGGAATCTAATGAGCGAACACAGGGTATCTTTCAATCATATGTTTTGTCCATCCATCCATCCATCCATCCATCATCCACCCATCCATCCATCCACCCACCCATCCATCCATCCATCCATCTATCCATTCTTCCATCCCTACCTCCCTCCCTCCATCCACCCATCCATCCATCCGTCCATCCATCCAGACTTCCTTCGTAAGAGTTTTTGCACAGGTATACAAAGATCACGTTTCTGAACGTTAAAGCAACCTATAATCAATATGTTTTACACAATATTTTCAAATCAAGATGTGGCCAAAGAATCTGCTATTGCAGGTTTTAAAAAGGGATGTCTAAAACTGTTCAAACAATTAACCAATGCTGTCCTTTTCCAGAGAAGACCTCCTTCAGGTCCCTTTTACTCGTACTCTGCCCATTAGCTACAGTTTCTTTTAGATTTGAGAAGGGACCAGTATCTTTAGAGAAATCAGTTCAGTGTTTTAAAATCTCTGGAACGGAGACTGAAGTTCAGATCAGCTGCCAGTCCGCAGTGGGTTTGTTGTGGTGCCAGGATTTTCAAAAAACTCCGAACCCTCATGGGCACTGAAGTCTCATCAGTGTTTTTATTTTGTCTGCCTGCTGTGTATTTGAACAAAGACATACGACTCCATACAGTGTTCAGCAGCGCTGAAGAGACGAGGAGCACGAAGGATCAACCCAGTCTCACGGCAGTTCGTGAAATGGTCACGTTATTTTAATCTATTGATTCGTGTTCACGGGGACGTTTTTCTCGTTTTTTTTCGTGGTGGCCAGCACGAAAATCTAAAGTAATGTATTTCAATGAGAAGCATATTTCGTGATCACAGCACGAATACGGTAGAGAGTAGTATGAAAAGCCGAAAATCCGCATAGGGAGGAGGTTGATCGGGGTGGTGGATGGGTCAAACAATACAGGACTTTCACCTGGGAGACCGGGGATCGCGTGTGGCGTTTTGTTTCCCCGTTGTTTTCCTAATCAGAACCGTCCCATTATTGTTGGGCGTCCCCCTCGGCCGTCTCCCGGCATGTGAGGCGTAATTTCCCCGTTGTTTTCCTAATCACAACCGTCCCGTTATCGCCGCGCGTCCCCTGCGGCCGCCTCCCGGCGTGTGAGGCATCCTTTCCCTGTTGTGTTTTTCCTTAACCCAACCTCTGCCATCCCGTTATTGTCGCGCGTCTCCCGCGGCCGTCTCCCGGCGTGTGAGGCGTCCTTTCATGGTTCCCATTTCGTGCTGGCCACCACGAAAAAAAACGAGATAAACGTGTTGTTGTACACGAATCAATAGATTAGAAATAACGTGATAATTACACGAACTGCCGTGAAACCGTGTTGGAAGGATTGTGTGTGTCGGTGGAAGACGTTGTCATATCGCCTAACAGCCACTAGGCGGCACATAGGTTAACTATGAATATGGCTCATTAATTTAATTGTGTGTTCTAAAATGCAGGAATTTATTTCAGTATTCAAAACAAACACCGTTAATGATGTAAAACAATCATACAGAATCTGGGCACAAGTTAGATTTTAGAAAAACAATTCTTCTCAAACTTCTGCAGTTTAACTATTTATTGCTTATAAATTAGTTGGAGGCATGGTGCATAATCAGCACTCCAATTAGTTTGAATTACTGAAACATTTATGACCGTTTCTTGGTGAAATAGGTCTTTACTTACTTTACTGTTAACTGGGATGATCAGTGTCTTTTTTTCAACTGGAAACATTGATTTATAGGTACATACAAATAGGTGAATTTGAACTTTAAACTGATCTGTCCCTTTTTGAAAATCAATATTTTTTTTAATAAAAATGATGAGCATCAAAAGTAATTCAAGTATATATTAAAACTTGGGTCTTATAGTTGTAGTTTTTGGCAATTTCCCATCAGGAATAATAACATTGTACTCACCAAGTTCATTGCGGGGATAGAGTGCAGCGACATCTGTACAAGAAACAAGAAAACAAACATTCAGATAAGATTTCCAATAACGGATTATTAACAACACTTTGATGTTCTCACTTTGGTTTTGCCTAAAAAAAAGAAGACAATTAGACAATCCGGCTAAAGTGTTTTCATGTTTAAAAACTGATTGTTTGACCCCTTGTAGAGATGTCATCTTGTTCCCACATCTCAGCTTTTACTTTGTTGACTAAATGTTATCGTAACTGAAATTATGGCCACAACTACAAAAATGAGTCCAAAATTGAATGGGTGTGTGAATGAAAATGCCAGAGAATTATTATTTGAATTCAATAGATGCTTCTTATCTTAAATGTTCACAAGCTTTAATAGGTATTCAGTGTCTTTATATAATAATAGTATATGTAATATCAGTATCAGGTTAAGATGACATTGGTGCAATAGCCTTTATATCCTATAGGCTCATATGTAATTTTTATGTATTATTGTGTATCCTATAGGTTAATATGCAATTTTTTATGTGTTTTTGTATCTCCTTTTTATACTATGTATACTGTATTATGTGTTATATGGACCTGTGTCTGCAATAAAGCTTTATATATACTCAATATATAAGAAATACATCTGTATAATCAACCTTCCAGGGCTAAGGTGCATACTGTAGCTGCCTTTGGATTTTAGAAAATATCCTTTATGTTTAGTGACCAGTTCAGTCTTTCAAAATTTCTGGATCGGATACAAAGTGCAAATCTCATGGGTGAAATTAGAATTTCAGAACATAGACAGTCATCTGAGGACAGCTGCCAGTCCCCTGTGGAGCTGTAGGGCTGCCAGAACATTCATAAAACTGATACTTCATGGGTACTGGAGTCTAATCAGTGTTTTTTTTCTTCCTTTTCTGTCTGCTTTACAAAAGTTAGATGGCTTTGGGAAACTTTTGATTGCAAAGCTATTCTGCAATCAAACAGGAACCCAACAAAGAGCTCCTGCAGGAAGCATTTACAAATCCTGACAGGACCTCAAACACTCCATACTTATAGTGAAGAATCCAAAAGGTGTTCGCTGTCCGCTTTGGGGATTTTTTTAAAAAGCTCCCACATCTTTAGAGTGACAAGCTCAGTGTTTTTTTTAATCTGTGGATAAGAGCAAGCCTGACAGACAGAACTTAAGCTGATTCTCGTGTGCCAGTCCCCAGAGGAGCTGCTGTGCTGCCAAAGCCTTGAGAGATTGCTGATACTTTCTGGGCACCGGAGTCACATCAGGCTTTTTCTCTGTCTGTCTATCTGTCTGTTGCACATGGCTTCCTCCCAAGCCGTCCGGGTCCCTCTTCCAAAGCAGCAGAGAGATGACTAATAACGACTGGAGGGAGGTGATTACCAATAGCCTCTGTGCTTCATTCCCCTCACCTTTCACAGGCTCTGCGCTGAATTTCTTGGGATAATTATTCTGATTGAATGCAGATGATGATGATGCAGGGTGCTTTCTTTTTGCAGAGCTAAAAAGATAGAGGGAGGAATGTAGCTGGAGGAGCGGTGACCACCGGAGACAACCATGATAAAACACATTACCAGCTATGACATGATTTATATAAACTGTAGATTCACACTCTGTAGACATGAGTATTGTTCTTAGTTGCTAAACATTGAAGTGCTGTGGTTTCACTCACTAGCTAGCATAAGTTTGGCTACGCCTAGTCTCTATCGACAACGTTCCACTTCCGGGATTGTTCAGTTGTCGCCGGAAATTTTGCCGGATGTTCCTCATTTCGGCCCGATGTCTGTTACCTTCCGCTTTCTTTGTGTTGGCATTTTAAAATTCGGTCGATTTATGAGGACTATGGTTAACTGCTCCTCAGATCTCTGCAGGGTAAATCCAGACAGCTAGCTAGACTATCTGTCCAATCTGAGTTTTCTGTTGCATGACTAAAACAACGTACGTGTTCCACTAAAACAAGTTCCTTCCCGAGGCTATTTTGCAGAGGCACCGCTGCTCTGTCGACAATTGTGATTGGTTTAAAGAAATGCCAATAAACCAGAGCACGTTCTTCTCCCATCCCAGAATGCTGTGTGGACTAGCCAGACCCTCCTCTGCAGCACTGTCGAAGAAGGTCTGACAATGCGAGACTACTCCCATCATAATTACGTACTACGGCCACTAAACGGCGACGCTATTATGTACGAGATGGAATTGCTGCGTGAACAAACGACTTATGGGAGCATTATTCAGGGGAGGACAGTCTTCTTGTGCAACCAGTGCATTCACTTAGCTTGCATGTGCTCGTTTCAACAGCCTTTTAAGTAACTCTTTCACCATGTAGTTAGAGCCTACAACCTAGAAATCGAAAAACCGTACACTTTTTAGCCAAATTAAACCCCCTTTTAATATTAATATCTAGATGTCTGTAGACCTGCCATTACTTACTGGAACATTTCCCCTCAAGACATTTCTCTCTCCGATTTCCCTTCTTGTACATACTTCATGTTTATTGTCTTTGTCGTCTTCACTTACAGTTTATTTTTCTGTCCTCAGGCAGGGAGCCCTATCAACGGATACCAAAAACCTCCTTGAGGACAGAAGCCTGGAGCCTGGCCTCGTCTTCTTTTTCTCTCCCCACCTTTTCCAGAAGATAACCACTAGATGTTTGTGTGTGCGGTTGTCTTCGTGGAATACTTCCCAGTCATTGTCGCAAAAACCAAAAAAACCTTGGAAAAAACATACCTGTGAAACCATACATTTACTTTTTGCCCCCACTATTGTTCACCTGTCTTGAAAAGAATCTGCTTCGTGATATATGACTGAATTAAAACACTGCACAGTGTGCTGCTGTCCTCCTTTAACTGAGACACATGCACATCACGTGTGGCTAACGCTCCTAAAGTCACATTTTCCTGTAATTGTCCATTATTCAGACCTTGTAATCAACACCACTAACAAGAGCAAAAAAACCTGAGAATGTTTTCTCTTTTGTTGTTTTGCCAATGAATCCTCACAGGGGAAGCAGCAGCTGGTGTGCAGACGACACAACAAACGTGTTGCTGAGATCAAAATGAAGCTCCGCTGATTGTTCCTCCCGCTGAGGACCTGGTACATCTCGACTCTGATCATCAGATCTCCTCACTTAGCGATAAGTGAGCAGATCTGATGTCAGCAAGAATCTAAAACGTATGTGAGGTGATATCGGCGCCGATTAATGATGACGTTTCATCATATGTGAACCATATGATGCACGCATGGTCTGTACAATGTACAGACAAAGCAAATGTTTGGGGAAATCCATCTGAAGCACAGATATGTCACATTACATATTAAACTATATATTAAGGCTGCAACTAACGATTATTTTCTCGATGAACCGATTGGTCTATAAAATGTCAGAAAATAGTGAAAAACATCCATCCCAGTTTATCAAAGTCCAAGGTAATATCTTTAAATTTCTTGTTTTGTCAGTCCAAAGCTAGTCTATATCCACGACCTTCCACTTCCGGGATTGCCCCGTTGCTGCCATAAATTCCGCCGTATATCCTTCTTTTCGTCCGGATGTCCGTTACCTTCCGTTTTCTTTGTGTTGGAATTTTAAACTCCGGTCGATTTATTGCACGACTAAAACAACCTTTGAACGTACACATGTTCCACCAAAAACAAGTTCCTTCCCGATGCTATTTTGCAGATGCATCGTTGCTCCGTCCGGCGAGAAAAGTCCAAAGCCCAACAATGTTCAGATTAATAACAACAGAAAAGATCAGGAAACCCCCATATTTGAGAGGCTAATCTGTTATTTTTGCATTAAAAATTGCTTTAACGGTTAATCGATTATCAAGATAGCTGGCGATTAATTTTATGTCGATTGACTTATCGATTAGTCGACTAATCGTTGTAGCTCTACTATCTATCAACTGCCTTCAGTGAGTGAGTCCAGTGGGCCTTAAGGTAGTGTTGGACTCACTCAGCATTAAACGTCTTCATATTATAGTCTCTACTGCTCAACTTCCTCCTGTGCCTTCCCTATAAATCCATTTTATTCATATTGATATCATTGCGTTCTACTTACTACAAGATGTGTTGATTGATCTTTTAAGGTATGTATTTTTGCAACTGTGTCATATAAAAAAGTTATGTTCATAAACAACTCATTTGCATTCACATTTTACCAACGCCACGTTGGTAATAAAATAAGTACAAGTGACTAACTTTGTGGGACGTTCTTTAACAAAACAATCACATTTTCATACTAAAACTGAATGCAAAACGTTCACTGTCAACACATTGAATTAGTTTTCCAGCGTACTATTAACCAGCGCTGTAGACTTGATCAACAACAGTTAACTCCTGGTAACTACAGCATGAGCCATATTTTTATGGTCCTCTTTGGGCACAACACACTTGGTTAAAAGTCAGAAAAATATTGTGGTTTTCATTAACTACTTTAAAAAAGTCAACACAGGCTTGAAGCACAAAACAGGAGGAATTTACTTTTTAAATATACAACAAAACCACAACCTTTTTCCTGACCTCAATTAAAAGTTTTAAAGTGCTCAAATTGTGCTTTTTGGCTTTTCCCCTTTCCTTTATTGTGTTATATATCTTTTTGTGCACATTATAGGTTTACAAAGTGAAAAAGCCCAAAGTCCACCCCAAAGGGACTTACCATCTTCCAGAGAAAACACTGTACAAAAACTGCTGCAAACAGCTCTATTGTAGTCCAGCCTTTACTTCCGTGACGAACGTGCGTCACGTTGTAACACGTTATAATGCTCACCTAGCTGCTAGCATGGCACTCCCTCATGCTCTGCAACTGACAAGCTAGCAGTACTTACTGAGCATGTGTGACTCCCAACAAAGATGGAACAGAAGTGTGATGTCTCACTCTGTAGCTAAAACAGAGAGCTCAACACACAGGGTGAAAAGAGGAGCTGCAGCAATGTGCAGTACAACAAAAATATGGTGTTTTCTGAAAATTAAACCACATAAACCTATTCTGGTACAACCTCTAAATACAATTATGAACCTGAAAATGAGCATAATATGAGCACTTTAATAGCCTAAGAGCACATGGAACACCGGATGGAGGTACAGATATTGGATTATACACTGTTTTAAAGTGACAATCAATGCAATGAGTAACATAAAATAAATTAAGATTCTTGGCAAAACTACTACAACAAAAAATAGCTTTAAAAGCAAATACTTTTAATTCACTCCTGTAAACAGTGTCCAGCCTGGGGTTTAGTTCAGCATCTTAGTCGTCTACCAAAACACTGAACTTCATTATCTGTCCCTGTGTGATAATTAGGGTGAACACCTAAATTGATCCTAGATATTAATGTTGGAGTGTACCCACAACAAAGCTGACTTTGCATGAAATAGAAACACACTCTTTGTTTGTTTCAATTTACACTCAATGCCAGTTGGGTCACATACCTATTAAAAAGAAAATCTGTGGGGGAATATGAGGATGTAGAAGCTGGTTTGATGGGTCATAAAGGTGCAAATATCTTCTAACAAGCTCAACAGTACAGATCCAGTGGTCAACAAAACATTTTAACGTAAGCAATGAGGGGTAAAAAAAAATGAAGATGCTTTACTGTAAGGAAACACAACCAATGTAAAATGGGCCTCCAAAACTGTGACACTGATTAACACCCTTTCCACTAATATTGAATTGCTACTACTGTCAGTTGCATGTTCTCAAACTTTCATAATCCATATTGTCCACACTGCTGATGGTTGATTTCTGTATATGTCGAAGTGGTGTGTGTGAGGGTGTTTGGGTGGAGAGGTCTCGCATTGCCAGACCTTCCTCCACAGCGCTGCGGAGGAGGGTCTGGCTAGTCCACACAGCATTCCGGGATGGGAGAAAAATCCGGCAAAATTTCTGGCGGCACCGAAGCAATCCGGGAAGTGGAACGTGGAAATAGACTAGTCCCAGCCATACGGTTGGTAGGTCATACGGTTTTGCAGATCTTTCGGGTGGTCTAGAGGACAGAATGAGACAAATAACTTCTGTTGTAATGAACACTACACACCTGGATCAACTATTAGCATAAAAAAGTGACTGTACATGACATTTACATTCTCAATAAAGTGGATTTAGTACTTGTGCCATACCTGACAACGTCCATAAGAACACAAGTACAGAGGAGACTGCAGATTGAGAATGGCCTAGGCTGTAGGCAATGCATTGCATTGGCCCGGTGAGCTCACAGTCAGAAATGGATGAAATAAAGCAAACAGATCTTGGACTGAGTTTGAGTCTCAAATTTGGCATTACCAGTCGGGATCAGCGGGTACATGCCGGGTTCAGGTCTGAACTCTAGACCCAACTCTGTCATGTGCCACTCCAGGTGGCCCATGCACGCTCGCCCCTGAAAGAGCACCACTAGACAGAACTGTGTATGCATGTATTTGATGGTTGTGTCTGGGATGGAGTTTGAGGGAGCAGCTGTAACAGAGGCGAGGTGATGCTGCTCTCTATAGACGTGTCAGGCTGCAGAAACACGGTGTTACGTCTTGTCAGAAAGGTGTGGCCCCCAGATCTGCGGCGGCGCCCCTGACCACAAGGGACCCCAGTGGCAGCAGCGGCAGCCTGCCCTCTGACTGCCAAGCGCTAAATAAGTCTGACCTAAATGGGCCGTGAGTGGCAGAGGTGTGGCCAGGGAGATTAACAACGTGTGGCAGCTGGAAACAGGTCGCGTTTGCACACAATAAATACTGCTGCACCCTTCCATGCAGAACCAGACTCAGACATTATGGGCGTTATTAATAGAACAATTATAGGTACAGCAAGAATAGCATGTTTATGTCCAACCATCGTCACAGCCAGGCAAAACACATAACAGATATTTAACACCAGGATATACCCATTAAAAAAAAAAAAAGTGAGACTTGTTAAAATGGAGACCAGGAGACTTGTATTTCCATGTGTGACTTTTGTCTGTGCACTTGCTTGTACAAACACAGATTATGTATGTAGTTTATATGGATTATAAATAACACTACACGGATTTGGAAAAGGTTCAATTATTGTGAATAGAAAGCGTTCATTAAACATTTATGAGAGCTGGAGTCCATTTAGAGAAATATTCATCTGTCTCTGCTCAGAAAACAAACTCTGGCATGTTCATAACATACTTGTTTGCGGTCCGGAGCTTAAACTCAAAGACAAAATGTTAGTGTAACATGGAGTCACGTCTTATTCGCTCCTCGTGGAGATGAGACTCCAATCCAGCTGAGTTAAAAGTTGTTTACTCCGGTGTCCTCTGTGTATACTGCTGTTTGGTTTCATCAGATTGATTACTATGGATGTTTTGGGACTGTTTCTCCCTCTCTGAGGAAGAGACAAACTGCCCGACCGCATGCTAATGGAAAACAGAGTGGGATAATGCGCTTTTCCCGCTGACAATGTTTGGATGAGTATGTAAATGTTTAACCGTGGCGTGAGTAAACACACACAAGGGTTAGGTGTCGGGGTTTTGAGAGGGTCTTGTTTGGCGGCAGAGGATCTTAGCTGTTAGTGCCCACGCTTCGTGCTGCGAGCAACTCAACGACACAAAGCTGTATGTAAACATGAAGTTATTCTTATTCTCTATAGGATTCCTCTACATTGACATGTAGAGGAATCCTCCCCATAAACAAAATGAATAACTAAATCAAGGGGAAAATGCAAACCTGGCAATGTGCTAAAGAGGCAGTTCAGGTTCTTAATGAAGCAAACACAGCACATATTTGCCGTTCGTGATGCGAGTGCTTCGTTTTAAAACAGGCATCAGAACTTTTAACATGTACTTTCTAAAAGGTGGCAAGCAGAGGCCATTCTAGGATCAGACCTTTAGGGGGGCTCAGCCCCTAATGAGAATGTGACACGGATACAGTGTCTTGCAAAAGTGTTAACCCCCCCTGCTAAATCAATAATTTCATTAGCCGATAATCACGGAGCTAGTTACTGAACAACAATGTCAGCTAACGTTTTTTGACTCTATTATCACTATGGTGGAACTAAACCTGACACTTTATAAGTCACAGTAATAATGACCAATTTGACACAATGTTCTCACATTCAGCAATTTTAGTTGCTTACGTTTCAATTTGGGTTCTAATCTGCGCCAAGAAACTTCTCCTCTGGGGACTACCAACGTTAAACTTCACAACCGCACTCCTGCTCTCCCTCTGACAGATCAGCTAGAGACTCAGCCAAAGGAGGGAGTCTGGCACAACAACCCAGTCTCACGGCAGTTCGTGTAAATGTCACGTTATTTTTAATCTATTGATACGTGTTCACAGGGACGTTTTTCTTGTTTTTTACATGTTAGCCAGCACGAAATACCCTACGGGGAAAGGACGCCTCACACGCCGGGAGACGGCCGCGGGGGACGACCGCTGGGGACGTGCCACAATAACGGGATGGCAGAGGTTGGGTTTAGGAAAAACACTACAGGGAAAGGGCGCCTCACACGCCGGGAGACGGCCGCTGGGGACGGCCGACAATAACGGGACGGTTGTGATTAGGAAGACTACGGGAAACAAAACGCCACACGCAGGACACGATCCCCGCTCACCCAGGTGAAAGTCCTGTGTTGTTTGACCTATCCACCACCCCGACCAGTCTCCCTACGCGGATTTTCGGCTTTTTATACTACTCCCTACCATTTTTGTGCTGTGACCACGAAATATGCTTCCCATTGAAATACATTACTTTACATTTTCGTGCTGGCCACCACGTAAAAAACGAGAAAAACGTCCCTGTGAACACGTATCAATAGATTAAAATAACGTGACAGATCGTGATTTACACAAACTGCCGTGAGACTGGGCTGGGCACAACCTCCTCTGATTGGCCAACACTAGATTTCTGTTAACCCTTTCCTTGACTGGGTCACAGGTGCATAGCATCGGCGACAGCCACACAGGATATTAAACCTGTTTCAAGTACCTGTAATTGTTTGTCCTCTGTCACTAACAGACAAGTCCGCAACCTCTAACTTGAAGCTATAAAATTGATTTAAAAAAGAAAGTTTTTTATTATTATAATTTTTAGGGGGGCTGAGATGAATGGTGGCAAGAATACAAACGGTATCTTAAAGTTTCATTAGACCAAGTTAAAAATAAATAAATTAGAAGAACCATTAATGAATTCAGCAGAGATGTTTGCTGAACAACAGCAATGGTAGAGGAACTTGTTTTCTTTTCCTTCTACAATGTTTTTTGGATTGGGAATAAAGATTATTGACAAGGCAAGGCAGCTTTATTTGTATTGCACATTTCAGTGACAAGGCAATTCAAAGTTATCCATGTAAAACATTAAAGAGCAGTTTCAAACAATTAAAAATATCTGTTAACGAGAATATAAAAACAGCTAAAATAGAATAAGACAGGTATGAAATACAAGAATACAAAGTTACAGGGTAGTGTATGAAATGAATATTTACTTTACAAAAATGCAGCATCAAACAGAACAGTCTTCAGCCTTGATTTGAAAAGAACTGAGACTTGCAGCGGACCTTCAGTTTTCTGGCAGTTTCTTCAGTGAACTTCTCCATGTTTAGTTCTGACTCTGGTTATTTACTGTCATGCAAGTGCACAATGGTAGTCCCCATGTTTGTTGTCTTTGTGGTGGGCATGTTGTGACACGAAAGCAGGAGAAGCTGCACGCGATGTCTCTTTGTTAAAACTTTCACAGTGACTGCGTGTCGCCGCAGTGCTGTGGAGGAAGGTCTGGCAATGTGAGACTACGATAATCTTAACCAGTAGGGCAGAACATTCATCAAAACTCTCACGTGTCAGTGGCAGGTTAGCTCAGTTGGTAACGCGGGCGCACACGTGCAGAGGTTTATTCCTCGACGCAGAAGGTCCAGGGTTCGAATCTGACCTGTGATGGTTTTCCTGCATGTCTTCCCCCCCTCTCTCTCCCCTTTCATATCTCAGCTTTCCTATCCAATAAAGGCAGAAATGCCCCAAAAAAAAAAAAAAAACTCTTACGTGTCTTTCGAGAACCTTGAGCTTCTTTAAGGCCCTCTCCCACCAGGATAGGCTCACTGTGTCACGATTAATATGCTAACCTATTCACTGCTTCCTGGCTCGTAGCCTTCCCTTTTGTATGGATTCAATAGGCTCTCTGCAGACGGAACATGATTGATGGGAGTTGTAGCACCATCTCAGTGGGTGTATCCTTGTTTTTCTATCCAAATGAGAGCCAGTGTGAGTGTTCATTCTTCAGTGAGGTCAATTTGGCCGATCTTCACTTTTTTAAGGAGCGTTTACGGGTTTGGACTTGGGTTTAGTTTAAGGTAAAAGTTGTGGTTAAGCATGCAGAGCTGGAAGGAAAACGGTTTGAGGTTAGGGTATGAATGTATACAATAAAGGTCCTCCCAACTGTAATAATGCAAACACGTGTGACTCTGTACGTGTACTTCTGTGCATGTGTGTTTTCCTTACTTGACAGTGGCAAGATGTTGACACACCATTGACCCCTGGTTGGCGGCAGCTTATTTTACAGCCCATGAGGTGACTGAAAGGTGAATGTGTGTGTGTGTGTGTGGCAATGAGCCCCAGACGGCAGCCTCAGCCGTCCGGACCATCTAGTGCACAGGTGAAGCACAGCGACATGGTCGTTCCAGCATCCGCCGGCTGGGAGGAAAAGCCTCCCTTTACTGTCGTATGAAGCCTAATATCAATGGTCTGGAAGACAGATGTGTTTTATGTTGAGAAATATACTTTCCACTCTATGGAGTGTTTACACTGGCAAGGCATTTTGACTGATATTATGGTGGCCGTTTCTCATTGTTATTACAATGTCAATATTGCCAGTGTTCTTTGCTTCATTTTGAGAAATTGGTCTGAAGGAGATTTCCAGGACGACCTGCGGACCAGATGGATGGAGGTGAAAGCTGTGACCTTAATTTGATTTTCAGCTATTAAATCCACTTTTTATGATCTCATTCATGAAGCGGTGATGTAGATGAAGGCACAGAGACAAAAACTTTTCTTTAAATCGCCGATACACAAATATTGTGAAAAAGAAGGTTAAAGTTCAATTCAGAACACTTCATGGATTGTATATACTCTCTCTCTATATACACACACACACACACATATATATATATATTAGTGCTGTCAAACGATTAAAATATTTAATCCCGATTAATCGCATTAATGTCATAGTTAACTCGCAATTAATTGCAATTAATCGCACATTTTTATCTATTCTAAATGTCCCTAGATTTCTTTTTGTCCAATTATTTTTTCTCATTTTAATGCTTTTATCAACATGGAAAAGTGGATCGGCTTGCTTTGTGCTTTTGTCGCCTGGCTTTGACGAGAGGGCGGAGAATTGGCATCAGCCGTGTGCCATGATAGCTCAGTTCTCAACGACAAAACACACAGATCACTTTGGTCTTGTCAATGGAACCATTTGGCAACTTTTAAAAGTAAACTTTCCATTCAGAATCTTATTGGTATCCATTTCGGCGTCTCGCAGTAGTAGTAGGCTAACGTAACGTTAGCCTACTACTCTTTGGCCGGCTCGCAAGCCCAAACAAGTGTGTGCAGCGTGCCTGTTGTTATGTTTCAGGTCTAGCTAGATCCGGTGTGATGTTGTAGTTGTTCTAACGTTACCAGTTGTTGCAACAGCGTGTGAAAAAAACGACAAAGTTTGCTATGCCAAAAAGCTCGCGATAAAAAAATTGACGCCGTTAAAATAGGTTTGCGTTAACGCCGTTAATAATATATATATTTATATATATATATATATATATATATATATATATATATATATATATACACTGTAGAGGAGCTGGTAGGTGGATTTTGTTATGTTAAGACAGAGCCAGGCTAGCTGTTTCCTCCTGTTGCCAATCTTTATGCTAAGCTATGCTAACCAGTAGCTGGCTTCAGCTTCATATATGCTGCACGAACAGCAGGAATTGGCAGGAATGTAAAAACGCATATTGTCAAAACGTTGAACTATTCCTTTAAGACAGAGATCTTCAACAGGGGGTCCGGGTCCCCTAGAGGGTCCTCAGTCACTGCATGGGGGCCTCCAAATTATTGTACATTTTTGAAAAAAACTTTCAAAAATTATAATGTCTTAACATGAATCCAACATATTATTAGCAAATATAAATCCCCACTGATGATAGGCTTACTGGCCTATAAGGTAGTCACTAAGATAGCCATCCACAGATACAGTGAATCCTAAGGATATGTGATATGTGTGTATGTTTAACATTAAAAGATGATTTATAAAATCATGCCAAAAATTATTTGTATAGCTTAGTATTTTATGCCAAAAAGATATGTATGTATGTATAAAGGCTTTAGGCCGCCCTATACATTGTTGTAGGTCCAGTTTAATATGCAATGTCATTATATACATTATATATATGTAGTATGTAGGGCCCTGCATCATCTCTCTTTCAGTTAAGGGGTCCTTGGCTTAAAAAACTTTGAAGACCCCTGCTTTAAGAGGTTCAGTAACCTACATCTTGATGTTAGACTTTGCCTGCACACTTAGTTTTTGACAGATTGATTGCTCAATGCCTATTTTTTGTAAACAAAATGTCACTTTTTAACTGTTGATTTTCTCCTTCAGGAACATATCAGGCCGTGCTGCTGGCACCAATTTAGTGTACAAGGTGGACCAGGTTGTAAACATTTCCTCCGCAGGTTTTGGCAGCAACATCTGCAATCCATTTTCTCTCAGACCTGAAATGCCTTATGTGTGCGAGGGCAGAATTGTTGTTGTTTTTTTTTTTTTTTTATGTCTTTGCTCCTTCTCTGTTTCATTTTTTCTTTTACAGACATCCAGCTATTCTTTTGGCACCTTAAAAAACTTATATCATATATATATATTATATCTGTTGTGTGTAGACGAATTATTGTCTTTAAAATCATGACGCTCTTCCTCAGCATGTGAAGCCACGATGAAAGCTCTGGTAAAGCCATGGCATTAAAAGGCTCAGTCCGCTCATTCTCAGCCTCACCTTTCCAAACATGTCACGAACCAGAAGAAAAAATTTGAGTATGATTGTGAGCATGCGCACGCATGGAAAAAGTGACACACAGCCAAGACGGCCATATTGGCCCGAAAGACTGGAAATTAAGAAAATGTGGTGGCTGTGTTCTAATCGACGAAGTGCATCTTGACAAGATGAGATATTCTTTTAAAATGTTATAAGTTCTAGTGTAACCATAGGCTTCATTTACGGGGGTTACAACTAGGGATGCACCACATCCAGATTTTTGGGGTTCGGCCGAGTACCAAATCCACTGGTTAAGATTCTGCCGAATCCGAAACCGAAAAATACTGAATCCTACTCTCATCCTCTGTCCATTAACACAGTAAACACATTAATGAAGTAAACAACGCCCACAACCTCTAAAATAGTTAAATGTAACAACTTAATGTTGAGGAAAGCACATCGCTATCGCCAGATGAGTGGCAATTTTGTTTGGCAAATTTTCGCTAACCAGTGTATGATGAAGGCATGTTGGGTGGGTGAAATTAGAAAGCTAACGTTAGCTAACGAGCAGCAGCCGGTGGAATCATTACGTCGACCAGCGTAGTGCAAGCGTAGCGTCAAAAAGCCCAATATTCAGCTGAATCCGAACCCTGGATTCGGTGCATCCCTAGTTACAACCCACAGCCCCATAATCAAAACTGGGCTTTTTTTCCCCAAAGTTTGTGTACCTTTTTTGTATGTTTTTGCCACTTTTTTCAGTTTTTTTTTTTTTTTTTAGAGTTGTTGTTGCCTTTTTCGAGTTTTTTTTGGGCAATTTTTCTGACATTTGTCGCCTTTTGATGTATTTTTCGACAATTTATTCAATGTTTTTGTTGCTTTTTTTTAAGTACATGCATACATATCCCTGCTTCTTGACTTCTCCTGCTGTTATGCTGTTGTATAAAAGTGCAAAGAAAAAAAGTCAAATCTTATCTAGTCTCGCTTTGCCAGACCCTCCTCCAAAGTGCGCCGGAAGAGAGTCTGGCTACTCCACATAGCATTCAGGGATGGGAGGAAAACGCGCTCTGGTTTATTGGCATTTCTTGCAATCACAATCGTCTTGGGCGGTGCTAAGCTCCGGAGAAAAGCCGCGGTGCCGCTGCAAAATAGGCTCGGAAGGAACTTGTTTTGGTGGATGTTTAAAAGTAGTTTTAGTTGTGCAACAGAAAGCTCAGATTGGACAGATAGTCTAGCTAGCTGTCTGGATTCATCCCGCAGAGATCTGAGAAAAGGTTAACCATAGTCCTCATAAATCCACCAGAGTTTAAAATGCCAACACAAAGGAAGCCCAAGGCAACGGATATCTGACCTAAATGAGTGAAATCCGGCGGATTTTCCAGTGGCAATGGAGCACTCATGTCAAAGATATAGACTAAATCTTATCTAATTTGATGGTTTTAAAGAGTCAAAGCATCAAACAGATAAGATGTGATCTCTCCTCTCTCCTTGCAGTAAATTAAGTTTGTGTGACATATGAAATGTTAGCTTTTCACCAACTGAACCCAGTATTAATGCAATGCTGTAGACATTAAGAGACTACCAAACGTCACACATACTGCACTCAAAATGATGAGTCAAGGCAGCTGAGGTAGATACTGTATATGTCTGTGTTTGACTTCTAGAGAACTCCAATCATTCAGTCATAAGTGTGTGCTCTACATCATCTGACATGTATTTCAGGCTGATTTCAGACAGTAGGCAGTGTGATTCATCATGACTAACTCGGCCACCGGAGGTCCCTCTTGCACCAGGATTGTATCAGTAAAAGCCCATTTGGCGCACAGCGAGACATCTCTGAAATGTGTCTTCAATTAGCGGGCTGCAGTCAACACCATCCTCTGACTTGGAATGTCAGCTGAGCTGGAGATAACCCTTCTTTGGTTTTTCTTTTATCTCACCATAA
Organism: Sander lucioperca; assembly: GCF_008315115.2. Classification (NCBI taxonomy): domain Eukaryota; kingdom Metazoa; phylum Chordata; class Actinopteri; order Perciformes; family Percidae; genus Sander; species Sander lucioperca. The sequence goes on along the minus strand of NC_050173.1, from coordinate 43,520,350 downwards.
AATTCCCAACGAGGAACAGCTCTGTATGGATGTCCTGCACACATTTGTAAAGCATATAACAAAATAAAAGAAGATTAAAAAAAGCCACTTCTGGTAGATACTTTTCACTTTTGACATCAGTTTTGATGTGACGCGTGTTGGCATGATTGAGTTCTGGGCTGCTTCTGAGTGTGAAGTTTTTTATTTTCAGTGTGTACCAGGCTGGCAACCAAGCCAGGAACGGGTAAGATGAACTGGATCGCTGCACAGGTGAAGATTCTTCAGCAGCAGGGCGCATGGATGAAACACATGCATGCGTTACGCTCCGACCAGCAGCGGCTTTGAAAGTTGTTACGGATATAATGTCCTGATATTCAATATCCATACATTTGACAAATGTAATCCACAAAAATGACAAGAATTCAGTGTTTCTCCTGGTATTCTATTCACATCAGCATGAGAAAGTCTTGAAGACCGGCACAGGACATTAAAACTCTCCACTGAAATCCAGACTAACAAAGCAGAAAACCCCAACACACAAGGAACTGTGATGCAGAACTTTTATATAAATCAATTAAGCAGTGAGTTATGATGATGTTTGTTGTTCTTCCTGCTAGTTCAGGGACTGGGAGTTAGTCAATATGTGGGAGTCGCAGCGGGAGGCTAGTTCAGAGAGCTATAAGCACAGTTGGGTAGGTAGCAGGTTTTTGTTGACCACACTGTCAAAATTAAGTGATGTGGCCTCAACACTTCGTATATTATCCTGGGATTCGATTTATGGCAAGGAGCAGGGGTGTCGGACTGGGAGTGGAAATGGGACTGAGTACCCAGGGCCCTCATGTGAGATTGGCCCAAAAAGATGCTAGAATGAATAGATGTGTAGATGCGGGGAGAGGCCTATAGAGAATGCCTTTCTACAGGGCCCAAAATATTGTGCTACGCCCCTGGCAAGGAGTAATGTACAGAGTAAAAGTGTAACAAAAGGAGTGCTCAAATTACAGAGGGGACCAACGCTGCTGAACGTAATATCTCAATTACGAACGGCTGAGTAGGAAAACATGCTCACATCAGCCATAAACTTTTAATCACTCTGTTATTAATGCAATATTAGCGCTAAAAGAATACATTTGGATGATTTAAAAGGAGCTATACACAGTTTGTATCGGGTTTCATTTAATATGAACAAACCGCTACAAATATGAAGCAAAATAAAACTAATTTAGGATATTTTTCTGCTGTGACTATAAGGCTATCAGTGGGTTAAACCAACTCGGATAATTGCGTGATCACTCCCAAACCGGAATTACAGGAGGTTTCCCTGTTGTTTTGTGAATGCAGCATAAGAAACTGCTGACAACGTTGGCCCCCCAAAGCTAATAAAAGTCACAGTGAGATAGCAGTTAGAGCATCTTTTGCTTCTGCAATGTGATTTTCGAGTGGAGCAGCATCACAAGTGTGGTTTTATATGATGGGCTAGTTAGCGAGTCATGTCATATTTTAGGTTTTACAGGAAGACAAAACACAACACAGGATTACACTGTGTCTTTGATGGCCTGTGCGGAATTGAAGAGATGTCACAAAGTATTTTTAGTGTTCATTTACACAGATATTGCCCAATCAGTTTAATATTATCAAAATTGTCAATGGTAGTAAAAATTACGGTCATAGCAGAAAAATAAATAAAACTTCCATTTCTTCTTTTTAGTTATTACAAATTTGAGTAAGTGGCACAATTCAAAACGCACAAAAAGTGGGAAGAATACATATAATTCCAAGTTTCTATGTGTCTGTGATCAACGTATGAAGTGGCATTTTGGTTAACTGGTGTCATTTTACGAATACATGCTCTCAGTCACACACACATGCATATAGAGCATGTACATGTTGTATGTATGCACTCACTCAGTCACACACCCACATTCCCTTAACTCCTGTTTAGTATTATTGTAAGGTTTCCCACCTGTCTGCAGCTGTCAGCAGGGTCTTCTTGCTATGGATACCTCCCACCTACTGTGTCTGCAACACACACACACACACACGCACACACACACACACACACACACACAGTAGTCTCTTCCCCAGCGGCGGAGGGGCGAGACGAGCACGATGAACGTGGCCTGCCCTTCTTCCAAAATTAGGTATGACAACAAACTTTAAAACATCCAGCAAACAATTATTGAAGCTAAGCAACCCTCATATTGTAACGTGGCCCATTTTGTGAAAACAAACTTTAAAAAAAAGAAGAACTCCTTTCCTCGCCAAAGTAATTTCAGGGTTTTTCCAAATAAATTCTCCCATGCAGTCACATCACTTCCAAAAGTATGTTTTGAATGAAGTGCAAATGTGGTGCACAGCCACTGTTGATATAATGTGAATAATATGCTTGTAATTAGGTAAATATTAATAGGTTCAGGGATGTGTGCAAGTTTTTTTGTAGGCTTTTCTCACAAACACTCTGTAGAGCCACCGTCGAGTTGTTTGGGGATCACTTTAAGGAGCTTTGAAAGAGTAATAAGACAAATAGTTGATTAATCAGAATTTTCATTTCCAGAATCATTTAAGTCATCTATCACGAAAGAGTGCATAACATTTGCTAGTTCCAGCTTCTCATGTATATGGATATGCTGCTTTTCTTTGTTTTAAATAATTATACAATTAATAATTTGGAGGTTTTGAACTGTTGGACAAAAGAAGGAATTTGAAGATGTACTGTTGGGCTCTTCTATTGTTAGCTAAATTATGAATCAAATTATGGAGTCCAATGGATTCATCATTAATGAAAATATTATTGCAATATTTGAACAATGTTGCATATTACATATTATCCTTATATTGTGCAGCCCTAGTGTACACAAAGAGGTAAGTTATGATACAGTTTAATACTCTGTAGACCACCAATAGGTTTTTGAGTTTAATTTGTTTCAAAAACAGCACATTTTAAATCACTATCGCAATTTCATATTTTCTCCTTGTTGTTCATCCCTACTTGCACTGGAGGGTTGTGGTACCTCATGATGTTGTTAAATGTTGTTTCCCATGGCTTTTCCACTTTGAAAATAATAGATTTGTGGGTGGAAACACTTGTGTACACTGCAACATGTTTGCCTTTATACTTGTGTAAATGTGTGATACCCATGTATACTGTACGTTGTTGCATTTTGGTGGATTGAGCTGAAGCTTGATCTACCGCTGCACTCTTCCTGAGTGTCTCTGGACGAGAGTGTCAAAGTCAAAGCCTGCAATGTAAATGAGAAAAATGTGTGTGAAAGCTCTCCACACATACATGCGTGACTGTGTGTGCACTGGATCCTATGTGTGTGTGCATCTGTATGCGTACACGTGTATGTGTGTTCAGTGTCAGTGAGTAAATCCTTCTCCACTTGCTCCCCTGACATCTCTGCCAAGCAGACAGGGTGACATGAGAATTGAACCATCTGCGTCTCCCCCCGCTGGCCCGATGGCCAAACAGCCAGTAACTCGCTCCAGCTGCCTGGGAATGGAAAAGACGATCCTGAGACGTTCCAAAAGAATGGCAACCGCGACACACACAAAAAATGAAGGATGGAAGAAAAACCAAGAGAGCGACGTGAGACGAGGCAGATGCAAGATGGTGCTTTCTTTAAGCTGCCCGTCTTTACTTCTTTTCAGTGACTGTGCTGACCAAAGAAGAAAAGCTCCAGAGGCCTCTTCAAAACAGACAAGACAGGACAGGACAGCAGGTTTAACCCGTGTTCTTATGATGCCTCTATGTCAGGACTGTCAAAAACACAGCAGGCTCCCAATAGCTGGGAAGCAAAAGTGACATGAGCTACAGGCTGTAAAATTGAAGACACACGTGTCACTATCACAGCAGCTGTATTTCATACCATTATGCCATCTAACAGTCAAAATATGACATTTGATCAGCCTAAATTATTGTGATTAAAAAAAAAAAAATCTTTAACTGAGAAAAGTCTAAATGAAATGTTGGCACCAGGCACGGTCACTTACTTAGTTTACAGTAACGTTTTCTTCCACAGCATTTCCTGGCAGCCATTGGTTTCTATTCAATTCAGTACAGTTTGAAAATCAATTGGGAGACTCCAAACATTTGTAGGTGGTTTTAAATGTTATTCCAATCAGAAATTTACAGATGCGTCTCAGTCTGGACGCTCTGTCCGCTCAAATCGGATTCCAAACTGTCTTATCACTCGCAAAATGTCACACGACGTCAAATCCAGAATGACGGAAGTCATGAGCAGACACAATGCTGCTTCCAGCAGAGTGCTATGGAGGACAACATGGAGGGAAACAACAGTCTGTAATCTTTACTGAGACTTGACAACGTGATGATGGACCTCCATTTCTCATGTTTCAGCGTAGCTGAGTAGTTACTAGTCTATATCCACGACATTCCACTTACGGGATCGTTCAGGTGCCGCCGGACATTCCGCCAGATGTTCCTCATTTCGGCAGGATGTCCATTACCTTCCGCTTTCTTTGTGTTGGCATTCTAAACTCCGGTGGATTCATGAGGACTATGGTTAACTGCTCCTTAGATCTCTGCAGGGTAAATCCAGACAGCTAGCTAGACTATCTGTCCAATCTGAGTTTTCTGTTGCACGGCTAAAACAACTTTTAAACGTACACATGTAAACAAGTTCCTTCCCGAGGCTATTTTGCAGTGGCACAGTGGCTGTGTCCAGCGCTTAGCACCGCCCATGATGATTGTGATTGGTTTAAAGAAATGCCAATAAACCAGAGCAATTTTTTTTTCCCATCCCAGAATGCTGTGTGGGCTAACCAGACCCTCCTCCGCAGTGCTGTGGAGGAAGGTCTGGCAAAGCGAGAAGTTTCTGACACCTGTACGATGTACCACAGCAACCCCGCAGATAGGTTGGTAATGTCTGGACAGTGACACACATATTCAATTTAATCACTTGCAAATAACAGTACGGACAGTAAATCAGTAAGATCAGATTTTAAAGAAATCGGATTGCCTCAACGTAGCCTAAGGGACAAACCACTGTGTCCAGAGACAGCTGAATTCCCCATCTTTAGACTGTTTTCTCTCATCTCTTTCTTGAGTTTGGTATAAACCACGTGTTAGATGTGAACATGCTATGTGTACTTTTAGTATTTATAGCCGCCCAACGTGCAAAGCTGATCCATGCAGTGCCCAGAATAAAATATAAACAAAAATACTGGCGCCGCTGCAGTGTGATGAGCCAATGGTCCTCACACAGACATTAGAAAATGGAAAAAAAGAGCTGAATGGTTGAAAAGTTTAGTTCAGCTGAGCTACTGTCAAAACAATTGATGCAACGCTGTCAAAACAAGCAGCTGTGAGTAAATCCTTGATTACAGAGAGCGACCTGTATCTGTAGTATTGTTATGGAAACCTGCACGCTGCTGCATGGTTTCTTTTACAAAGCGCTCATGTTTAACCCCTTTAGTGATGCTATCTGGCCACAAGCTCAGCAGCCTTCGGCAAAACGTGGTAGCGATGGTATCGCTGCAGTTATTCACTCTTACTGTTTTAAAACACATTGACAAACTGCTGCATAGCATCATGTCAGGCTCCAAGAAATATGGAATACATGTTTAGATTTTGTTTACCCATCCAAAAATAAGTGGTTTGGATGAGGATCCGCAACTAGGGAATGAGCGTGCGTTTTGCTGTCTTTCTCCATGTACATCACATTTATCTCTGTGTGTCTCAATTGTGTGTTTGGTTTGTTAATTCAGTCCATAAGCCGAATCTTAAGGGTGGTAATGCACAAGACGAAATCTCAGTCAGCGCAAAGGAACAACGTTTTCGGCATTATGCAACAAACTAAGCCACAGGGTCATAAATCAGCTCAAATGTTTCATGGCTACAAAACGTTCCTCAGTGATTGTAAGAGTGCTGTTGAGGCAAGTGTTTGAATGCCGTCTCTCATCCGCCGTGGCCAAAAAAAACTGCCCCACGTGTCCCTGCAGCAGGCACATTTTACGCCACCGACGCACACTGTGTGCTCATCTGAAGCCCGATTTTGGTATCAAAACATAAAGAACATATTTAAATACTATTTTGTGCACAGTGTGGCTTCTGTACATCTGTTAAATTGCCTCAGAGCTGAGGTCCAAAGAACTTCATGACCACAAGCTTCCCAAAGAAAAATAACACATTCGAGAAAAAGAAGGAATACCTATTCATCTGAAGGCCAAGGTATTTTCTTTGCGGCGTGCTCGTGACTTTTTTTTAATAATCCTATATGGCCAGGTTTAAATCTTGACTTTATAAACGGCTGTTTTCCCTCCAGGTATTTTCATTGTCAATTAACCCGTATGGATTGGTGTCAAGGGGTGGTGGTTGACTCCTGGACCCCAGACAGGTTGGAGAATGTCTGGCTGTAAAAAAGAGGAAGAGGCGTCTGGGTGTGGAGCTGGGAGTTGTGGGTTTTGCAGTCTGAGGGTATACGTGTACTATCAGTAGCTTCACAACATATGCAAAGCCTTTCATAAGAGTCTTTCAGAAGCAAAAAATAAAAAGCGTGATTTGGTTCTAGTGAAGGAGTTCAAGTACCTTGGGGTATTGTTCGCGAGTGAGGGGACAATGGAGCGGGAGATTGGTCGGAGAATCGGCGCAGCGGGTGCGGTATTACACTCAATTTATCGCACAGTTGTGACGAAAAGAGAGCTGAGCCAGACGGCAAAGCTCTCAATCTACCGGTCAGTTTTCGTTCCTACCCTCACCTATGGTCATGAAGGCTGGGTCATGACCGAAAGAACGAGATCCAGGGTACAAGCGGCCGAAATGGGTTTCCTCAGGAGGGTGGCTGGTGTCTCCCTTAGAGATAGGGTGAGAAGCTCAGTCATCCGTGAGGAGCTCGGAGTAGAGCCGCTGCTCCTTCGCGTCGAAAGGAGCCAGTTGAGGTGGTTCGGGCATCTGGTAAGGATGCCCCCTGGGCGCCTCCCTAGGGAGGTGTTCCAGGCACGTCCAGCTGGGAGGAGGCCTCGGGGAAGACCCAGGACTAGGTGGAGGGATTATATCTCCAACCTGGCCTGGGAACGCCTCGGGATCCCCCAGTCGGAGCTGGTTAATGTGGCTCGGGAAAGGGAAGTTTGGGGTCCCCTGCTGGAGCTGCTACCCCCGCGACCCGATACCGGATAAGCGGAAGAAGATGGATGGATGGATGGATGGTTCTAGTGTATTTTGAGGCTGAACTTTTATTTGGGCTAAGAAAAATATTAAATTGTAGTTACATTGTTTTCCCCATGATTGGTTTCCACTTTGAGTGTTTCTGGATTTACATGAGAAAATGTAAAGTCTATGAGCTTCACTTTGTCCTGAGTTCCTAGAACTGCACACACTCACTGATACTGTTAATGTTTTTCTTTCAGTAATGAACTCCAATTGTACTGTATTTGAACTCTTTCCAAAACTCTTCAAGGAACATTTTTGCAGAAAAAACCCACTAAACTCTAATCTGATTACAAATCCACAAGCATAGAATGCAATTTCCTCAATCTCATCTACAATCTGTAATCTACAGTTGAACATCTTTATGGGGGAGTTCTGCATTGTTTTTTGTAGCGCACCATACATGGTTTACACAGTTACCAAAGAAACTAGTGTTTTTTAAACAACAGACTATCTCCACTGAGCTTTGGAGGTAATTAGTGTGGGTTTGAAGAAATGCCAGTGCACACTGTAGCATATTGTAAACTGGTGAGGGGCAGAGGACATGCTGCTTTGATGTAACATGGATTGGAGAGGATTAAAGGGTGGCTGCATTCCCAAAATACAATGTGACCTCTATAAAGAGCCCATCCAGAACCTGTCTTCAATCTGCTCTGGGATCAGTGCATGGGTCACAAGCATACACCATGCTGATTATGGCTACAGAAGCCAAAAAATGATCTTCGATCCACAATTTCGAACAGGTTTTTCTTTAGGAGTGGAGGAAAAACTCAGAGAGCTGGTAGGGCTTCGAAGTCCAAACTCACTGTACTTCAGTTGAAGCATGAAGCTAACCTAAACATGAAGGATAGAGCAACACATTCTCACTCCCATCGTGTCAAAAAGCGAGACTTGGTCAGATGCCTTTGGCGTTTGTTATTTTTTGGCGCTCTGGGTCGGGACTCTTGGCGTCGCTATTTGACGCTCTCGGGACTCGCGTCTAGCCCTTTGCCGTCATATTTAGACACTCTTGCTTGGGACTCTTGGCGTCACTTGACGCTCTGGGTCGGGACGTATGTTTAACTGACATGCGGCACAAGAACGGGACAGTTAGGTTTAGGAAAAGATCGTGGGTGGGGTTATAAAATATATACGTTTCAGTGACATGCAGGACAAGAATAGAACACAAACCCCGGTCTCTTGGGTGAAAGTCCTGTGATGTTTGACCCATCCACCACCCCAAACAACCTCCGTATGCGGATTTTCGGTCTTTCACACTACTAGCTACCGTTGTCGCTCTTAATATTACGTCATCTTACAGCCCTGCGGTCAAGCAGCTGTTATGCCCTGTGTGTTCCATACAGACGCTGAAGGGGGATTTTTGCGTCGGTATCTGACGCTGAGAGCCACTGACCAAGCGTCAGTATTTTACGAGTTTGGAGTGAGAAGGGGTTGGTCGTCATGGCAGAGAGTTAAACTCAGGCCTACAGAAAGTGCTTTGGACTTTCTGCAAATTGAACATAGTGTCCAAACAGTGGAATTACAACGTCACATGATGCCCTCTGGCCCAAAAATACTTTTCCCCATAGACTTACATTGCAAAAGAAACATCTGTAAATCAGTGGATACACTCTTTTGAGCGTCATAATCCCCGCGAAATGACTTGTCACAGGCCGCACAGTTCAGAAGCATTGCCGATCATCAGGGTCATTTTTGGCTCCATGATGGCTTGTGCGCCACTGGGCAACTCTCATATGAACGGATCCTTGTACGCTGTTCCAGTTCTTATAAAACATCCATGGTGAAAATGCTTCCTTCTCTCCTCCTGCTCTGCAGTAAGTCAAGTTTACCTTCAACGCTCTGCTTGGCTGTTTCACCAACCAGCCAAAGCAGCCATCAATGGGCACAACAACAGACCAAATGCAATCGCTGAACAAATTTAATTCAATTCAATTAAATTTCATTTAGTGTCAAATCATAACAGGACTTATCTCAGGGCACTGATAGAGTAGGTCTAGACTAGGGGTGTAAGAAAAAATCAATACACTTGAGTATCGGGATATTTTATTTTGCAATACTGTATCGATTTTTTTTTATTTTTTTTTTTTTTAAACGTTCAAAAATATTCATGTAAGACAGTGGTTCATGTTTATGTTGTTTAAACCCCCATATCACCTTACGCACAGTATCGAAATATATTGCAATATATTGAATCGTGACCTATGTATCATATCGCCAGATTCTTGCCAATACACAGCCCTAGTCTAGACCACACTATAATTTACAAAGACCCACAAATATGAGATGTGGGCTGTGATTCAGACGTCTGGAACCAGGCTAGCAGTATTTTCAGTTTCCAGTTGATTGCCATACATTTTCTTGTAGCTTAAAGTGCGAGATAAATAGCTTGCTTGCACCAAGGAGACACAGGTTAGGTGATAATGGAATATATATGAGGCAACATTATATATTGGTTATGTTGTTGCAAAAAAGTTGCATTGCAGGACCAGAACATATGAAAAAAAGGCATTTTTCACAGAAAAGAACTACAATACATGGCATCTCTGTCTCTTAGAGACAGAGATGTATGTGTGTGAGAGAATGTGGGAATACTGGGCAACACCAGGTCAAGTTACAGGAGAAATGAGGGAATGACTGCAGCTGAACGTTATATAATATGACATTTTCAAATAAACAGATCTGCAGTTTGCTACTCTCCATCACTGATTGCTATAACACAATTGTGATTCAAAACACAGCCAGTTCATGGAAGCTGTTACAGTTGCTGTTCCAAACACACAATGTTTGATTGGTCTCTCGCAGGACATATGCATTGGCTGACAGACAGGGATGTGATTTACAGTACTGTTCCATTGTGTCTGTTTGTACTGAACAGAAAAATGAGCTGTGATAGTCACCGTGGCTGAGCAGGGAAAGAAAGAAGAGCGCCGCCTATTAAAACTCTTCATCTAAAAACAAATAACTTTGCAGTACCCCTACTGTTGATGGTGATATCTGGGAAGTGCAGTGCAGAAACTTCACATCAATGATTGCTTCTCCGACAAATATTCCTGAAAGCGAAACCACACCTCTGTATCACTTGACAAAATTTAAGAGATTTGGAACTCCGCTCACAACTCTTTACAAAGGTAAACAGTAGCTGTATGCGTGCAGCCCCATGTCTCTCCCACAAACTTTAGTCACCAACAGAAGGGTGACAACTCTTTCACAAAATCTTGTACTCTCTTGTAATCTCCAAACATTTCTGACTAAGAGTGTAATTCTTTCCTCAGGTGACGTAATTGCAAAACCAGTTATATAAAAGTCTACCTGGACAAAGGCAGAAGTCCGGAAACAATGAAATGAACAGAGAACAGGCTATAATGAGAAAAGCAGTGCTCTACCTAATCTCAAACTAATTCAGCTACTTTGTAAACCTGGTGCTGAGTATAATTGCTGCGATTGTGAACATGCCTCCTCTGATTTCTGGGCAGAAAGTGTTGACTCGCGTGCCGGATACAGCGAGCTGAAGTGTGAATTGAAAGAAATGGATAGAGAAAATGGGAGAAAGAGGCAGTGAGAATTCATCCAGGGTGGCCTTTTCCTTCCCTCTTAAACTTTTTCCATCAGAGACAATGTGTGAAACCAGAAGAAAACTTTCCAAATCTTTTATAACTCATGGAACAGAGCTGGAGAACAGATGAATTTCACCGTTATTATTGAATAAACTGCAGTCTGGAAGGATCCAAACGTAAAGCTCTCATATGGTGCAGTCTGTAGCGGAAGAAAAAGTCAAACAATACCCCATCTTTCAGCGGGTTTGACATGAAAAATAGAAACAGAAACTTTTGAAGATGGACTAGATGACAGCTTATGGATTTCCCATCTCTTTTTCCCCATTTGAATGTAAATACCTTCCCTATTGATGTAGCAAATCAATTTTGGTTTTGGGGGTTTCTGGCCCACTCAAACATGTGTGATGTCTTTCTAACACCCCAGAAAGGGCAATGTGGGGTGACCCTCAAAGTGAGAACAAAATCTATTGGCTGAGGTTTACGTACATATGTACTGAATATTTGCTGAGCTTCTGATTCATTTTGGCTCCTTCTCCAAGAGGACAGTTTAAAGAATAAAGTTGACAATCTATCTATGGTGACTTTATTTTTCTTATTGTCAAGAAATTCCATTGAAAGGCCAACCCAACAATGGATTAGTTTGTCTCTCATATAATATGATGTGATTTATTTATTTATTGGGACCTGCGGCCCTTTGTTGTATGTCTTTCCCCTTCTCTCTCCGCTGTCCTGTCAATGAAGACCTAATTATGCCCAAAAAATAATCTTAAAAAAAGAAGAAGGGCAAAACTATTTCCTATAACAGTTAGCAGGGCACTGTTCTTTTTTGTAGGGGACTACTTTAATTTGTGAATTAATACAGAGTTGGTGCACCAGAACAGCGTATGTGGGATTGACTCAAAACAATGTCTGTGTTCATGCTAATGTAAAAAACATTTCACCAGTGAAACAGTGTGGCTCATTGATGTGTTTTAAAGGGACAACAATTGAGCTCTATGGCACAGAGTAATAACATAATCAGGGTATGGCTACTCAGGCAAGTCTTGTTAGTATTTTAATGGGATTTATTTGCAATACAAAAAAAATAGAACATCATCAGCCTTAGCCTTTAAGAAAAAAAGTCTGCAGGATGCAGTATAATGTATTTTTAGGGCACTTTCACCACTGTGTTTGAGCAACCATGATTGGCCCGGGTTAATGCAGCCGTAAAGTGATGCGTAATGTGTGGAAAAAAAGCAACACAGTGTGGCACAGTGAGCAAATATTGTCCAACCTGCAACCTGTGTTTCCCTGATGGAAAAAAATACTGTGAATTCAGACCAACAGCTGCTACTTCCCTTAGCAGGAAATACATTTAAATACTATTCTCTGTTGCCTTTAAAGCAGGTAATAAACTGTGCAGGTTAATATTAAGCAGGGCAGCCAAGAGTATGGAAACAATTAATGAAAGAAAACTAGCATAAGGCTTAAATTCATGGCATGTGTTCAAACCCCATGTTAATGTGTAAACAATAGGTATTGTCCTTGCAGTCAGTGCTAAAGTCATTTTTAGTAAAAAGCAGATGAGATACAGAGACCACAGAGACAATTCACAACTTTGATAACATTTCCATCAACTTTCACACTTAACTTAACTATACCCTTCGTCTATTCATCATCAAACCATGTTGGTCAGTAGTTCATAACAAGACAGTGAATGCATCATGGAAGGAGAAGAAAGGCAATAATGAAAGGAAAATATGAGCTGTTACTCTCATTTTATACGGAGGCTTTAGAGCACTGAAATCAACTTCGGAGTCCAAAAAGTCACTTCAAATGAGGCAAAACATTCATAAAAGCAGTAATACTGCCCATTAGTTTAAAAATGCTATGATTCTCCTGTTCTGAGGTTTTATTAATGCTTGCCAATATATACCAATTTATCCTGAAATGTCCAAGATCTAGTGGACTATTTTTACTCTCCCTTTCTGGGAGTGGAGACCTCTAGACCAACTTAATTGAGCAATTTTTTTCTGTTGTGGAAATTATTCACCAGCAGTCTCTCTTTTCTTTCTTAAGAATTGGCCCATTTTTGTTGCATTTATTTGGTTAAACTGACCCCTGCGGTTGTGAATCAAGGTTCTGTGATCCCTCCGTTTCTATCTGAACTTCCTGCAAAAATACACAGAATGGAGGGTCTTCCTGTATTTCCCCTTCGCTTAAACAGAAAGAAGCTGGAGTGACCGCAGCGTTGACCCAAATGCATTCACCGAATTCTCTCAAATTGCACAGCGAGACAGGTCTGACGGCTGTGTGGTCTATACCCAAGCGTTTCCTCGCGCCTCTAACTGGCCCTCTGACCAGTGACGTTTGTATATTCTGGGCCGCAGCGCAGTCCCGAGTCCAGCCGGTGTCAAGGCTTGGCCAGACATAGCAGACAGAACTGGTTGAGCCTCTAAAGGAGAAGCAAGACCAATATCAACAAACAGACCTAAATACGCAGGGGGAAGGCAAAATAAGCACGACATGGACGGCGTTCGCAGCCTTGGAGGTAATCCCGGGTTGCCGCCTCGGAAATTGATTGGCTAAGAAAAACAGGTCCACAGTGGGGGAAGCGTTTGGATGATAGTTTATCTAAGAAGTGGCCATAAGCGATAATGATAATTAGATCAGTATGTTTTTGATTATTACTATGAAACGGGACACCTCATATATTGGCCCCATAGGCGAGTGACAACACCACCAGATCCTTGTCTTTTTCAAACAAGAGGCTTACAATAGAGTCAATCTGTTAAACCACTGCTTCCCAATCTTTTTGGATTGTGACCCTTGATTGAGCCAAGAAATGTCTACTTGCAACACCTTGTCACACATTGTATGTCTGTGAGCGTTTTATTTAAAAACTATGCTCCCCTCACATTATCATACCAATGGGATGAGCTTAAAGGACAATTCCGGCGCAAAACGAACCTAGGGGTTAATAACGGATGTGTACCCACTCTGTCGTTCTCTGGGACATGTTTTCATGCTAATTGATTGTGTTTGTAGCTTGAAAGAAGCTAGCGCGGACCGCTGATTAGCTTACAACGCTAGTATTCGGGGCACAGGGAAAGTAAAAATAAATCGCTATTTTATACCACTAAAAAGGCTCAACATATCACCAAACTTCAACGGTAGCATAGTGAGGGTCCGTACATGTTAACCGAAGCATTGAGAACTTTGTAAATGTACAGACAGTTTATTGAACGAAGAGCTGCGGGAGCTCCGTGAAAGGGCTACGAGAGACAGAGAGAGAGAGCGAGAGAGAGAGAGAGAGAGAGCTATGCCGCAACAGAGCCTCATACTTCGGGAAACTGGTGGTGTACCTGCGGACATTGTGAAGCTATGGCCACCGAACAGGAGTGTCTGTGTTGCAAGGAGTGGGACCTGTTGCATCGCAACACCCAAGAGCTGCAGTGTTTTGTACAGTCTGAAGATTTCCCCTCTCTGATAAACAGGGCTGTACTTGAAACTTTTTTCCATGTCCTGAAAATAAATTGGAGACGGCGACCCAGACCGGAGGAACCAGATGGACAGTTATCCACCGAGTAAGTACACTAGACAAGTTATGTTTTACATCGGTGCGATTATTTCAGATATATTGAGCAAATTGCTTTTGATTTTAGTTTGCATCGCCAGCTGTAAGTCATGACTGGTTTCCCGAAGTATGAGGCTCTGTTGCGGCATAGCTCTCTCTCTCGTAGCCCTTTCACGGAGCTCCCGCAGCTCTTCGTTCGTGTTCATCTGTACACTTACAAAGTTCTCAATGCTTCGGTTAACATGTAGGGACCCTCATTATGCTACCGTTGAAGTTTAATGATATTTTGAGCCTGTTTAGTGGTACAAAATAGCGATTTATTTTTACTTTCCCTGTGCCCCGAATACTAGCGTTGTAAGCTAATCAGCGGTCCGCGCTAGCTTCTTTCAAGCTACAAACACAATCAATTAGCATGAAAACATGTCCCAGAGAACGACAGGGTGGGTACACATCCGTTATTAACCCCTAGGTTCGTTTTGCGCTGGAATTGTCCTTTAAACTCTTCAGCATTTCACAGGATTTGAATAATGTGAAAAAAAACGTTATTTTGTTATTTTGTGTAGCAGAAATGGTTTTAGCCATGCTAGTGTAACCCACCCCAAATTGGCTGGTTGTGTTTAAAGTTTTAAGCAGGGATGATATGATTTGTGTGATCAATATTTGTCATCATAATAGGACATTTTGTACATTCATCCAAGCTAATTAGAACTGAAGCTAAAATATTCCTTCAGATATAATACATGAGTAAAAAACACAAAGTATGAGTTTGCTATTTTTTACTTATTAATCAGACACAAATAGCTGAGGTTATGCCACTTTGTTTTAATTGAGTCATTTTAATTCTCAACACTTTTCAGCAGTGGCAAACACTTTGCGGTAATGCCCACTAGGTGGCAGCTGCGAAGCGCTGGTGTCGTTCTTTCCTTAGCCTGTTACAGAGGGAGAAACGGCCAACATTAGCTCTGCAAGAAAAATGAGGAAATAACATCCTGAAAAGGGATTTATTTTTTTTCTTTCTTTTGATGGTGGTGTCTGAAAACTTTTATCTGTTGACATAGGTAAGTTCATATACTGTGTTTATTCCTAACTGTTATGTTGTACAAGTTTAAAACTACGATGTTACCGTACAGTTGAAATGAGGGAGACACGGTCACAATGGCCGCTTTACTAGTTCTGGAGGAAGCATGGGTTTTGTTTTCAATGTCAAAGTATTTGCTAAAATGTTATTAGTGTTTATGCATATTATTAGTTAAGACTGACAACTTATGTGGCCAATGTTAAATTATATCTGCCGTGCTGAGTTTAGATTTTTAGCTCATAATGTGCCTGTGTATATTGCTGTAGTCTGATCTAAACGTAATTAAGATGGCGCTGCGGTGGTGTCGTTTTTTTTTCCTTAGCCTGTTACAGAGGGAGAAACGGCCAACATTAGCTCTGCAAGAAAAATGAGGAAATAACATCCTGAAAAGGGATTTATTTTTTTTCTTTCTTTTGATGGTGGTGTCTGAAAACTTTTATCTGTTGACATACTGTGCGACTGTGTGGTGGACTGTGAGAGCGACAGCGCGGGTGCGACGGAGGAGCGGTGTGTTTCCACTCTGCTAGCCGTAACAGGAGAGAGAGAGCGTGGTGGACAGCGGACTGGACTCTGAACTTCAGGCCTGAGTTTGGATTTAATTTCTACTATCTCACCAAAACAGGTACTGGGTTGTGCACAACTAAATTAAAGAGACTATTGCTGCAGCAAAACTTAAAATGTGGTTTCTGGCCAGAACATATTTTGTTGACGAATGTATTTTGGGGTGGGAAATGGGAGTGTAATATGCGTTGTTGGACATTTTGAATAATACTATTTTCTTGAAAAGAGTTACTGTGTGGTTGTTTTCATTCTCTGTGTGAAGTCAATAATCATCTACAGCCAAAGACAAATTAGTATTAAGTGTCAGTTCATTTGATATCTATCTTGTCTTTATCCCTCAAACCAGGACATTACTAAAAGTACTGAAGTAGTGATCCCAGACCTTGAGGTGTTTTTTTTTTTTTTTGCAGGTAATCTTGAAGGCTGATTAGAACCTGGTTTCACTAGCAGTATGAGGTTGGGATGGCAATGTTCGTTGGTCTGTTGGTCCACCACTTGGGTCCAGACTGAAATACATCAACAACTATTGGATGGATTACCTTAACATTTTATACAGACATCCATGGTCCCATGAGGATGAATCCTAATGACTTTGGTGATCCCCTTAACTTTCTTCTAGTGCCACCAGCAGGTAAACATTTTAATATATCTATTGAAATATCGCATCATCTACTAAATGGATTGGCACACAATTTGGTACAGGCATTCCCATGGTTCCTAGATGACTTTGGTAATCCATGAGGTTTTTAACATTTTCTATTAGCATTCAGAACCTAGGCTTGCTTCTTCTTCCCTCCTTCATTTTCAATCATTTCACAAACCCTCAGATTTATATTGTAAACCTTTGGGGAGTCCTAACCCACATGGTGAAAACCACTATCCTAAACCTTCATCAAATCCATTTTAAAGGCACTTATCAGTTCATTGAAACAGTACAAAAGTATGTCTGCTTTAAATATCATGCTTTAAATGGCAATGGTAAAAAATAGAGGCTTTTATTTTGTGTCCATCCCCAGTGTGTAATTTTGAAGGTTTATCAATCAGAGAGAAAAAGATGGCCAGAGGATTTAGACTCGGAAACCCTTTTCGGATGTGCCTTTTATTTCTGGATCTTTATGGTGCAGGAGGCCACCTAGGATAACCTATATTCAAAAAAACAGCAAACATGAGCGAGGAAAGGGCTTCTCTGCATTGTAAAGAAATCATGCTTTGTGGTTTTGTAAGACATACAATTGAGTGGTAGATCATTACTTCGAACGCTACCACGGCATTTATCAAAACCAGCCAAAAATGAGGTCATAATACAATTAAATTTGTGGTGTTTTATAGCGCAGACTATTCATCAAATTTTCTCTCTCTTTCTATTCCTCTGTTCTCTCAGTCTCTTGATGGGGACAAAAAGAAACTCTGCAGCTTTCCAGCTACCACTTTCCCTCTCTACTGTTGCGCGGTCTCTACAGCAACAGTGACCTTTGACCCCTCCAGGAAGAGGGGCATGGTTGAGCTATGGCTCGAGTAACTTAGTAGGTCCATTTCAGCGCAGTTCAACCCTAAACAAATAACTCAAGGCCTGTATTCTTTGAACCTCACAGCTCCCCAGATTTCCAAGGTTAACACCACTCCTGCTTTGGATAGTGATCTATAGTTTCATGCTTTGTCGTTTTTATCGAGACCTCTGCCCCCGCGGTCACACAGGGTCACTTCAGTCGACCACATGAGCGGTAACAAGAGTGTAATTTCCCTTGCTGAAAACCTAATGGTTACACACACTTAATAAAAAGGATACTCAAATAGCTCTTTGGCCGGAGACCTGGTGTAAGAATCGAGTCAAAATAAAGGTCATGGTCTGGATTTCTTCAAACTGATCTGCAAAAATTTTGCCATCAGAATTGTTGAATGAATGGGAGTCAGGGGGGCAGCTGTGATCCGTCTCATAACTCTTGGACACGTCACTGCCAATCAACATCAATCGGCAGGACTTTGTTTTATGGTAAATGATGATGATTTTGAACTAATGTCAGCGTTGCCATTCTAAAGAGCCTCCATATGTTGCATATGGTGAAATGTAATTTAGAGTCCTGGCAGGAAATATCCTCACAAGAGCCATAAACGTGTAGATGACTTGTGAAGACAGCGTACCTGCACAGTCCGCTCCGTGGCCTCGCTCTCCCAAGGTCATTTATAATTTTTATTGGCTACTTTAATACTTCAGTTTACAAATGAAGGGCTTCATTCCAAAATACAGTTCATCCACATTGGAAAATATTTCCGTGTGTGTGTGTGTGTTATTAAATATCCTGTGAATGAAAAGTTTGAAGCAAGAACTTGAGTTACAGGCTGTCTTCTGACAGGATACAACACTCCTAATTGGTTTTAATTTTGTGCCCACAATGACTCTACTGGAAAAGATGTTTGAAACGATGGATGTTTCAAGCCAATTATCAGTCAGTGCATTCATTATTTTGACCCAGCAGTTGTAGCTGTTACAGAATTTCCAGTGTTCTCCATGACCATTTCAGATGATCTGATATACAGGAGATGGCTCTTTATTTTGTTAAAAATGTTGCTCGTCATCCGTTACAGTTGAAACCTTGTTTCAGAACTATGAATCACTGCCAATATATCAAATTTGTTTAGAAATTCAAAAAGGCCTGATGTTCTTCCCATTGACGTCAGAGAAACAGTTTGTGGCTCTATAATGTTATTACAGAAAAATGGCGACAAGCGTGGATGTGCTAGAGGCAGCTGTACAATATATATATTTTTAATCCACTTACAAAAACAACATTTCTTAAACGGAAATATCTCTTTGATTAATGTTACAAATGTAAAGTTGACTGATCCTAGTGACAGCTACCACAGCTTCCTCATCAATTGAAAATTGGGTCAACGGGAGGAATTCTCACTAATGATTAGTTAGTGTAAAACTAACCAAATTCCCTCCCTCCCAATAAGAAATCATGACAACAGTGTCAGGCTGAATGAATTAAGTCCATTCTGATTTTCAGGCTACAGTATCTATGCATGTGTAAGTTAAAGGTGCATGAAGTATTATGTGACTCTTATTGACCTCATCTTTTATTTCATTTTTTATCATTTAATCATATTTTCAACTGTTTCCCCTGGACCAGATGTTAAATAAGCTATTAAAACAACAATAATGCAAACATGTATCATCATAAGAGGAGAAAGTAGCTGAACTAAGGATAAAAAGCAAACATGAGTAAGGTTTTGTACAATGCAAGAATTAATCCAAAACAAAACACAGAGAGGAACTGAATCACTGACAGATCTTTGGCACATCTTGCATTTGACTTAAATGATAAAGTCAAATTTTTACAATAAGAAAAGTGGATACAAAAGACTGTAAAACACAAGCTTGTCTTTTCATTTTTTGCACGCGGGCCATAAAGGGAGTTTTCAAATGGGAGCACTTTGCCAAGTCACCAGTATTGATAGCTCTGGCAGTTATCATGAAACCATTAGGTGCTATGCAACAGTGAAAATATTTTTTTTAGCATCTTAATATCCAGGGTAAGGTAACATTAACATTATATCAAGTTAATCAGGAGTTTATGTTATCTGCTCACCTCCTCCATGTTACACAGAAACAACCTTAATGTGTGTGGGAGAGCAGTAGCCAAGTTTATTGAAAAGTGTAAGCCCATTCAATTCATGATAAACATTTCCAAACCACAGTGATACTTAAGTGTCAGCTAATAAATATAAACGAGGACGCCCTATAAGATATTGGTGGAGTCCCTGTTTTACTGCTCTCTATCAGCTCCAACGTGCAACACTTGGATGGGATTACAATGACACTAATGTCTTTTGGCTCTTCTCGTAGGATATGATAAAAGAATAGGAGAGATTTTGGTGGGAAGCGAGGTCTGGGATATAATAAATAGCCCCAAAACCTCTAAGCTTATCAAAAATGAGAGCAGCTGTGGTCAGAGGAGAGGGAAGCTGCGCTTTGGGTGTGTTGATGGTCACTCAATCTTGCCAACGGTGGTTATGAGGATGAAACGCAGCTGCTTCCTTTACAGTTTGAGACGGTGAAGACTTACTGGATGGACATGAACTGGCTTGTATGAGGTCCTGAGGGGGGAAAGAGACCCAAACCACAGCTGCAGGGCAACAAGCCATGATACAAGATCCACTTCACTTCCTTGCTCGCATCTACGCCCGTTTCCTGTCTGAGCGAGGATATTATGCAGCTGATAATGACACGCAAAATAATAGCCGCCCAGATGATGAAAACACTTGACCTACACCCTCAGGGGGATTTACATCCGACCTCAGTAGTGCGGAGAGAGAATCTGCTGCCGAATCAGTGCCTTCCCGTCTTGTTGTGTGGCCTCAGGAAAGCGTGAAAGGAGGCTGATTTCTGCAGCATGATTCAAGATGAGAGAGAGGACCTGTGGTCAAAACTCAATCTGTCCCATATGGGGAAGATATGAAGCTCGAGGGATGAGTAGAGTGAGGGGATCTGTTGGTATGGGCGTGTCTCGCCAGACAGGGACAGGACTGTGGCAGCTCAGTCGTGCTACAATGGAGGGCAGTGTGATCGACAACCAAGCCCAGACGAGGTTTACCTGGTTTAATTCAACTTTTTTTATTATCAGCATTTCAACAGTGGTGGAATAGGTATTCAGATCCTTTACTTAAGTACAAGTACTAATACCACACTGTAAAAATACTCTGTTACAGGTAAAAAGTCCTGCATTGATAATGTTACTTACGTAAAAGGGTGTAAATCAGGAAGATGTACTTAAAGTATTAAAAGTAAAAGTACTCACATTTTAGAAATTGGAAACGATCCAAACTGTTCTATGTTTAATCGGCTAATCATTCATCATCTGGACTTGTAGACCGTTATATTGTAGGGTAGTTTCATTTATAATAAAACATCAGATTTTATAAACTACATGTGTTTTGTGTGCAACAATCTTAATTTGTAAAGTAACTAAAGCTATCTGATTAATGCAGTGGAGTAAAAAGTACAATATTTCCCTCTGAAATGTAGTGGAGTAGAAGCATGAAAAGAAAAGACTCAAGTAAAGTACAAGTACCTCAAATTTAGGCCTAAGTACAGTACTTGAGTAAATATACTTAGTTATATTCCACCACTGCATTTCATTTATTGTCCAACAACCCTGACGAGGATTTCTGTGTGGTACATTAACAGATTCTGCGTGTAGACTACAATAACAGAAAACTAGAAATGGTCATGGTTTATTGGATGTTCTTGCATCTGGCATTCATGTTCACACTAATACTGTATACCATATTAGCTTGTTTGGAAACTAACAGTAGAAATTGGGTAAGACCACTGTGGTACTATTGGCCTAGCCAGTAGCCTGTAGTTTCAATCCCCACAACAGCCAATCCATCAGATGACATGTTGAAGTGCTAAGCTTTTAGTGAGACAATGAAGCTCTCCCTGCTGACGTCTTAACAGGAACACAAGCCAAGGGAGAAGAAATGGGTATTACAGTAAACTTTAGAGGATAAAGTTTCCTTCTGAAAAGATACTGGCCTTTCAAACTACAGGAAGCCTACAGGATGCCCTCCTGCCTGTATTGCTCTTATTGAGGCCCTGCTACAATTCCCAGCAGACAGCCGTATCATCTGACTCCTAAAATAAAATAAAACAAGGGACTGCTACAGGAAAAGAGGTTGATATGTTCCAGCTGGGATCATCCTTTGTTTGTTTTTTTTATTATTTTGCAGATCAATACACAGCATGTTAAAGTGGCCATATTATGCTCATTTTCAGGTTCATAATTGTAATTTGATATTGTATCAGAATAGGTTTACATGCTAGCACTAGCATGCTAACGGTTAGCCCCCTAGGCCCCTCGTCTCGGCTAGTTACGTAGAAAGCCGTGCAGATTTGGACTAGCTCACCCGGAGACTGAAGGCAGGACACATTCAGAAACCGTATCTCACTCAAAACAGCATGGATGTTTTTTTTTCAAAGTTTGTATGCGTGTGGAAACACCAGAGACACAAAATAACACTCCAAATCCCAGAAAAAGTGATTTTTTCATAATATGGGCACTTTAAGCTATCTATTTCTGTCCTTTGGTGGGATATGTGTTCAAATAGGCCTAAAAGGGGTCTCCTCCAACAGCTGAGTTGACTGGAAACGGGTTGTAATGCGAGTCAAATGAGCCGTATAGCATTATCATTGTGAGTAACACTGTGTAATTACCTCATTCACACATGGACACCATAACAGTTTGAAAAAGGCCAGGGACTGTCTGTAGATGTGTATGAGTGGTTGTGTGCATTTATTTCAAATACGACTCAGTGCCTTTGAACCCAAACACTTGCTAATGAATACTCAACAATACATCAGTGTATACCATATGTGTGTGTCTGCCTCTGTATCTGTGCCTGTGTTTGCAGCTGTGTTTAAAGCACTCCAGATATTTAATGGCAAAAAGAAATCTGGCGCTCCATCAAGTCAAGTTGGTCTAAGACCACGCCGAGGGACCAAGAGAGAAAATTAAGCTATGCTATATCATCATCCACCAGGTCGAAGTTCACTTTCCAGGCTCTGAGAATGCTGTTCATCAGATTGCTGACACTTTGGAGACGCATTTGGATTTGGATGGACAGCAATTTTCCCATCAGCATCAGCTACGCTTTGTGTTTAGTGGTAAATAGCAAATATTATATATGGGTGGAACGTGTACGTTCAAAGGTTGTTTTAGAACGTGCTTTTAGCCTCTTAACATGTTCAAAATGTCATTACAAGTGCCTACCCATGTGAAGTGATTCCTTCCGAGTGAACACAGTGAATCTGACTGCAGTAGATGTGAAAGAAATGCATAAAATGCTAATTCAGCTCTGTTTAGTGCCGGTGTTGAGACGGCAAGACGAGTGCTTAGGGACCGTCTACAAACTACAACACCGAAAAGAGATAGAAAAATATTTTCAGAAATAGGCATATGCTTATTTTTTAAAAGTGCTGTAGTACAACTAGCAGGAGACAAGTTATAATTGAGGTAAGTTTTGAGACACTACCTCATTTAATCATTAAATTAATAAATATTTTTGTATCTCTTTTCGGTGTTGTACTGACCATTTATAGTGCTTTAGCACTGCTATTTATATATTACCAGGACAAACTGTGTCAAAGAGAATAAGCAAGGATAGCTTCCGCAATTGGACCTCCCTTCTCAGAGGTCAATATCCAGACATTTGCTGGTTGAAGATGCAAATTCCTTCAATATTCTCTAAAGATTAATTCAATTAAACTTCAATTTAATTTCAGCACGTTTACTTTGTTGCTGTCAGCAAATCCTCTGATTGTAATAGATATTGGTGTGATTGGACCGTATAATGGGTAAAGACTATGGACAGGTTAACTTTTTAAAACTAAATTAGTTTTTAATGGTAACAGACTATTTTTTTTTAAAAGGATACATTAAACCAAGCTCACAATTGAGGAAAAAACACTTAGCAGCCATCATAAGATATTTAATATTCCCTCAGAACCTTAAATGGCTGAGTTAAGAGGACGGATTCATTTTGGCGACATCTCCTTTCCCATTAATGGCTGGGGAGTCTTTGAGAGAGAAGGTGAAATCCCTGATTTCCCAAAGACAAACATAATCCAACTCAGCCTGTACTTATGCATTAACCCAATCCTTTTTTAATAGGCAAACCCCAGCTGGACATCACTCTGCAATTAAAATCCTTTACCTTGCACCTATAGAACCAAACGCTAAAAACATGTTTGTAATAATAATCCCTGTCCAATGATGTACGGCTGGCTGAGGTTGGAGCACTGGCAAAGTGTCTGTTTGATTTGGACAACCCCTCTAAGCATCTCTCCAGGCTTAGTTTTTCACTATGTTCTGTCTGCTCATTTTAGTTAGTTCAGCTCTCGTTCTCTCTCTCTGCCTTTGCTATTTTAATCCACGGTCACAGTCCTATCTAGGACAGTAAAACCATGTAGGGTTTAAGTGCTAAAAGCTGACAAATATACCTGGAAGGGATTTAACCACAAAGTCAGTGAAGCAGTTGAGTGTAAGATATTTTTATGATTTAAGGTTTTATTTTTGAAAAGGCGTTGAAGGTGCTGTAGGTAGGATTGCGAAGATCCAGGACTTGGCCAAAAAATTTGAACATCGACAACTTCTCAGTCCCTCCCCCTTTTCTGCTGAAGCCCAAAACGGTCTCCTAAGCCCCTCCCCCCACAAGGCAGAATGAATGTGTGTGCATGAGCAGTGATTGACACACAGTTAGACACCCCCCCTGACCCTTATTGGTGCATCTGAACAGGGAGCTGTGGATTTTTGCAAATCGCACTACAGGCTGTAGGTGGTGCCAGAGGAACCGGATTATTTTTTAATTACCTGCTTCATGTAGTTCTACTCGAACATAGGGTCAGTTTCAGCAAATAAAAAAAAATGTTTTATAAGTCTTACCTACTGCATCTTTTAAATTGGGATGCAACATGTAAGGACTCATGGTGGAAATTCACAAAATCTTATTAGATTTTTAACTTGAATGTGGGAAAGATGTGATATCCAATCTAAATTCACCATGGTTTAATATGCTACCGATTTTGGATGTGAAAACTGATAAGGGAAGAAAACCACTGCTCAGTTTTCAGTCGTCTCTGTGTTAACTGTAGGTGAACCTGAGTTTACAGCCAACATGAACAAACACAAAGAAAAGGATGTTTCATGGTATCGACATTGAGAGTAGACCTTCTGTTAACATAAATAAAAAATAACGTCTGGGAGAAGACATATCTCTAAAGCAGACTGAATCCTGCACACTGATTGTTGTAAGCCCTTTGTGGCTGCAATCATGAGCAGCCCCAGAGCAACAACTCAAGCCATCAAATACAACTCCAGAATCCTTGAGATCAGGAACAGAAACAAATCTTTTGTCAATAGGCCAGGACTTTGGTAAATCACAAAATTGACAGGCTGCATCTGTATTTTATGAGTTTTTAGGATAGAGTTTGGTTTATCTGACAGAGTACTTACATAGGGAAAGATTTAACAGCATTGGCTTTTGGTTGTCACAAATCTTTGATCAGTGTTCGAACTATACCGTGGCCTTTGGGGGAGCCCACTTTTTTTTGTTGTGTGCTTGCGACTTACAATGACTTACAAAGATACATAACAGCTACAAGTGTATGCACTATACAGGATTTACCCTATTATACTTCAAACGACTTCATACGTCAAACAGCAAACAGCCACCCACAAATAGTCTATAAACAAAGCATCAGGCTGTCTTTGAGATTTCACATGAACAACGGTTAAAGTTAGTCAGGCTACCGGAGAATACCATAATTCCTCCGTTCAATTAGGCCTAAGCGATGCACCCCAAGCTTCTATCCTTAACAAACAGCCATGTATATCGGCTCTTCCAGTCTCTCCACTGCTGGCTGTTCCAATTTAACGGGAGAGAGGAGCGAGAGGGGTTAGGATCGTGACCGGCCTCTGACGAGTTGTTACCACCACCATCTTCAGCCAGAGAGAACATTATTTCTTCAGCTTCTTGCGTTGTCACCCTGGCGGGAGGTGTGCTAACAGGGCTTGCAGCAGGTGCATCGGTCGTGCTATTAACGTCATCCCTACACAATTTCTTAGTAAAACCAAAATGAATTAAACTGCCTTGTTTTCTTTTTGCCATGGCTATATGATTCTAACTGCAGAATGGATTTCAAGGTCTTTGCGCGCCGATAAATGGCCTCCAACGTTTATATTTTTTCTACAAATCTTTAACATGTACTAAACATGAGTTGAATTTGCACCGCAGCGCCGCCACGCCTTGATGCTCATGACAAGAATAGCATGTATAGTTATCTTTATTGAAGTGAATTAGGTTTAAATCGCCGTCATGCATGAATGAATATTTTTGCAATTTTACACCTAATAATCCACGATGATCACATTACACAAAACTTAAATTGCACGTCAAAATGACACATTGTCAATATTTTTAGAGACCCCCCAAAATTTCACAAATCACATTTTCAGGGGAGCCCATGTCTTAATTAGCATAAGGCGAGCCAAGCTCCCCCTAGCTCCCCCGTAGTTCGCACCCTGTCTTTGATCTATACAGACCATCTTGACCAAGCATACAGACACCAACTTTTTGTAGTTTGGCTAACTCATGAATTTAACGTTGATGCAGCTGTTATAAAAATCTTAAAAGGTGCAGCAGTGATTCTGCCCGTACATTCAATCTTTTTTGTACCCATATCTGTTCAGGTTTTGCTCGCAGCCATTCACCGTAAGCATTCTTCGATTTATTGCGCCATGTGATTGGCCCACTACCCATACAAGTGTGGTGTATTTTAAAGATTTTTTTTGGGGGGCTTTTCTACCTTTAATTTTTGACAGGACAGTTAGGTGAGAAAGGGGAGCAAGAGGGGGGAAGACATACAGGAAATTGTCACAGGTCGGATTCGAACTCCGGACCTCTGCGTCGAGGCATAAACCTCTCAGTATATGTGCGCCTGCTCTACCACTGAGCCAACCGGGCCACCGAGCGTGGAGTATTTGACGGAGTTGGTAGTTCAGCTTGCTGAGATGCTTCCATTCACATGATGGGTATCGGATGAAGAAAAAAAAACTAAAAAAGGTATTAAATGAAGTACTCTATTGGTATCTGTGTCACTTTCAGATTACTGTTATTGGTGCTGGTATCATTTTAAATGATTCCCAGCCCTACTCTTGATATAAGGACAGTTGGGCGCAGTGAGATTATAGTGACGGGACATTTCATTATTTTGTGTAAGTCATTGGCACGCTCTCAAACCCTGGAGATAAATTGTTTATCCATGATATTCATCATTAGATCATGAGGATATTTTGAAATTTAAAAACCTACATAGATAAATGCAAAACCGTTAGTGTCCACATACATTTTCATATTTTTGCGCATCAGCAGCCCTTTTCACCACATGAAGCTCCCTCTGGATTTTCCCCATTTCTCCAGCGCTACAACACTTGGTTTTCATCTACAAACTCAAGAGATGGGAGACGGATCATCACTCATCCAAAACGCTGTGTGCAAAAGAAACAGTAGTACAAATCAGCTCATGAGTATTAGACATCTCGGATCCACATGTGAGGCATGGGGATATGCTGTCCTTGGAAAAATCAGCTTTCCGGCACTTCTGCGAGCCAAAATGCCCTTTATTTAGCCGCCAGAGCTAATCACACATTCAGCCAGATTCAGCAGGGTGTGCTCTGGCATTTATTTACAGTGGAGTCCACAGCCAGGACATATCATCCATGATTCAGTAATTCAAAGAGCCTGGTCTCCAGTACAGGCTCAGTCCCTCAACTGCCACATTCATAGCTACAATTATCCTGTTATTTGGGATTGAGCTAAAACATGAGATCACTGTGAATCAAGCCACCTTTGGTATCTTGTGATTGTGTGGACTGGCTGGGAGTGCCACTGTGAAATGACCTCGTAAAAGTCACATGTAGGTGCTAATTTTACTGGAACACGGGGGGGACTTTGCTATTTTCTCCAACCGATGACCAATTTCAACCTCCTAATTTGAGACTCAGTAATAAAGAATGTGGTCTCGCTATACATGGAGAAACGCTGAAAATCCCCAATCGCCAATTTTCAGTACATATCAGATATGGATCAAATTATACATTTCAAAATAATGTTCTTAGCCTTTTTCTAAATCGTATTAAAGCCACAGATGTGTGAAGGTTACTGTATCAAGACAACTCAAACTCCGACAGAGACGATGTGAGTCAAAGAAAACCTTTTTTAATTGGAGTTTGGATGGAAGTAAACTGAAAAAGAAAATAACACAACACTAGAGAACATTCCTGAGCTTGCAGTTCAGACCACAGCGTTGAAATGAGCTAAATAATATACAGACTTCTTTGGACTACTACTGTATATTGACATTTATGTCCTGGACATGTTGAAGCAAGTCACAGTGGATACAAATGCAACTGTATATGCTCAGAGAAGTGGAAAAACAAATTGTGACATTCACATTGACATGGCTTCCCAGCTGCAGGTAGAATGGATTCAGTTTACAGGGGCCAAAGGCCTCCAAGTACATAAACACAAGACCTGGAGCAGCACCAAACTTCATGGCCTCATAGCTCAATGTTTTGCAGCATTGGCAAGTTTTGATTCCAAAAAGGAAACTTTGCCATTACAAGGCAAGTGGGCAATGAAAATTCAATTAAGGTCCCACACCTATGTTGCTACACAGCAGTGGAGGGAAACAGTCCAGCTCGCCATTGGAGGACCTTTTTCTGAAACCCGGCTTCAGTTACCATTTGGATGGAAAGCACGGTATTCCATATCCAATTACCCGAACACATCAACACGTAGATGAAATTATAGATTCCATCTTGTGGTTCACTAGAATGCAGTTCCATGTGGTCTCATTTTAAATATGTTTATGATTTGTTACTGAGAGATGACAAAAGTTGATTAATTTGCAATTGTTGAAGGACGTCTTTTTTTGAAAGAAATGACAAATTGTTTTGTGGAATATTAGGTATTTTCTTTAAAATAATAGAGCCTTTCAGACAATGAATATTCACTACCTCTGTCACTGAGTTGAAGCAGAAAGTAAAATTCTCTCTTCTGGCAGAATTACAATCTAATGGTTCAATTTAAGCGTGCCTTTAAATTTTGCTGTCCGGAAAGGGAACACATGGTGTTTTTACTGGACATTTTTGTTCCAAGCCAAACATTTCTTTCTGGTATTTAAAGTGCATTTTCAAATCTATACCTACACAGTATTTAATCCGTTGTTTTCTTTAGTATTTGCACCATCTTGTACCATAGCCCTATAGCGGTGGAAATGGTAATGAACTCTATTTTGGCTCTCAAGTTACAACACAAGAGTTGACATCAGCATTAGACTAGGACATTTGGACTAATTGCTCAGGGAAAATAAAAGAAGCTTTGTCTTGGAAGCACACCTGTTTTCCTACAGTATTTACTTGATGTAATGCTGCATTGTGTTGACTGAAGCCATAGTTTTCATACTTGTGCATCCATGAATCCCATGCCAACATTTAAGACGTTTACTCTAATCACGTCAGACTGGGCACTCATCACTTAAAACTGCTCGGTAGAATAATGCCACGGTGGAATAATACCAACTCGACTGATACGACTGAAGCCACACAAATGACACAAGCATACTCTGACTGACACTGAGTGGTCGTTACTGTACTTTGGGTTTCACATTGTTATTTTCACTTCACTTCTGTGTGTGATTGTTTTCATTGAGTTTTATTTACTTGTTTTGTGCTTTATGTGTCTTGTAACTCGGCATCATTGCAAATGAGGAAAATCTCAGTGATTTCCGAGATTCTTAAATAAAGGTTATGATGATTACAGGCTGCAAATGGCAAAATACATTTACTGAACAGCTATGGACCTTTTTCACAGCAGGTCATTTTGACTTGTCATAGTAGGAAAAACACAGCTGAAATTGATAACCTTAATGATAGCTCAATTCCATCAAGTGTCCCAATAAGCTATTTCAGTGAGTCAGCGTGCGCAATACCAGGGCCTCTCCTAAGTGGAATGCAGCCATCATTAATGGTTTTGAATACACCTGTGCTTTTCCTACTATGACATGTCAACATGTCTGCCGTGAAAAAGGTCTATTCAGTTATTTTCCCAGTTAGACTTAAACCTGCATTAACCAATTTATTTTCCTAAGTAAGTATTAGATGATTAAAATAGTATTAAAAGAGGTCAATAAAAGCACTGAGAGTGAAACAAAACTGCAGCGTTGTGGGCTGCAAAACCAAATCAGTGAGCTGAAACATGCTTAAATCCTCCATAGAGCTAAAGGAACCTCGTTCACATTACACATAGCCTAGTCATTTGACCCATTGCCTATATCAAAATATTGATTAATGAAGCTTTAAGTAAGTTATACGCTGATGTGTGTATGATGAGCAGTTACAATTGATCAGTTACAGTACTAAAGACAAGGAAAAGTATTAGAACATCCTTATATTCGATTTTGAAAACTACCCTAACAAGTTCAATACTTATTGAAAAACATAGTCATGTTCTATGCAGCAATTTTAATAATTTTACCTTCCTCCTTTACATAATACATGACCTACTGTACACTGTTAAGAGTCTCCATCGGTTTGCAGTCCCCAATGACTCCCCACAATACCCCCCCAAGCGTCACTGCTCTCTGTAAGCAATTACTATGACTTGATGCAAGCCATATTGGTATTTCCTCTCCCTGTCCTCTGGATGAATGCAATGAGGAAAAACACTGGCTTTAAGGTTGTAAACATGAAGAGGATCTGGTTGAGAAATAATTACAGCAATTTCCATGATTCATTCATAGCAAAGCGTGCCGATAACGTCCATGAACTCTGCAACATCATGACGACACCGAGGGATGCAGGAAACGCTAAGGTTTAATGAATTACATGCAGTACAGTCACTGCAATAAAAAAATAAACAAGAGTGAACCCACAGAGGGACAGCAGCAGCCATGTACTTCTCGAAAGCAGAAGCCATGACCTCACTTATCTTCCCCACAGCACTTTGAAGCTCTAATCTCCAGAGTCCCATCTGGTCACAAGCTAGTGCTCCCGTTTAGGTGAATACAAACAGTGTCTGTGATGCTGCCCGAGCTCTGAGCTACACAGCTGTGCAGTGTTGCAGTTTGTGAACTTTTAATGTGGTTTCTCCCTCCTTTACTACTAATATAGTCTTGCATTGCCAGACCTATCTCCACAGTGCTGTGTTAGCGCTGGAGTAAGGTCTGGATACACCAGATCATTCTTGGATAGGGGAAAAAAACACTCTGGCTTGTTTGTATTTCTTTTAACCATTAGGGGTGGGAAAGAAAATCGAAAATCGTATATACATCGTGATTTCTGTATCATATCATATCCATTTCCAGCAAAACAGGCGTGGCCTCATTGGAAAGTGAATGTCGTGTGGGTGGATGAAAAGTTATATTTTTAATTTATTAATATGTTCTTTTGCTAAGATGTGATATTTACACAGCTAAAATACATATTTAGCATTACAAAAATGACTTTTGTTACAGCCTTTATGAACGTTAGTTGAGGTTAGCTTATCTGTTGCTTATCTGTGTTGCTGTGTTAGTTGCTGAGACAGTTCATTTCCTCCTAATTCCTCCTCCATCTGAAAAATGCCATTTTAGTGTCAGAATGTTCTGGAGATATGTGGCTTGTAAAACATGAGTTGATGAAAATTTACTTCAGTGACTACCGGGCGAAAGAATCGCTCATTTTCTGTGTTCATGTTAACTTCTCCTATTGGAATCAATACACTCAGGACCTGCCGCTAGTCTCCTATAGAGGCGTGGACGTGGCGAAGCCCACATGACACAAACACAGGAAATAACTCTGAGTTGGGCGTCTCAGTTCTAAACCATCTCTGCTACTACTACTGCTGCTGCCTTTACTACCTCTAGTATTTCTACTACTACAGCAATTACTACTACTAAACCCATTACTGCTACAACTACAGCCTTTACTGCTGCTGCTACTACTACAACTGTCAATACAGCATTTGCCATTACTCAGTGTTACTTCTACATGTAAACGCTCTGTTTGTAGTACTTGTGCTGCTGAATCTACTCATTCAAACAACAGAATTACAAGAATAACCGTGGTAATACCACTATTCACAGACGATAAACCATAAGGACCCTAAAATAAAACATAAAAATGACATGAATTAAAAACATGGTCAAACAAACAGGCACAGACAACTGCAACAAAAAGATTAAAAACACTAAACCAAATTCCATCACTTGGAAGTGTGTGTTGAGAAGTCATTTACAAGATGACACTAGAGCTTTTTCTCATTATGTATCTGTGTTTTGCTGTCCAGACCCCAGGGCTCCTCCTCCTCTGAGCCGGCTCTGCTTCCAGCTATGACGGCTTTGTTCTTCCAAGGTCTCCATGGGGCCTGCTAATGCAATCAGTGCGAAAAAGCTCAGACATAAAATATAATAGGGGGAAAAGGAGCAGGAAGAGTTATAGGGCTGGGATGAATAGTTTCCCCTTTGAGTTGGTTCCGTTTTCGTTCAATTTATTGCTCTCAGCTAGCTCCTGACCAGAGAGCTCTCTCTGTTTCAGCTCCACGCCGGAGGGGTCTAGTGAGTCTGCAGCAACACTGACCTCATCTGTGTGAGCCAAACACATGTTCTGTTCTGCAGGTTCTCCAGTCAACCCCCCCCCCCAGGACTTAGTTTAATCCATCTCAATGCTAACACTACTGTATGTTGTCATGGAATGTCCTGGAGATAAATGTGACTTTAAAAGGGGCAGACATCCAAATTCATTAAGGTGGGGTACAGCTTTGTTTAAAACTCTGGCAGGGCATGACCAACCTCTTTATGAAAGTACACGAGTAGACAGGCTTCAGGCCAGATCACACCAGCATTTAAACAAGCATTCAATGGAATCACAATGATCACATTTGCTTGCAGGGGCGAATTCAATCTGTGCAACTCTTTCGATTTGAGTTCAAAACTACTCCACAAAAGATCAATGGTTTGCAGACAGTTAGGAGACAGGAGTACACAGATAGAAGCATCTCTTTTTAATTAACTACGAGTAAACTTCTTGTGTCGTTTACAACTGAGCAAACACGCCTGGTAATTAACAGTTTGCAGGGTGTTCCCTAATAATATAATACTATTCAATCCTAAATGCCAGGTGGGAGTAGGAATCCCAGTACAGAGAAAATAAAATAAAACCAGAGCCATTGTGATGCTATCATTTTCCAGCTGCCTGCATATTGGCCATTAGCTCGCCAGCGTTTTATTTTTTTTTTCTCCCTTTTATTTAATAAATTAGAATAGGAAGTACGTTTACAAAGAATGTACAAAGAGGACTATGTATTCAAAAGTCAACAGTCAAAACAACAACGCAAATGATTTACTTTATATCGGCAGAGGTCTTAAAATAACAATCACATAGTCCACTAAAATGTTATAAGTTCTGATTGCTTTTTTACTATTAATTAAAAAAAAAGATATAGTGCTATTCAAAGTCATTATTAGACTATGTTGCCTTGTTAATATGGTATTTCTAAAGTATAAACAGCAACTGAATAGCTTCTAGAAATCATTTATTAAAGCTGATTTATGTGCTGACATTCATTTCCAGTGGCAACGTATTGATTTTATCTGAATAATTTTTAGAGAGTTACAACTTTTAGTAGGTTTTTAACATCCCAATTAGCCTAATCACAGTTAATTTGTGAAGCCAAAGTGCTGGAAAACCAATGAGTCCCTCTATCACGATGTTTCCCCCTCAGGAAATAGAAATAAAGCCCAACTGGAAATATGTTGAATAAAAGCAAAAATAGCAGCAAATGTTGGGTTTTATGTTTTGATGTGTTTAGGTGTGGAAAAATGAGTCACCTCTAAATGTTCCAAAAATTGAAAGGCATCACTTCTAGACTTCTGAGTCCACTGTTGCTCCTAATGTATACCCTCACCCATGATGGGGTTGGGATGAAGTTGGATGGAGTTGGCGACGATGCTGAATGACATCAACCAACTCTGGTTCCAATCTCAGCAAGGACATTTATTTTTTTGCTATAAAGTCATAAAGGCTGTCAGGACATCTGAAATGGAACCACACGCATGGATGAATTTACTGATGATTTACCTTTACTGCTAACAGTTTGAGTTCTACTTTCATTGATTTCTCTCCAGCAACATGCTGTGAGGTGATGTATTGATCACAACAATCTGTGTCACTGCTCTGAACACTGCTTTGATGTAATGATGCCAAAAGTCATGACAGTAAAGCTGTACCTAGCGGACATTGTGGTTTCTTTTTATTTTGTTTCCATCAAGGGACCCAAACTGAGTGGATTTAGTCTCAGTCTGGATATTTGGAGCTCATCAAGTTAAAAAGGCCTTGAACCCTTTTTGTTCCTGACTCATACATTATTTTAAACTTTTAGAAACTCCAACAAAGAAGGGCATCCTTACATGAGACCAAAAAGACTTTATTTGTTATACTTAAATTCCAGTGATTAACACAGATGGGCAATATTCCCTTTGCAGTATACAAAGATGGTGAATCAGGTAGGTTGCCACAACGCAATGAGCAATAAATCAATCTACAGAAAGCCGTTACAGTATGTGTTCAAGGTGAAAATATTAAAGGTCATACAACATTTAGCAAGCACTTTTCATTTTCTCTTCGTGGTAAACAAGTTGTAATTTAAAACAACAAATCAGAATCAGAATCAGCTTTATTTGCCAGGTATGAGGACACATACAAGGAATTTTGCTTTGGATTATACATTGCTCACAATGTGCTTACTCATACAAAACAAACAACAAAAACAAACAATATATACACACTATAAACAGAAACAATATAGACAGGTTGAGGCAGTAGTGCAATGAACAGTGTAAAGTGTGCAGGAGTAAATTATTTTTATGATAAATTATTATTTTAATTATGGAGCATAGTGCAAAGGATGCTGGAATAAATAAGTATTATGTTATTATATAAGTATTATATTACAATATGAACAGTATGAACAGCTCTGAAATAGAGAATGATGAATAAATATTAAGTGGAACCAGTAAACAGGTGCTGATTAGAGTTTAATATAAATATTTAAAGGACAATTCCGGCACAAAACGAACCTAAGGGTTAATAACAGATGTGTACCCACTCTGTCGTTCTCTGGGACATGTTTTCATGCTATTCAAATGTGTGTGTAGCTTGAAAGAAGCTAGCGCGGACCCCTGATTAGCTTACAACGCTAGTACTCGGGGCACAGGGAAAGTAAAAACAAATCGCTTATTATACCACTAAAAAGCCTCAAAATATCACCAAACGTCAACTGTAGCATAATGAGGGTCCCTAAATGTTAACCGAAGCATTGAGAACATTGTAAGTGTATGGAAAGTTTATTGAACGAAGAGCTGCGGGAGCTCCATGAAAGGGCTACGAGAGACAGAGAGAGAGAGAGAGAGAGAGAGCTACCGGTAGTCAATGCCGCAACAGAGCCTCGTACTTCGGGAAACTGGTGGTGTACCTGCGGACATTGTGAAGCTATGGCCACCGAACAGGATTGTCTGTGTTGCAAGGAGTGGGACCTGTTACGTCGCGATGCCCAAGAGCTGCAGTGTTTTGTACAGTCTGAAGATTTCCCCTCTCTGATAAACAGGGTTGTACTTGAATCTTTTTTCCATGTCCTGAAAATAAATTGGAGACGGCGACCCAGACCGGAGGAACCAGATGGACAGTTATCCACCGAGTAAGTACACTAGACAAGTTATGTTTTACATCGGTGCGATTATTTCAGATATATTGAGCAAATTGCTTTTGATTTTAGTTTGCATCGCCAGCTGTAAGTCATGACTGGTTTTCAAGACGGCGGCTGCATGTAAACATGAACGCGAGTGTCATTATAATCTATCTTTTCAATAAACTGTCTGTACACTTATAAAGTTCTCAATGCTTCAGTTAACATTTAGGGACCCTCATTATGCTACCGTTGAAGTTTGGTGATATTTTGAGCCTTTTTTGTGGTATAAATAGCGATTTGTTTTTACTTTCCCTGTGCCCTGAATACTAGCGTTGTAAGCTAATCAGCGGTCCGCGCTAGCTTCTTTCAAGCTACAAACACATTCGATTAGCATGAAAACATGTCCCAGAGAGCGACAGAGTGGGTACACATCAGTTATTAACCCCTAGGTTCGTTTTGAGCCGGAATTGTCCTTTAATTAAGTTTTTATTAAACATCGAGTTTTGTTAATGTAATGCAAAACAGTGGATGACACTCACTGCATTCAACATCAGTTTGATTTTAAATGTGATTTTGCATACGCTCATTTGTCATTTTATCATGTGCCATATTAAAGGTGCTCTAAGCGATGTGACGCATTTTTTAGGCTACAACATTTTTTGTCACATACAGCAAACATCTTCTCACTATCTGTGAGCTGCCTGTCCCCTGAACACACTGTAAAAAAATGCGGTCTCTGTAGACAGCACAGGCTCAACAAACAGGGTCAGTCTAGCAACTCTCCGTAGGCTTGCAAGCTGTAAAAACCAAATTCTGGTCAGGCCAATCACATCGTGTATAGAGTCGGTGGGCGGGCTTAACATAAGGACAGCAGAGTTGTGACGGTTCAGCGTGAATTCCCTGCTACTTGAAAACAAAGAAGATGGCTGCTGCTGCTGCTGGCGAAAAGCGGACTTTCGAATCGGCTTTAGCCGTGACTCTGGAAGACTTGGAGTTAAGCACTGAAGTCATTCTTAAAAAAGGAAGATGTGTTCGGAGTTTTGACGACCGGATACGGCAAAAGTTGAATCTATCAACTAGCGTTGTTCTGGTTGGCTATGAGTGCAGAGGGGATTTGAAAGACAACCGTTTATCCCGCCCCTCGGATTGAGCCCTGCCAATGGTGAGTTCCCAGACCCAACATCTTGATGTGGGTCTGGCTTGTCAGGCTAGACTGTCTCTCATTTGGACTCAGTCTTGACTTGGACTTGAACCTCTTTGTAGTCGTTCTTGACTCAGTCGCCACTAGTCCTGGTCTTGGACTCAACAAAAGTGGACTTGATTACAGCCCTGGTTTCCACAACCCATTCTTACTCTCGACTTGTCAATTACTGATGTTTGATCAGGGCCTCTTGGTGTCACTTTTTAACGCTCTGGGTATCTCTTTGGCATCATTTTTCAACGTGCTTGGTCAGGATCCCTTGGCGGCATTTTTCAACTTGCAGGAAAAAAAACACTTAGTTAGGGTTAGGGAAAGATCATGGGTGGGGTCAAAAGATGTATGTTTACATGAGACCCGGGAAACAAACGAGACGCAAACTCCAGTCTCCTGGGTGAAAGTCCTGTGTTGTTTGACCCCATCCCTTACGCAGAGTTTGTGCCTTTATTACTACTCCCTATGTCGCTCTTCATACTACGTCATATATCAATGCCGCAGTCGAGCAGTTGCTAGTACGCTTAAAGGGTGCCTTGTGCGTCGGTATCTGTCAATGGGGGCCACTGACCATGTGTGAGTATATAACGGCCTGGTTTCCATTGTGTGATGAACTGGACTCACAACAATGGCTGAATGTCACCATCTCCATAAGTCATAATGTTGCATGACTTATGAGTAGTGAAGTCTCAAAACCTTGATGAAAATCTGTTTTCA
Source organism: Sander lucioperca (assembly GCF_008315115.2). Taxonomy (NCBI): domain Eukaryota; kingdom Metazoa; phylum Chordata; class Actinopteri; order Perciformes; family Percidae; genus Sander; species Sander lucioperca. The sequence goes on along the minus strand of NC_050173.1, from coordinate 43,483,264 downwards.
AAATACAATTTACCGTCCACAGACTCTATTCAAACATTAACATTTTTGTTACTTACTTAGATGGACTCTGGTTAATAATCAGCTGCTCATTCCTACTTTCTCCTCAGTTTCCTCGACACCTTTTATTGCAGGAGCTCTTTGTGTACTATAAACTTCAGCTAACAGTGTCTTCTTGCAACACAAAAACTCTGTTTAAACTGAAATCATTTAACTGTAAATTCATGTGCTTCTTTAAATAGAAAGATTTTGGGGTGAAAATCAATCACTTTATTGATGTTGAAACTGCATTCAAATTGAAAACATAAGATCTGTGTCATATGCGGAACATTTTATCCGTTTTCAGATGCAGTGAAATTGCCAAGTGCAATAATAAATTGTGTTGAAATAAATCTTCTAGGGAACTTTTCATCACACAGTTATGACATGTGCTACATGCTCCTCAGTGAAATGACATCACTGCATTTGGGACTACAGTATAAATCAGCTTGAATATTTACCGTCTGATCTGATCGCTGGGGTGCTACTTTTTCAAATCTGTACTTGCTGTACTGTGTCCTCTGCTGAAACGCTGCCATCCCATGAGGCCATTGTTATAAAGTGATTTAATGGACAAAAACATTTCACACCAAAATGTACAGCATGCTCTGTTGACACAAAGAAAGTTCTAAAAATTATACCTTCCATTCGTCAGTTACAAAAAAAAAACAGGATGCATTCAAACTTGGAAAGCGGATCTGTAACATTTTGGTTTCAGGCATCGCTGCATGTGAAAAGTGAAGTCAGTTTCATTTTGAGCTGTAAAACTTCCCCTTTCTCTTTCTTCACTTTAGTGTAATCATGTCATATGTTTTAGTCCCTGGGTCTGCTTCACCTCACAAAACCATTCAGGAACTGTTTCACTGTCTGGCTTTCATCACGGAGCGCTTTGTTTAATCATCCTCTCACACCAAGTCGCGCATCGCTGATCTTGGATCGCGTTGCCTCGCCTGCAGACATGTTGGACTCGAGGATTTCACCGCAAGGGTTTTAAAATTCTGACATTTCCCTGAACACACTGAGTGGCTTCAACAGGGATGGTGCCACATGCTAATTTTGACATACTTATGCTGTTGATTGATGTAGTGTTGTTAAAGTTCAGATAGTTAAAACTTTAATATTTCAAAGTAAGCTTTTAAACATTTTCAAATAAATACATTTAATTTAGCCAAATTCCTGTCTTGATTGCTAAAACACAGCAATGATTCTTTATAAAACTATGCTTTTAAACTCTCTGGTGTTTCATGAGAAAACACACTTTACTTGAAGGTATCTACATAAGAGTGACATGACGCTGTCATGACACATGAACCCTAACTCTAACCCTAACCATAACTTGTCATGACAAAAACCGAATGACACTTACTAAAAGAAGAGTTATGTCATAAATGTTTACGACTTGTTTATAATGTTATATGACACATTCATGACAGTGTCATGTCACTCTTATGTAGATACCTTCAAGTAAAGTGTAACCGAAAAATCTTCTGGTGCACAGGAAGTAATTCCTTTCATGATTCCAGCTTTTTTTGTAATAAAGAAAACTAACTAATAGAGGTGTTCAGTCCATGAATGAACAAATCTTTTTAATACTGAATCATCATTAACTGTATCAGTAGCTTTGTGCATTGGAGTTTCTGTCTGATTATTTTATCCATACAGTTTCTCAAGAAGAAGTTTTATCGCAATATAAAATCCCATGAATAAAATCCCATTGGCAGCTGTGGCTTAGGCAAGATACTGAACCTCAAATTGCTCCCGGCTTGTCAGGCATATTGTTTTGCCTTTGGAGAGCCAGGCTACCCATTTCCCCCTGTGTCTAGTGTTTATGCTAAGCTAAGCGACTCTTGGCTCCAGATCCATACTTAATTCCCCGGTCTACGTGTCAAAGTTTCCTTGGGCAAGATACTGAATCCCAAATTCCTCTCGATGCTGCACCATCGGTGTGTGAATGTGCGTGAATGTTTATCTGATGAGCAGGTGGCACCTTGTATGGCAGCCTTGGGCACCAGTGTATGAATGTGTGTGTGAATAGGGTTGGGTACCTAAACCCGATGACAATATGGCACAGGTTCGTATCTACCGGACCAAATGACATGCCAGATTTCGCTGCCTCATTTTGGTCACGTTTCAAATGTCTACAGTATGAGTTGTTAGCGGTTCCACCAAAGAGACATTTCGCCTTCTACAGTAAACTTCTCAGATGTTTCATGTAAATATCTGTTTAAGGCCAAAGGGGTATTATTATTATCCAATATTGCACAAAAATTACTACTATGGGGTAGATAAAACTACCTCCACCTCAACCAGCTACAACAGTTAAATGCTGCTCCCACATTGTTGCACTAGTATTATGTCATATGTAATAATAGGCTATATCAGTCACAGGAGCTATTTTTCTGCAGAATGAGTACATTTAGCCGATAACACGTCTGTACTTTTACTTCAGTAGGATTTCAAATGCATACTTATATTTTTCCCTTGTTGTACTGGTACTATTACTCAAGTAAAGGCTCTGAATACTTTAATGCCAACAGCAGTAAATCTCCAGTCTTAAAAATTCCACCTTACAAAATGATATGGAGCCCAAAATCAAAACATTTTGGTATTTTTTAAAAAGGATAATGAGGAACTTAAGCCCTCGCTTGACAAAACAAGAGCAGTGCATTTCCCATCTTGGAAGATAAATTCCAAGTGACTCCAAGTGTTTCCAAAATAAATGGACAGTATTTTGGAAATGGCCTCTTTAATTAAAACTCCCTGACATTGTCTGACATATAACTTTATAATTAGGACAGCCCCTGTGGGGGGGCTAACCCCCACAACGACTCTCTGCATTCATCAAAATCTTGCCTTTGGGCTGTTTAGTCATGATGCAACACCACCTGGTTTCACTATGAGGGGGTAAGCATCTGTTTTCACCTCATAAGGAGGCTGAAAAATGAACGTGTGCACGAGTGACCTCTCACTGTAGACGTCCTCCAGACAAGCACAAGGGAGAGATGATGGGGGGGGGGGCACATAAAGAATATAAACCAGAATGCACAAGCCACAGATATGAGGGGCTATGAGGTGGAGTTTAAGGTTTTGGAAGTAGGGGCTGAGGTGTCTAAAGACTGAGGCAACATTCACATTGTTAGAACATTATGCTCAATTCTCAGTTTCTTTTCTTGGATGTTACCCATATCAGGCGCCAGTATTAACTGAAAAATGCTGCTGAAAACAAAATACATGAGTAACCAAACCGTAACAAGATGTCAAGTTTTCAAACCTTTTGTTTTTCTCACTTGTTTTGAGCAGTTCGGTTAAAGAATGTGTGGTTACGTTGTTCGCGGATTGCTGTCGTTGTGGTTGGAGACGTAATGTTTTAGTCAGAGTACAGCGAAGACATATGTGGCTTATGTAGAGGCATCGATTTACACTTGACCAATCTGTGGCCCCAGTGCCGCTCCCCTGAGGCGGCTGCAGACATGAGATTTAAAATCGCCACCCTAATGTGTCCTGGTTGTATTTACACTCGGCCTTAAAGCTATTCAACTGTGATCCAATCATTTCAAGAAAGTGGTTAAGTGGTTAAGATTAAATTGATCTCTTTAAGTTTTGAGTGAATCGAGGAAATTGAGGTATTTATATTTCTCTCCATTGCTGAGACACTTTGCTGTAACTATTTCTTGGCAAACAACGTCCAGATGCAGTGACTTCTTGGAGTCTTGTTGTCACAGTAAGGTTTGTCATTTTCCCCATTTCACCATTGAAACTGTACATATACGTACATACATTACACCTATACTAGCATCTGTGCTCACCAACCATATCACGCAACCCATGTTAGCTGAAGGGGGAGGTTTATCCAGATGGATAAACTGTTGTTCACCAAGAAATAGTTACAGCACCTAATCCCCCTAAAACCACAAACTGTCATTTTTTACATTTCTGTTTGTGTACAAAGTTAAACAAACAATCTAAAATGTGTTCTAAAATCTAAAATTAGTGAGCTTTAGAAGTGCTGTTAGGCCAACACAGGTTGCAACACATTCTCACTGCATCGAGTAAAATACGGACGCTTGGTCAGGTGCATTTTGTCGTTGATATTGACCCTACAAGTCTCCTTTATCGTCATATCTAAATGTGCTTGGTCGGGACTATTGGCGTCACTTTTGACGCCACTTTTGACGCCGTTAGGTTAAGGAAAAGATCGTGGGTGGGATAATAAAAGGTATGTTTCCGTGACACGGGATAAGAACGGGACAGCTGGGTTTAGGAAAAGAAGAAAGCGACAGTTGGGTTTAGGAAAAGTGACACAAGCGTCCGTATTTTACAAGTTCGGAGTGAGAACGGGTTGGTTAGGCCTATTGTTTGACTTTGGAGAAACAGGCTACCTTTTTTCCCCTGTTTCTAGTGTTTATGCTAAGCTAAGCTAATTGCCTCTTAGCTCCAGGTCCATACATAACACACAGATGACAGGTGAGAGTGGTATAGATCTTAGCTGAGCATATTTCACAAAAAAGTTGAACTAATATCTTTAAAATTTGGACTGACATTATCAGGGTGAATATGTCATTTTATTAAGAAAGAATTTATCTGTGGGCAATTATTTTGTGTAAAAATCTGATAACAAATACATCAATAATATATTAATACGAGTGAAAAATCTATTTTTCATAATCTATAATGTTTTAAATGTAATTTGCATAATTAGCAGGTCATTTGTGTTTTCACCACATTTATCACCCTGCATTACTGAAAGCCCTTCCTTCTTTTATAAGAGGATATATTTTACTGTAAACTGCATTTCTAGCAACAGGAAACAACAGATCTGTAACAATAAATGTGTAATGTACACAGAGCCTGCAGTAAGTGAGTTCCCATCTTCTGGCTTCAGGGGGAAGCCAAACAGGGAGTGAGGATGTGTTCACGTCCGAGAGAGAGACAGAGAAAGAGATGTAGAGGTTGAGTGTTTGTGGATGCATTCCAACGAGGCCACAACCTCCGGAGCAGAGTTGGAGTTTGAGCCACAATGCAGCTGAGCCGAGGGAGCCCTTTTTGCAGAAACAGACGGCTGATCTGCTGCCAAATCACTGAAAGACGAGGGGCTGAGTGGTAGCAGGCTACTGACCCCTCTAATGTTTGGAAACAACTTTTTATGTTATCTAAAATAACCCCCTTTTGTTTAAAACACAATATAAAATATGAATTATGGATTCTAAAGTTTGGGTCTTGGGTAGAAAAAGATTGGGTTTTTTTTTGCTTGGCATTTGACTGCTTTAGAGACAGAATTTGGTAAAGATGATGTCAAAACACCACGACGCCATAGATTCATTAAACTTAAGATATGTTTGCTATTATTACACAAAGACTTGTATTGCAATCGCTCCTCCAGACAATGAGTCTTCAGAGCAGAGTAAGTGATTATTCTGGTGGTCGTGGTCCTGCAAGCCTCAAATGTCAAAAGCCAGAGGCAGCCTCAGTGGTTTCTAAATTATATGAGGTACGAGCTAAACCAGAGGCTGAGGACGCACAGCTGCGGACAGGATCTGACACTGTCTCGCCATGGCCAGGGCAGAAATTGAAGAAAAAAAAGAGCCTAAAAGGAAGTGAAAAAGCCCTTAAAGTCCGTGCTTTCTGGAAGAAGTCGAGGATCTGACTCCATCCTTGGCAGCTGGAGTCTGATTGACTGCAGATTTCAGTTCCTGACGGTCTATATAAGTGTTTACGATTCCAGTGCATCGCAAGTCCTCGGAGTCCACTGTAAAGATCTGAGCAGGGACGTCTCCTCGTGGCAGTGTTACAACAATCTCGCAGGCCAGATGCTGTCGTCTGAAATGACATGCTTGCTCCGATTCTGCATGTTGTTGAGGCGTCGTGTTGACCAAACAGTCCCTCTGAAACTGATGGAAAACAGATCAAGAAGAGGCCCAGCGCTGCAAACAATCGGCTTATATTACACTGACCTTGACCACTGACTGTTTAATGAGCCTTTCACGAATACATTGATATGCTCACTGCTGCTCTGCTATTATCTTCAACCGACCTCACCCTAATTGTCTTTATGGCTAATTGAGTTATCCAACAATTGTCATGTTAGCATTTTTGCGGCTAGCAGACCCCCTTGGCTTCTGCAAGGATTCCTCAGCCATTTGTCGGTTGACTTGCACACTTTCCTCGCTGTGTGACAAGTATTTTGCGAAGGAGAAAAACAGACTAGAATTTTTAAATGTTTTCTAATCCCTTCTGATTTCTGTGTCTCCGCTCGGGCCACAAATCACTTGGCCTTGCTGCCGCTGCAGACCACCCGTTTTTTCTTCTTCTTCCATTCGCCACACTTAAAAGGAAACAAACTTTATCAGATGCACACCAGTGACTGCCAACAGATAACACTTTGGTCTAAATCAGCTGCTAATGACATGACCAAAACGCTTTACTCATGTCTTGAACTCAACTGTAAAGCCTCAAACGCAACTTGAACAAGAAAGCCTGTGTGAACCAGATAAATGGTTAAAAAACACGGTCAAGAAAGATCAAATTGTTGGACCGGTGTTTGATCTCAAAAGGTGCAGAGGTTTGTTCGGGAGGCAGACTTTCGCTCTGAACTGCCGCGAGCGCACATGTAACGGAGATCCTGAGGGATGCTGTTTATAGCCAAGCAATTTCACGGTGGCGGCAAATCAGCGAAGGCAGCCAAAAAACAACAACAAAAAAAGTGATGTAAGCATTTCACCCACACTCACAAAGAAAGAGCAAAACCCACACAAATGACTTACTGTAAAGAAAAAAAAAACAATCAAAAATACTGTATTTAGTCTGCGTTGACAACCATCTCCAGGGCTTGAATACACATCATTTTCTAACACAACAGAGGAATAGAAATATTTACTCTGACCAAGCCAAAGACAACAACTGTGCTCCCAATAAGTTAACAATGGCATCAGGACTGTAAACTTCTGAAATGTTTGCTTTTCCCATCATGACCAGAGATGGTCGGCTCACACCAGATTGGGGTAATATGAGAATCCAGGAGACAGTGGATCGCGAGTATCATTTTTCAGTGTCTTGGCTGGAAAACTGATTTTTTTTCACATGATCACTTTTAAAACACAACAAGCAGTACCCACAGCCACTGGCAGTTATGTAACCGGACCAGGGGTCTGTTTCAAGGAGCAGGTTTAGTGAGTCAGATCTGACTCAGAACTACGTTGAGGAAAAAACCCAGATTTGGTTGTTTGCCTTCAGTCCATGTTCCATATTTACTGGTTTCCCAGGTTTTACTCAGCAAATTAACCCAGAAAACTCAGTAATTAATGCATACATGTTTGAAAATGTGTAGTACTTATTCAGGTTTCTGCAAGGTAATTCCCTTAAATTCACACAATCAATTAAAATAAACTATTTTTTAAACCTTTTATAAAGTAAAAATCAGGTCAACAATGAATTGCTGTTGAGACGAAGACAACTATGAGGTCTCACGAAAATGTTCACAAATTAGGATATTTGTACAAAAAACCTCCACATTGGAGAAATATTATGTTCTGTTAAGGCTCCTTATCTGCTGCTAGATCATCAAAAAATGGGTACTTGAAGTATTTAATACAAACCATATGGTGGTACCCAATGTAAAGGAAATCTATGAATCATATTTCTACATCCTTACTTGACCTAACTTACTGTACATGCGTGCAGTTTTGTAGCAGGCCATGAAGTCACCATATAGAGTAAGTACAGTAATAATAGTATATTTGGTTGTCTGTATACAAAGATAAAGCAGGTCACTAACAGAGGTGAAAAAAGTACTACAGTGCCCCTTACTCGAGCAGGCATACTGTTCATTTTCATAATATTTACTTAAAGCTTTAGTGCGTAACTTTTTTATATTAATGAACTTCCGTTACATTCAAGCCATTGCCAAATGAGTTGATACAAAGCTAATAAAGACTATCAGCTCAACACAACGCTCTGTATTTCTCAGTATGGCCAAAGAATTTCTAATAAGGGAAGAAGTTTCACTCTCTCAATACTTCCGGCTTCTGAACTGGTTGCAGTTCCACTCTGGTTCCATATAGGGGACGCTCACAGGCGATGAATGGTGGTCTATGGAGCTATTACTCCTCAAAATCCACTTTTCTCAGGATACAATTTTTTGTCTAGTAATTTGAATGTTGCATTCGAAAGGGGAGGCTAAGAAAATACACACTGCTGGGTGTTAGATTTTTGTGTGTGTGGCTTTTTTGTTCTAAAAAGCCTTTTAAAATGTCAATGACGTCATACACATCGTATGGCCAGAGATACTGCTTTACAGAAAGCTCTGAGTTGCTTCCTTTTTTCTCTCGAGGTTAGGTTAGGCTCTCCCTGTCAATACAAGTGCTAGAAAGAGGTTTGCTAATTTTTTAAAGACCACGCCGAAATATTCATATATTTAAATATTCATATATTTACTATTTTAAAGCTATGGTGCGTAGTTTCTGTCTCCCCCATGAGGAATTCTAAGTAATGCCAACAAAACGGTCGGCGCGTCCACATGATACAAGCCTTCTATGATTGCGCACCCCCCCACCCCACCTCCACACAGTTGCTAGTAGCCAAGGAGGACACGGAGGATTGAAAAACCATGATGGACTCTTCAGAAGAGGTCATTATCTTCACTCGAGTTTCTGCACGCGAAAGTTGCCGGATGACACAATCTTCTGAACATAGTCATACTGAGAAATACAGAGAGAGTTGTGTGGAGCTGATAGTCTTAATTAGCTTTGTAGCAACTCATTTAGCAAGCTTTAATCATATGTATAACCTAAGACTTTGGTAAAGTCATTTCAAGCACCGAAACAATTCGTACAACACATCATAAGTTAGGGTTTGTTTTCAAAAGAGATTTAAGGACTTTTAAAGAAGCGAACATCAACGTTTCAGCTTTAGTGCCAAATTATCTCTTTACACACAAAAACGTGGGCACCACTATACGGAAAGTTGAGTTTGTTATCAACATTTTGATAAGAAACACATGTGGATCAGTTATATGCAAATACCTTAAAAAGGTTAATTTAAGATGTGTGAAAATACCCTTAGACCCTCAGAGGGTTAATAAAGTTTGCTCATAGAGGTCAATAAAGAACAGATTGTAGGTTGGATGTGCATCTCTTTATTTTATGCATCACATCACATCAAATCCTTTTGTTGCCCTTGCTGTAAATAAATGCTTGTTGCCGTGACATCTTAGCTCTACAAAATAAAAGCAGATTGTTCCACATTCATGGCAGAGGATAATTTGTTTTTCTTTGTGTCATTACATAACTCGGAATGCACTGACTTTGGTCAGCAGCTGACGTCAGTTATTGGTTCTGGTGAGACGTTAATAGGGTTCAATATGACATGAAGACAATTATGAAGTTGTTTTGGCAAGTCCAAAAATGTCCTGCATGTGAAAGCCTCGCCAAAACCCGGCATAATGAGAGGGGCGTTGGATCGAATGGCTCCTCGAATCCCATCAGTCACTGGTAGTTTGTAAACAATGCTGAGATCTGAAATAAATGTTTATGCTGATTGCTTGTGTCGTGGGGTGTGGATTTAAGCATGGAAACGCCAGTTTCACATGGAGAGAATCAAAGATCTACTGTATTTCAATCTCAGCAATTAGACTTAGACATATTGGCTTACACAGAACCCGCACTGGCTGGAAAATCGAGTCCCCTTCCTCTGTTTCGACAATGGAGACTTTGAAATGAGGTTTTGTGAATCAGCATTTTATGCCCGCCGACAAAGCTGAAAGAGCGGTCTGGAATTACCTTGGCAAACTGCTCGGGAGTCACCTCATCGGAGAGAAAAATGAGAGAAAAGTGTTCTCTATTTGGCAAGAAAGGTGTTCAACTATCACGCTCGCATCTAGGCACTTCAGATACATTTCCTCTACTCTCAACTGTCTGGCAACCGCACACACAGGTACAACCAACACAGACACGTTGACTGTGCGTCCTTTGGAAATAGTAACCCAAGCCGCAGAGAGTCGGGATGTTGTCCACCCTGCTGTCTGCAGCTTCAGCCCTGGACTCTGTAATCAAGCTTCATAAAAGACGCCGTGACAGACGGACGGCAATAAAAGTCTTGTAGGAGTGTTTGTGCTTGAATGTGTCTCGTTGTCAGAGCTGTCAGCAGCTTGTCTGCTTCTTCATTTCCTTTAACCACCATGGCCACTAAACCCTACAGTTTCATTTCCTCTTAGTGCAGGTAAATCCTTTTTCCCCTTGTGTGTGTGTGTGTGTGTGTGTGTGTGTGTGTGTGTGTGTGTGTGTGTGTGTGTTAATGTGGCTCAATACGTAGTATTTGCCCATCAGATAAGGTAGGTTTTTAGTTGTACGTCATTACTTCTACGTTTTTGGTTGGCACGATGGAGACCAAAGTGAGGGCAGTAGCCAACACAGCCATTAGTGCATGAGAAATGTATTTTTATAGAACATGTACTGAAATGGACATTTTAAATAAAAAAAAAAAATAACACTGGTTCATGTTTTTGGTGTGCTCAAAACAGATTTTTTTTTGGCTTCTTGGGAGCAGCAGGAAATAAACTGTGAACACAAGATTTATTTACCCATCCTGCAGTTACAGAGCAACATTATCATTCAGTTGGAGTTATCTTTCAGACTCTAATGTAAGTCCAATATTCTCTTTCTTTTAGCTCTGATTTTGGCCTCTACCAGCTCCTGAGGAAAATACGCTCCACTACGTTTACCAGCTAGTCACTAACCCCCAGATTCCACCAGCCGTGTCTGCGCTGCGTCCCGGCAACGCCGCCCCAAGCAAGCGCCGCCAGCAATCGCCGCCACTCGAGACAATGCTTGTGATTTCACCAACCGCGAGGCAGCGGGTCGTAGAAGCATCTCAGAAGCATCTCTCCACTCCGCTCAAAATACGCGGCAAGTCTAATTTTGACAGAGCGTTCCAACAGGCTGGGCAGGGAGTTGAAGAGCTTGAATGAGGCAGGCAAAACGCTCCGCTTCTGATGCTCCTGGTATGGTATGACACATGGTGGATGGCGACAAAACCGGAATGTGGTGCATCCGTGCCTGCTGGAATTTCAGGGTAACTGTGACTGTATAGTGTACAGTGGCTTTTGAGAGCTTCATCTCTGCTGCTGCTGAAAACAACACTACGAGAGCAGTGAGAGTGTACCAAAACAGTAAAGTTGAGCTGAAACTCAATATAAAGCACTGCAAAGGCAGCTGCCCATTCAGGTGATAATTCTCTGTAGGTTCATCACTATGAGCGACCCCTGGCTTCATTAGATGAAATGCCCATGTACCAGCGCATGCTTACTAGTTAACTGGCAATATTGGAGTGCTAGGCGAGCTGGCTTACTTCAAAGTTAGCTGGCTAGTCAAAGCATTATATTCATTAATTGAAGGGTTAGTGGTTTGACCCCTGGCTCCTCCTGCCATGTTCTTGAGCAAGATACTGAACCCCATCTGCTCCTGATGGATCAGGCCAGCAACTAACAGTCTAGTCCAACAGTAAGACTTGGGTGAAATACAGTTCACTGGAACCAACATCAAAAAACTCAGAACATTTTATTTTATTTGTAATATTATGGAGCTGACCTTAAGTATCGCCACAATGTTTTTCTTTCTATACAGTATTAATGCAGCCTACTTAGCCACCATTTGCATATTGCGAATTCTGTATTGCCTTTAACTTTGCAAATAGACATGAGAAAACTGAGAAGTAAATATTGAAAGATATCTCACATACATATATATTTCAGATTTTCTGATTACGTGCAATGAAATCTCAGTTAATAGAAATTATAATATACACTCGGCATGTGGCTTCCTAAGCTGGTTGGTGTTACAGTGTTTGCATTGGGTGGACCCACGTGTGTAGTGGGTAGAATAACAGCACACCACATGCCACCAAAATATGATGCATTTCTGCCTTTATTATGGCAAAGGAGAGCTTTGTCTGACAAAGGTAGATGTTTTTTGTCTTTCAAGAAAATAATGACTTTTAAATATCAACCACAGCTCTAGACATAAAATACATATATGATGCATGATATGTGGTTTATTGAACTGCTCTCAATAGGTTCACTTGATGGTCAAAGCTGGACGTGCCAGATTGGTTTTGGTGACCACAAATTTCCACTAACTTCCTTTGAAACCTAATGAGGTCTTCCTGTTGCACTTGGAATTGAAAGATAGGGCTTATCCCACTGCACTGATTAGCAGCAAAAACAAAAACAAACCTCTCCCAATTTGGTTTTTAGTTCAGTGGGTGTTCACTCCGTGAGTAATATGACTCAAAGTTTTAACTTGTGGTTCTCGGCTCTTCACATCTGTCCTATCACTTCCTCTGCCTTTGCATACAACTAATTGCAGTGACAGACACCTTAACACGTGAAGACCGGAGGTAAGTTTATTTGATTAGGACAATGCACATTAATCAACATTTCTGTAAATGCGCCAGTGTGAGCCAGTCAGCGAATTTTAGCATGCATATCTTTATGGTGGGAAGAAACCAGAGCACCCAGAGGAAACCCACACAAACACGGGGAGAACATGCAAACTCCACACCTGGATTCAAACTCAGAACCTTCTTGCTGTGAGGCAGAAGTGCTAACCACTGAGCCACCGTGCTGCCTTAAGGCCAAGGCCAAGAAGGCTCGAAACTGTTACATTTGTTCTGTTTAAATACCTTTCAAATACCCATAAATGAAGAAACAATAGCAGCTGTAGAGACGCTGATATGCAGAGTTTATTGTTAATGTTAATTCTGAGCCAGCTTTTCAGGAGTTTAGATAAGACGTCTTGCTGAATGAGCAGCAATGTGCAGTGTTTATAAAACATCATCATGGGTTTTATGGGTTACTGGATTTTGCACAAACAGAGTTCACACACTGAGTGCAATAACACCCCAAACCTGAGTTCATCCCTCAATTGTAATTTAATTTAATTTAAGTATCTCCTCACTTCGTTTATAACACATTTTTCCCAGTTAGTATTTGGTGTGCATAGCACCTGTATTTTATTTTATATTATATATACCGTATTGAATTTAGGAGACGCTGATGAAAATCATATTCTTGTGTTTAAAGGTTAACTATGCACCTGTTTTTGCACTTCCTTATGCTGCTATGGCTTCTCAGTTTTCCTGCACTGGATCAATAAAGTTGATCTAGTCTTGAAATTGATATTAATCTTCATAAAAAAAAGGACATGTAAACACCTCAAACATCTACAATTAAATGAAAAAATTCAAAAATGATATTAATATACTACTAATTTCCAACAGCAAATACATCGTGAAGAAATCATGATTTCTCTCTGATAAGAAACATTGTTAATTAACATATCTGGCAAGTCAAAACAATGTTGAGATGAAATGTATCAGTAAGGGTCATTTGTTTTCCTACAATATCCGATGTTGCACTACAGTATCTGCTCGTAGCAAGTAAAGCATCATTAAACTTTCTTACGGTCATGTTTAGGCACTGGCTGTACTTGGTTAAAGCGCCCATATTATGCTCATTTTCAGGTTCATAATTGTATTTTGAGGTTGTACCAGAATAGGTTTACATGGTTTAATTTTCAAAAAACACCATATTTTTGTTGTACTGCACATTGCTGCAGCTCCTCTTTTCACCCTGTGTGTTGAGCTCTCTGTTTTAGCTACAGAGTGAGACATCTCACTTCTATCCCATCTTTGTTGGGAGTCGCACATGCTCAGTAGCTAGGTAAGGACTACTTGCTAGAAGGTAGCGCTGTTAGCGGTTAGCTACCTCGTTCTCAATGGCAAAACATTGCTACAACACTATAGAACTACTTACATGTCCCTCGTCTGCAGGTATTCCACGCAAAGTTGGAAGTGCGCACTCGTTTAGAAGAAGTCTCCCGGCTAATCCTGCCTTGTACTGACCGTAGTTGGAGAAACAGCTAGCTGATGTGGTATTAGCTAAAATGGTTAGCACACACCAAATGTTTCGGCCAATGACGCAGACAGCCCTGCCGATTTTGACCAGCTCACCTGGAGACTGAAGGCAGGATACATTCAGAAACCTGTATCTCACTCAAAACAACATGGATGGGTTTTTTTTTCAAAGTTTGTATGTGTGTGGAAGCACCAGAGACACAAAATAACACCCCAAATCCCAGAAAAAGTGATTTTTTCATAATATGGGCACTTTAATGTTATAGGGGACGATTGCAGAGTTGGTTAAACACTTAAAAAAAGTCAACAGTGACTCACAGCACGAGACACGTGTTGTTATTAACATTTAACTGAAACCACTATCTTTCCCTAATTTAACCAAAGTTATTTTGTGCTAGATGTTCAACTTTTTTTCACCAGCTAGTTGCTAGTTTTATACCATAAAGTGGATTTATCAGAGCTTGTTTTCTAAAAACAATTGCCTTATGCTGCAGGAAACAGAGTTGGCTGAACAATACATGCCATAAAACCAAAAACAATGAACTTAAAGAAGTTAAAAAGCCCCATAGACCTGCAGGTAGTGATACCTTTTACCTTAAAATTATTGATTAATGGAGCTTTAAAGATGCAAGTTCTACTTTCCAGGTTATGTCTTTGTTTTTTTGTTTTGTTTTTGCTCTTCGGAGAATCAGTTGATGAGTTTTTAAACTGTGTCGCAAGAATGCTAACTCCGCTTATTGGTTGGATGTGTCTGGGGACAGGAGCAATAAAGTGACTACAGGAAGTAAACGCAACTCTGTGTTCTGGACTAGTGCATATGTATTGCATCTCCATGGTCAAACCAGCTCATTTCATTAAAGAATCATTATTTTATTTAAGACATTGTTTCGTGAGTGACATTACAACGTCTGCTCTGCTCACCGAGACTTCCCTCTGCTCTACTCACACCTGCCCAAACAAATCGCACCGAGGGGGAAAACCAACTCTAGTGTGATTCAAACAAGCTAAACAAGGCAGGTGTGCAAGCCCCTTTAAAACTCAATCAAATGGCTTTCAGAGATCATTCAGAATCATTCAACTGGTGAAATTCAAGTCCCCGTACGGACCAAAGTACGGAGTGTGGATTGGTAGCTGGAGAGATGCCAGTTCACCTCCTGGGCACTGCCAAGGTGCTCTTGAGCAAGGCACCGAACCCCCCCAACCGCTCAGGGTGCTGGTCCAGCACTGGCAGCCCACTCACTCTGACATCTCTCCATTTGTGCATGAATATCGTAGGTCCTGAGCATGTGTGTGTTTTTTTTAGGCATGTGTGTAGTGATTTCTAACAAACAGAGTGTAAATTGTAATTTCCCCACTGGAGATCAATAAAAAGTAAAAATTACATTAAAATTAAATTAAATTGAAGTATAATGGATCAATTGTCAGTCCAAGCACCTCAACTTTAAGTTGCAAGTTGTTTTTTTTTAATTCCCCCTTGACAACAGCAATATGTCAGTCACTAACCCCTATAAATTCGGACAAAGTGGTTTATTCCAAACAGGTATTTTCCAGCACTGGTGCACAGCCTGCCTGTGTGATCTCCCAGTTCACACAGGTGGCTTGCAGCTGATGGAAACCTTATTCTCACTGTCTGCTCAAACTCAGCTCTCCACCTTTAGCTCGCCTACTGCTTCAAGTTAAGGGCCCGCTAAATTATGTGGAGGTGAATTCCCGGTGGTGGCAACGGGATACGGTAACAGGGGCACCAAATGGACCTCTTTGGAGGACCAGTGAGTTCATGAGGCGTAGAGTTTCATATCTTGTTGACAGCTTACAGGGAGCATTACCATGTGAGCTTGACTCCCTGTACGCCTATGGGACTTTATTTCTGATTTACCTCCTCGTCCTCATCCCTCCATGGTGAGGTACTGGCAGAATTATGCGAAACGAATCGGCAGCAGTTGTGGGGATCGCTTTTGGGCGTTGTTCATGTCGTGTAGCTGTGACGCCAATGGGATAAACCCGCTAGGAATGTTTTTTTTGTGGTGTGACACAGTGTTCATTTCCGGCTGCTGACTGTCTCTGGGGTGCATGTGGATTCTTCAGAAGAGCATTCTGCGGTGAGCGGTAATGCAACACGTTTGGTGACAATAAAGAGCATTTAAAAAAAAAAACTTCAAATGCTTGTGTCTGCCCTACTCACCAGATAACTTGAAAATAATAATTTGATCGTATGTGATCTTCTAACAAAAGACATGTAAACCCATCTGAACACTCAACCACACCAGAAACTCACACAACCTCTTAACTGAGCCAGCGTGATCCACGTGGCACACATATCCAGAGTTGTTTTGACAGAAGGTCAATGTTAGAGGGAAGATTTAAAAGTACCTGCGTGCAGCCTGCAGGTATGCAGCAGTTGAGCTCTGCAGGCCACACACATACAGCAAAAACCTTAATCACGGTTTTATCCACTCTGACAGAGAAAGAAAGAAAGAAAGAAAGAAAGAAAGAAAGAAAGAAAGAAAGAGAGTAAAGTAAAACCCAAGTCAGTAATAAAAAGGGCACCGTTTCTTTAAAGTATATTGAGAATAAAAATCACAGCATTTCTAAGTTCAAATGGCAAACTTAAACAGAAAATATTTACATTTTACTTATAGTTACATGCATTTATGACTAATGCATGAATAATTAAACTGTGACCCTTTTATCTCAGTTATTGTATCCCTTCTTCACAGCTGATACATGAAATTATATATATATATAAATAATATATAAAAACTTGATGTGCAAAAAAAAAAAAAAGTAGAAGTAAACAGATTGAAATGAAGAGAGACAGAAGAAAGTTATACAACAGCTTTAACTGGACAGGTTAGCAAATGAAAGCACTCAAACAGTGAGCTAACTGCAAACACCAGTTCCACTCTGTTTTACAGAGTTTTGACACAGAATGATGCGTTCAGCTGAGGCAGATTAGCAGGCCTGGAGCTCACGTTTAAAGGTCACCCCTGATTAAATCCTGGATAAGAACATGCAAGAACAATTTGTAGATGCCTTGAAATGGAGGAGTGGTGTGATCTCACTCAGAACCAACCACAGGACAAAACTTTGACTCCAAAGATGCTTTCATGGCAGTGAAATATTAAAAACATTCTTTTTAAAATGAGAATTCAAACATCTACACTGCTCACACATGAGCTTCATCAGCATAACAATTTTAAGGTTGATTTTACATCAAGCATGAATGAAACAATTCTCAGAAAATGTGATTTAAAAACTCCTTGATTACTTCCTCTAAAACACTAAAGATCACACAGGATGGCAGCTTACTTTTCCCTTCATATCCAGCAAACAGGCAAGCAAAGACAAGGAAGACTAAAAAATTTTTTTTCTTTTGTACAATGCTGAACATATTTATTAAAAAATTCCTTTTGGATACTGCTTTCTGGGTGGCTTGTGCCGTAATCTCAAACATGAGGTGATGTGGAGCGAGTCCAACACAAACCGCGCTCCCAGACAATAGCTCGCCTCAGTAGGTAATGTCCTGACTTTCTGAATTCCACACAGTTTGCGAACACAAAGGCAGCTTTCCTCCCTGAATGTAATCACTTTATGAAGTATGTGAGAAAATACCACCAATAATCTGGCAGTAAACAACATTATAAGGGAGCTGGGGGTTGTTGTCATGAGGTCACAACCCTGTACTGCGGGTTAAATAGAGTTCGGCTTTGCAGAACTCACTCTGACGACTTGCCATAAGCGGCAAAAATGCTTCGCTATTACAGGCATCCTGTTGAATGTATAGTATCCCATTATGTAAGTGAAATTACACTTAATTAATTTCAAGGGGAGGGCAGCTGGGGTTGAGGGCAGACAGCGTTCCCATGGTTCATATCAGGGTTGGAGGGTCTTTCTAATTTCACCCCCTCAGGCTGGCTGAGTGAATGAGGGGTCTGTTTCTGAGGTGGATGTGTGGGCGAGTGTGTGGGCCTGCACTGTAAGAAAAGATACACCATATCTACTCAATAAAAATGAGGCAACAGATTACAAGCAATATTATTAATTAAATTTCACATGGTTTGGTATTGAGTAAATATGAATTAAATGAGACCCTTAATAGTTATCCATTTAATATGAGTATATTCGAATAGAAAACAGTACAGAATTAATTATAACCTAAACAAAAATATTGAGTTGATTTAAAAAAGATAAACTCCCTAATGTGTAAATAGTACTAATACAAATTAATTTAATTCTACATATCAATGATATATAATTGAGTAATAATCATTTACATTAATCTGCACATCGATTTGAATTTAATCAATGCAATAAATTAAATCTAAATATTCTTTCTTAGGAATAACTAGTCTATGGCCCAGAAAGTACAGAACTTAACAAACACTCAAATAAGAATTTTATTAGCAATTCACTTTTGTGCTTTCGACTCATTGTAGTAGTGCTGGGCAGTATACCGGTATACAGGTATTCATTTCCCACATGATACGAATTTTTCACATACCGTAATACCGGTGCAATGCCGCAGAGAACACTACGGCCGAATTGCTCTGCGAGTGACTTCAGAATGGGAGCCCTGTTAACTTCGTACCCTTCTCACTCATGGTTGTAAATGTACAACGACAATTAACCCACAACTAACTCTCTTTAATAGGATAAAACACCATAGCACACAACGTTTTGTGACTTTAACAATTTCTAACACTAATAATTTTACATTTATCCTACAAATTTACACAGCCGAACGGCATGCTGGGTAACATTATACCTGCTAGCTAGCTAGGTTGACAGGAAGTGCTTTTCAATTAAAATTAGCCTGATTACATTGATTTGAATCTTCTAATACATTAATCTACATGGTCTACATGACCACAGAATCATTTCTTACAGTGTGATCCTAAGGCCAGTCGGGGACGTGATGTTGGCCCGGGCGGCCTCCCCGGGAACCTGCATGTGCGTCGAGCACAGAGCGCTCAGTCTTAATGCTGCCTGACAGCTCATAGCTGTGGCTCTCTGTGTGCCGCCGTTTACGAAGGGAGGTCTCGGCTTACGGAGGAGGCTGGCAGGACGGCCGGGGTGGAGCACCGAGGTTCACAGAATCCTCCAACGGTAGCAGAGACGCAAAGTGACCATGCTGTGAGCTCACCAGGTCTTTCCACAGGCTACGACTCAACACGTCTCAACACCCGAGGATCCCGGCCGGTGTAACATTTCACCACGTAATTAGATTACAAATGTAGTGTGAAATGAAATTGAGGGGGTGTTTCCAAAAGCAGGCGTTCTCCGAGGTCACCCGTGTTTTTTTTCCACGGTGCCAGTAAAGTCCATGGTTTCCCTCACTGGGCGGTATTACCATAGTGTCATATGTGCTGCCTCCAAGGTCTCCTGCACTTGCCAGTAAAAACAAGTGCCTTATAAATGCTTTCTCTGAACCACCGCCCCCCCACCCCCCCCAAGTTTATCTCAAAGGTGCTCTCACACTCAGTCCAAGGTTGTTTCAGAATAAAACAATTATACACAGAGCACACACACAGGTTGCAGTTCCTTCGTGACCTTCCAAGCACTTACAATGGCTTCCAGCTGTCTCTTTGGGACTCTTAGGGAATATTTTTTAAACCCAAGTCACTTTGGTAATAGCCTTACAGTTGATTAGAGAGGCCTCATTCCAGAGGTGAAAGATAATTGTCCCCACCTTGAGGCTCCAATACATTTCGTTATTTGCAGTGTAGAGGGCTTTTGTCCAAACATTGAAAAATAAAACTTCATTTACAGCAAAAGTAAGAGTTATTTAATGCAATAAATGAGATTAGCTGCACTTTAGACAGCCATGTGTTCAATTATTTAGAGAGACAGAGAGAGAGAGAGAGAGAGAGAGTGAAGAGAGAAGAGCTTTCAGACACATCGCATGGCCTTCATCCACGGATGACGTTTCTTTAGTTGTCATGGACAATGTTTAATTCTTTTCACATTGGTTAATATATAATTTTGGTCACATGGTAAGAACTAAACTATCTCCATGACAACTGAGTAAAGTCCACCCTCTGATGAAAGCCGCAAGATGTGTCTGAAAGTGCTTGAAAAACTAAGTAAGACAACCTTGTAATAAGGACGTTTTTGACCAATAACACAACAAGCAATTTGAAGATGTCACTTAAGTCTCTGGGAAACTAAAAGATGTATTTATTTTTTCAATGATTTGATTTAATTGATAATCAAAAATGAAAGTAATAATTAATTAAAGCCCAAGTTGTGACTCAACAAACTCCAAATAAATCCGACAAAGTATACAATCTAGTCTAGAGCTGGAACTATTGGTCCAATACATTTGATGACAATTTGTTTTAGCAAAAAAACACCCAGAATTTACGGGTTCCAGCATTTCAAATGTGAATATTTGTAAAATTTGGGAAATGAAGAAAAAATAGGGAGTGCTGCACGGGTCAAGAAACTTGGTGCTGTAAAAGTAAATTGCACCCCTAACCCTAAAGAAGACACTTTGAATCACAACGCATTGGTTATCCATGTATTAATAAATAAATACAACCATAAATACAATCAGAGTGCCTTGGATGATCTTTAGGCTGGCTACACACTGGCTGCGTGGTGTGAGCGTGTCAGCTGCGTGGCATATCCATTTATATTTTATATTATTATTATTTATATTATATTATTTATATTAACTCCCATGTTAACAGGTTAGAGCTTACACACTGCCTGCGTGACACGCACGTCTCAGCCGCGCCGAAAACGTGTGCATGCTAGAAATAGAACCGATGCCTATTTTTCACGCGACACGCAAGCGTGTTGGAAGCGTTTCCATTCAAAATAGACTAGGAAAAGATGTTTATATGTCATTTTGACACGAATACATATTAATAAATGACATGTTGTTTGAAAGTCTTTAGGTTTTGATATAAATGCAGATATAAATGTATATGTCGATTTTCTAATATTGCACCTGTCAATACAGAACAAAATATTCTGTAGCCTATTTTGCCGTCAATACTGCCGACGTTGTCTTTGCTGTAATCAAATCAGTATATATTTATGTTTAACATGGTATTTCATTTTATCAATGGGAAACATACATGTGTACAGACATAATCACAAGGCTAGCAGCAGCAGCGCCATGTCAGACACGTTTCTGGTGTGTAAAGACATAGAAAAATCCACGCAGCCGCCACGTAGCTGACACGCAACAGAAACGCCACGCTCACGCCACGCAGGCAGTGTGTAGCCAGCCTTAGACTGCCTACTCGCACCATAGACTTCCATTATAAGTAAGCTGAACAGTCACAGTTTGTTATTCTTACTTGAATTATTCTTACTTGAATATTTGGGGTTTTGGACTGTTAGTCAGACAAAACAAACGCTTGTAAATGGGGACTTGGGCTCAAGGGAACTGTGATTTTGTTACTGTTTTCTTGACGATATAATCAGCAGATTAACGAAATAATAAAATCATTAGTTGAGGACCTAATCTAATCAAATTAAAGTGGGTTGTACAAATTAGTGAGTTATGAGTTTAAGGATTAACATACCAGGCAAGTTAACATATCCTATTCTTTCCAGTAATAAAAACACAGCAAATAATAGAAACAAAGTCTGAGTCATTCACAAAGTCGGATAGAAAGATAATGTCTTGTCTGTGTGGCCTGGACGGTAAACCGCCAGCCGTTGGCGCATTTTCATGTAAACCGTGTTATAAAAATTATATGAGAAGATAAACACAAATTCATTGAAAATTTTCTGTGCGTCATTCAGGACCCGGGGAATGACTAAACCAGAGCCTCAGCTGCAGACCCCTGTAGGTGCATCTGTGGACATTTGCAGGGGTAGGAAGCGGAGGCAAAGGTGGTTTGAATGGCACATAATGTATTTTTCTTCAGGAAAGAGAGTTTGCTGAGGCTTGGAACCCATTTCCACATCATATGTCAGCTCCAGAGAGCTCACAAAAACTACACGTCACTTTGGTAAAATCACACTCCATTCGCTTCCTGTATGCATTTCCCCATCCTTATTTTTCTTTCAGCACAGGGAAGTATTGAACAGAAGATATCTCAGGCCTTGTACACAGACAGGAAGTTTCCTGATTTCTGCCACTATTACCGAAATCTGTATTTGGCCGTAATCGCTGCATTTCGGGTGCATGCGTGAACCATCACATGATACGTAGGATGCAGAGAAGAACATCTGGTGACAATCAGGGGTATCGGTCTTGACAGCGTAACTGTCAGCATGCATCTCCTGCAACAAACCATCTACTGCCTGCGCTGTTATGTTAACCAGAGGCCATTTCTTTCCCAGTTTCCCCTCCTGTGCTGTTTTCAAGGAGCGCGTTTGTACAGATGACTTGCTGATTGCAGGTTTCTCACCAGGGATAATAAGGCTTTTATGATATATGAGCTTTACTGTTTAAACATCAACCTTAGGGACTGCAGATGAAAATCAGGGGAAAGTACAAGTACCTGTAATTTAATGGAGTATTTTTTATTTTATGTTACTTTTAACTTCTACTTCACTATTTAACCATTGTATTGTCTTCCCATCAACCATGAACTTGTTCTCCTTTCAGGTCAAAATTGAAAATTAACTTTTGGCGCTTTTTTGATGCTTTTGACACTTTTTTCCGTTCATGGTCAATAAAGACATTATACCTAGCAGAAATTATGAATAATTTTGACTAATAGTTAAGATCAGAGGATGTTGAGTGGATCACAGAATGGTTTATGTCATGACTGGTAAAGGTTAAATTGAAATTGAATTGAATTTAATAAAACACCCAGAATTTAATGGAAGTAATCATTCATTTTCCCTGCAAAGAATGTTGTATGGGTTCCATAGAACATACGTCCATGCATCGGTGTTATTTTTGGGCCATTTGGTTGAAAGAAAGCCATTTTTTCTGATATAAAACACTTGAAAACAGGTCAAATTTGAAACGAGGACAACATGAGGGTTAAAAGGAAAATGTTTTTACTTTGCGTTAAAGCTTTAGTTTAAAGGTCCAGTGTGTACCCTGTTTAGTTGTTCATCATCAAAATCTGTGTTGCCCGTTCACAAACTTGTCCGTTTTCATGAATATTTACCACCACCATCAATTCCAAGTATTCCTTTTGGCTTGAAATTTTACATTTGCATTCACATAAACTGGGGTAGACGCTCCATATTCATGCGCCATCTTGAAATACGTTAGCCGGTAAGGGAAATACAGGACATACTGCTCCGCCTTTCGCGTTTTCGCGGTCACATGATAAACTCACAGGTGCTGCTAATGCTGCTAATGGGTTTCGTAGCTTCCCGGCCCCGGCAACTTTGAAGAAGGAAACATGGAGGACCTTCTTCTTCGCCCAGAAAAAGAAAAAGGATATTGAAAAGAGCAAGAGACCGGCTTTTTGAAGTGTGAAGGTTACTGTAGCTGTACTACGTACTTTGAACTGCGTGGTGCGAGAGAGTTGATTGCGATATATGATCTCAACGCTAGATGGGAGAAATTCCTACACATTGACTTTTTATGCTCTGTTAGATTAACACTTTTTCCCTACTTAATGGCAATCTGGCTGAAATATTATAGATGTCGGCATCATTTTAAACACATTTCTCCAAAATTTAGACTGACATATATTTTTTGAAAGTTTGGGATGTCCACTAGAAGGTTTTGTGGGTTTTAAACCTTTGTTTGGCAGCACAGCATGAGTTTGTAGCGACTGACCCACAGGCTGATCATTGAGGTTTAAGGGGTTTCACAACCTTAGCAATGTTAAAGAGGAAAATGCATTTTCCTAAAAACAAAACGTATTTTAAGAATGGTTTCAGGTTTCCTTCTTCCCTCAGTGAGCATCTTTCTGAGCCAAGCCAGCCTTCTTCCTCTGTGGTACACCCAATAGCGCTGCAGTAGTCCCACATTTCCATGTTAAGGGAAGAGAAAACATCGTTTTTTGTTGTGATCACACTGAGAGCTAACCAAAGTGATCATTTCCAATAAGCAATGGTTACATGAATGCTAATTGAAAGTTAGGATTTTTCCAGCTGGGATGAATTTATCCACTTTTTGTTTACATTTCCCAAAATGACATATACAGTTTCTTGACATATGTTGAGGAGTATTAAATACGCTGATGGCTGCTCTGTAGGTGGGAGCTTATTCAGCTTTATGTGACAGATGGTCTGCACTTATTAGAACATAGAAGCAGGACTGTACAGAACGGCTCTGTCTAGTTCTGAAACAACATTACAAATATCACTATAGTGTGGGCATGTTCTGTGCTTCAGTGTTAACTTCTGCAAAAACATTTTTCATGCAGATATTCGAGCCTAACCAAATACCACCACAACTTTAAAACTGGAAATTAAATGTAAAATGGATGGACAGGAAATATTGAGTGACGTTTTGCAAGATTCCTGAGTTAGCATAAAACTCAAGCCCAGTTTAAGTTCATTAATTGGTTATTTTAGTAAGAAAAAAAAAGCGTAAATGACATGTTAGAAGCGTCCAGCTGGGCTGCATAATGAAAACAATGAAAGCACTGCACCTGATTTTTACAGCACAACCCAAACCCAGAATATAAAGTGAACCACAGGGGAACAGGCCGTCTAAGAATATGGTCAGTGCTGCATTCAGGAACAGGCAGGTTTGTGGCCCAAAGATGTGGGTTTGAGTTTCCTGACGAGCTGTCGAAATCTGGGTCAAGAAATTGTATGTGAGGGTGTGTAAGTGTGGGAGGATTTGTATCACAGCCTTAAAGAGTTGAAACTATTGAGTTTCTTTCATAACGTAAGTGTAACTGTTTGTGAGAGTACTGAGATCTTGCATGTAAGGTTTTTCAAAATCAATCACATAATGACTTTAAAATGTTTGGAACCAAAAAAGGCTTATTTTAGGCAATTAAGGTTTTTAAATGGGTGGTTTTGATTGTTTTAAACCAGAGACAAACTGGTTTATACGGAGCTCCTAAGGGTACATGAGCAACTTTCATGTGCGCACGCAAAACCTTTTCATGTGTGCACATGAAAGTTTCACGTGAGCAGTTGAAAGTTTCGTGTGAGCACCATGGGCGTAAATCTGATCTAACAGTAGGGGGGGACAATAAACATTACATTTCTGAAGAGCAATTTTTGAAGGGGACACAAATAATACAGCCACAATTATACTCGTAGAGGACATGTGTACACAAGCCACAAAAATACCTTAAAACATAATGACTTATTTTGAAAAAGTGTCCCCATATAAAAGAAATACAATACTTTTGTACAATACTTACACGTTAAATTAGCTGATCATAATGTAAATTAGCGAGCCACTGGTAAAGCTCATCAAATATGAATTAGGTTCATAGGTTCACCACGTGGTCATATTAATTATAAAATGATCTTGCGTCCTCCACATAAATATTAGGTTGCGTCTGGGACAGAGGATATATATTTAACTGCAGCAAACCCACTGATCAGCCACTTCAAACACAACTGTAGATCTTCAATATTAACCCTAATATCAGTTCACACACATATAACGTTAGGTTTATCGCCGTGGTAACGGTAGTTGTAGTGGGTGCATTTCTATCCAACAAGCTATTAAACAAGCTAGCTAACGTTACATTATATTACACTAACATAGTGAACTTTTTGTCATGACTAATTCATTAATTACTCAGCATCATTTCTATTTGAGAAAAGAACAACTTCATCCGATGTTTAATGTGAATAAAATAGCATTGAACCGCCTACTTAGCTACATTCCTGTCACTACCCGACGTGACTGTGAGTGAGACGAGTGCCGATCTGATTCCTAACATACAGCAGGCAGTGGACCAAACCACTGTGAGGCAAGGGAGGGGGGACTCAAAATGTTTCTAAACTTAAAAAGCATTTTTTGGGGTTTGTATTGTTTTACTACTTACACAGATATTTTAAGTATACATCATTATGTTATTTACAATACACAGCATTGTTTTAATTATATTTCTAGGGGGGGACAACCCTTAGAAGGGATTTACGCCCTTGGTGAGCACATGAAACTAAACTTTAGATTTGTTTTCATGTGTGCCGACAACGCGCGCTTTGAAACCCATTTTGCGCTGTTATGAACAGTGCCAGTGCCACAGTCAGCAGCACTGCAGCAAAGAACTCCGGTTAGAAAGGATGGCGGCTAAAAATGAGTTGGTAACGTTCCTTAAAAGTTGAAATATACCAGACAATATGATGTAGCTGTCACTGTCTCCAGTATGGCCCAGGCTACATCAATATACGGCTTTCATGTGCTCACACAAAAGTTTTGCTTGCTCACATGAAAAAGTTTCATGTGCGCACATGAAAGTTTCCGTAGGTTTACATATGTTTTGAATAAAGAACTGGTTAAAACCTGAAATAAACTTAACTTACTTTCAGATCTGAGCTTGACAGTTCAGTTTACAAAACAATTTTAACTTAAGGTCCTCATCAGTTCGTTGAGTTTGCTCAGTTGCCATGACAATATAGATGTTCAAACTTTTCATGATTGTTTGTACCTCTTATGTATGTTGACTTAAAAGTTCTTTCATTCTCGTACATTTGAGATACTGGTTTAAAGTAGTTTTCAGTTTTAAACCGGAGACAAACTTGTTCAAATGTGTACGTCTAGTTGTACCGAGTCACGGAGATAATTTTAGTTTAACTTGGAGAGGTTTTGAGATTTCCATCTTTAAGATTTCCATCGCCACCCCAGGACAAATACATTTATATTTAAAAGGTTTCACAGCAATGTGTTTTTCCAGATACTGTGTACCCATTACTTTTCATAATCTACAGAGTTTTATTGTAACAATTTACAACCGAATAAATAGTCCCTATGATGCCTTTAATTTTAGCATGATAGCTTTCTCTGAGGTCTTGTTGATGCAGTTTGGTGGTAGGAGTCATGGGGGGTCACGGGGGTCACGACAGGCCATTTTCTGAGGAAGTGGCGAGTCGTGGAATGTGGTGTGACCTGCAACAAGAAGTCACCAGAAAACAATGAGATGGGATCCATATGCATCCCATAATCCTTCACAGTTCCAAAACCACTTTCCCGTCGCAGTGATGGGCGTAGCTGTGGGTTCAAATTCCATATGTCAGACACACAGCAGAACGCTCCGTGTGTTTGGCTTTCCCTCCAGACTCTTTCCTATTTCTGTGATTTTTTTTATGACTCGCCAATAGAGAGGGGCATTAAATCTGTTTGCACTGGCTCTGCTCAAAGTGTGTTCACATGTTTCATCTCAGCTTAGATAAATCCACAACGTGTCACTCCCTCCAGTCCAGGACATTGAAAAGAGTTTGTCTGTTCTTACATTTATATGTTTTTAAAAAGGTTTAATGTCTAAATGTCCTTTACATGGGACGATGGGAGCCAAGGGTTGAGAGGCCCAATGGGCGATACTCACTACTAAGAGAAATGACCATGAGACGCAAAATGACCACAAAAGACACAAAACGACTGCAAAGGGACGCAAAATAATGACAAAGAGATGCAAAGCGGCCACAAAGAGACACAAAACAACTGCTATGGGATGCAAAAAGACTGCAAAGGGATGCAAAACAACCACAAAAAGATGCAAGTGACCGCAAAGAGACACATAGAAAATGCGATGAGATGCAAAGTGAGCACAAAAAGAAACAAAACAACAAGAAAGAGATGCAAAACCACCACAAAAACACACAAATGACCACAAACTACTAGTTTTGCATCTCTTTCTTTCTTGCTTCTACGTATGTTGGAGGGATGTCGGGTTCTCTGACATGTCTGTGCCCAGGAGCACATTGTCTCATACATGCATCTATCAATGGGAGAAGGAGACACTTTTAATGTTAATTTTCTTGGTTTTGTGACTATTAAACAGTCGGAGTCCCCTAAAAGCACATAAAACCTCATAACCATAAAACTGCTGTTTATATACACTGCATTTAAGCACATCATGATAAAATAATGAAAGTAACAACTTTAAGTTCAATAATTCAAAAGTGATACGTGTAAAAATTAACATTTGCGAGATAAATAATTCTGTCAGAAAGCAAAGAAACTTTATGAGAAATGATGACTTCATCACAAATACAGTAAAGCTTGGAGCGGTTGTATAATTTGGAAATTGAGCCATGTGTTCCACTTTAGGACTGAAAATTATGCTACAATATTCCCTTGAAAGAACCCATTGCATCTCCTTCAAACTAATAGGGTCAAATTGCCTTTGGATGCTGATCCAGGGTCTGCTTCGCAATTTCCTCAGCAATAGTTTAGGTGAGGGGTTACAGCAGGAATCCCGATTCCCAGTCCAGGCTCCCAGAAAGTAAGGGACGGCGTCCAGGAGGTTTAATTCTCTTAACCTTTCATTCAATACAGCTGAGAATTCCAGTAATTAATCAAACTGTCATTTCACATCCAAAGTAATGACACCAGGGAGCCAAAATATCAAAGTGCAGGACAGTCCAAATATTTATCGAGCCAAATGCAATAATAATAGTCTTGATTTTTGCTTTGGGCATGCTTACACAGTTTTAAAATAGTAAAAATAACAATATTTGTCATTAGATTCATCAGGAAGAAAAACACGTTTATGCCTCTCTTAGTATAAAAATTGATACCAATGTATGTCAATGTAGTAAGCTTACAGTAAGTACAGTACTGATATTGAAAACAGGTCTTATTATTGCGTTAATATTTTATTGGTGGTTGTTTCTCCAATTCAAAATAATGTGTGGATGTATTTAATAGAATATGTGTGTATATTGGGGGTGAGTGATAAGGATGAAATATTCCGTCATAGTGTGTAGAACTTTATGTCGTAATAGTGATATTATAGCAGATTTTCTGGAAATTGAAGAAATTGGGGCTGCAACAAACAATTTTTATCAATTAAGAGAAAATAATCTGCAGATTAATTGATGTTAATTGAAGTGTTTTTTTCTGTAAAACATTAAAAAACAGTAAAAATTGCCAATCACAATTATCCTAGAGTACAACAAAACTCATTAAATATCTTATTGTTGTCCAGGTCAAAACTCAAAAGTATTACATTTGATATCATGTAACTTCAAGAAAAGCAGCTTATTCTCACATTTGAGAACCTAGATGTTATGTCTCGTCAAGTATGTTAAGTCACTCATGTCTAGTCTTGTTGTGCACTTCCTGTTTTATTTTGTATTTACCTTCCCTCTCGTTTCAGACCCTGACTTCCTCCCTTTGTGTGAATTTCCCGCCATTGTGATTGTCTACCCTGCCCCTGATTGGTTTCACCTGTTTTCCCCTATACCTCATGTATAAATAGTAGGGCTGTCAAAATAATGCGTTAATTTCGATTAATTAATCTGAGAAAAAATAACGCGTTAAAAAACGCAGATTAATCCATTCCATATTGACGTTTGACCCGGAGCCGTTCTAGCCACCATTGGACTGTAACATGAAGGATGGAGACGAGAATGTGCTGCCTTGATCATTAATTGGAACATTTACTTGTAAAAATCTTCTTCCTGCCAACCCTGGCTACCGAAATCTGGTGCCACTGATATGTCTGCGCTAGGGATGGGCATTTAAATTTTCTTAGTCGATCGTCGGGAGAATTAACGATCGACGATCGATTAATCATTAATATTTTGATATTAAAATTAATTATTTATTTATTTAACTTTTTATAAGTTAAAAATGCAATGAAAATACAAAAATACAGCGTGTTTTTCCTCGATGAGATCTTAATTACAAGAAGAACAACTTGTGGCAGTTAAACTGGAGGTTATAGATATAGATTATAGATATATGAGCTGCGGTGCGGTGCTCGGAAGCAGCAGAACCTGCAGCTGCGTGCCGGCGTTCTTAAACAGAGACCGTCATTTGTTCCAAAATAATAAATAAAAAGAATCATGTTAAATAATAACTTAACAAAAACATATTAATACTAGATCTGACAGGTTTTGTCAAAATGTAACTCAAAACTATCCAAGGCACGGACAAAGCCTAATAACAAAATAACCAGTAGGCTAACTCAGATACAACTTCTGCACCAGTCTACTGATTTTTGTTGTGAAAGATAAGCATGTTGACATGATGTGGGGTCAGACGCGACCGCTACCTGGTGGCCGTCAGTCCAGCTGCCGAAAACAGCCGCGTTGCCGGGATGCACAGGTACCTCCGCGCTAACTTGGCCAACCCGGGGAACCTTATTCCGTTCTTCGTAGTGAGTTTCTACCAGTCTGGTGATGGTATGTCGTGACGGAATGTGATATGCTGGTTCTAATATCCATGTCAATGAACTTGCAGGTCCCTTGGGTAACTTTCTCTGCTCGTTGTGCATCGCAGCTCCTCCGTGCTAACGCAGAGTTTATGCTAGGTTGAGACTGAGAGCAGGATGCACCGCGGCCGCCACCGACATTAACAGGCTCGGATACACTTTGTTTGGTGGTAGGCTACATCATTTGAGTCGTGGCCGTGTTGTACTTATACACGGCATCTCAGTGTTTGCAGTGAACTAAGTCGTTTTTTTGAATCAAAATGGTGCCACGACACACTTAGCCGTGTCCTCTTCATGATTACTTTTGAAATCCATACATTAACTCGCAGCCAGGTAACTGAGTATGAAGTCAAATATTGCCCTCGAGTGGTAAAGTGTTTAATTGCTGCCACACTATGAAATTCAGTTAATTGCTTCAAGACTCACACTACGCAACGCAACCGGCATTAGTTTAATCGATGACAAATTAACGTGATCGACGAAATTCTTAATAATCAATTATCGATCGTCGAGTAATCATGCTCATCCCTAGTCTGCACTTTTCTCTGATGCTCTGAAGACGATACAGGTAACACAAACACCGCTGCATGTGACGCTAGTTAACACTATACTCGACAGCAGCTAACGTTAGCCTACCGCTAGCTAGTTAACACTATACTCGACAGCAGCTAACGTTAGCCTACCGCTAGCTAGTAGCTGGATTAAACACGGTTAAAATGCTGACAGCTAACGCTAAACGGTGTAAAGTTTGACTGTTTTACTGTAGAGGATTCAACACCGGGATGTAACAATCTGCAGCTGCCGTCGGAGAAACAACACAGACGGTGCGTTCAATGAAACTGGTAAACTACAGCTTCGTGGTGCATTTGAAGTTATTGTAAATGTCCTTTTCCCATCTGGTGGTTGTTTTTGTCGTTCAACAGCAATTTACTAGTGAAATAAGTTATTGTTATTGTTATACATTATTATTAAATCATTTAATTTTGACCATATGGCCTTAGCAATAAACAAGACGTTCTTTAATGTCACCGACTGTTGTTTAGTACCCTTTTTTTTTCTTTTCTTTTTTTTACTTTCTTAAAAAGTATCAGTTCAGGCACCGTTAATTATGTATGCGATTAATTTTGATTAATTAATCACAGAGTATGTAATTAATTAGATTACATTTTTTAATCGATTGACAGCCCTAATAAATAGTCCTTGTCTCCCTTTGTCTTGTGCCAGTTCGTCTTGTTCTGTCCATGTGATAGTGTTGTCAAGTGTTCGTGCCAGATCTTCAAGTAACCAGGTTTTGCTTATTGTTTTTGTGATATTGTTTTATCCTCCAAGTGAGCGCTTTTCTTTCATTGAACTTTTTGCCAAGTAAACACTTTTGTTAAACTTTCTTCTGTTTTATGAGTTGTGCATTTGAGTCCACCAGTGTCATGTCTAAGGTCGTTACACTAGAAGCAATTGAAAAATGTATTAAATGATTGATTATAAAAAATAGTTGCAGATACGTTTTCATTTGATTGGCTCATCAATGAAAACGTTGCAGCTCTACAACATTGCTTACAATGGCCATAGGGAGGATGAAGGAATAGCTACTACTCCTGTATTATCTCACATTATAACAACCCTGTATATGTGCTTACCATCAGTTTGCAGCATGATCTAAAATTGTCCCAATAATCAAAAACGTTTTTCTGGATTTCAAAAATGAGAGAAACTCATTTGCAGACCACAATCTGGGAAGCATTATGTCCTAAATATTTGACTTGCAGTGAAAAGTTGAGATCCTTTCGTCTGCTTGCTGACAGCGGTGTGCACTGAGACTCACCATGGCACGTCTCTGAATTTCCAGAAATGGATTCCAGAGCCGTCAGCGTCCAAGATTTTTGGCCAAAATATCTGTCTCATAACCGCTTCTAATTGGAGAGTGCAACCTGGAGCGTGAGGAATTTGACTTTGTTAGTCACTGCTGACACGTTACAAGACAGTTACACAGTGCAGGACTGACAGAGCACTACAGGTAGGACAAAAGGTACCTGGACCTCACAAATTGTGTAGACAAGATGATGGATTTGACATCATGCTGCGCTCCTTTTTTT
The DNA here is from genome assembly GCF_008315115.2 of Sander lucioperca. Classification (NCBI taxonomy): domain Eukaryota; kingdom Metazoa; phylum Chordata; class Actinopteri; order Perciformes; family Percidae; genus Sander; species Sander lucioperca. The sequence goes on along the minus strand of NC_050173.1, from coordinate 43,451,004 downwards.
CTCAAACATTTTCCACAGTAACAGCAGATTTGGTATTCATTTCTTTATGATTTGAGTTGACATGACCCTTGTGGCCCAGAAATCTGCCAAAAAACGCCCAAATACACAAAACATTGTTGTAAATAAATAAATTAACTACCAAGATTCTTGTCACAAATTTCCCAGACATCCAGAAAGAGCCACGGGTGGGAAGAAGATGCTTCTTGTTCGAATTATATGCAAATGTGAGGAATTTGCAAAAAGCAATGTGCGTGATCAGCTTCAATAGGAACTTAAATGACAAACGATGCTCTTGGTTGCATGAAAGAAAGAAAAGAAATAACAGTCCCGTGACAGTGGCTTTGAACTCTTGGATGCGTTGTGACCACGGCCCTCATGATGACACAGCTGAAGGAACGAGACCTGAGTGAACCGGCTGAACTGAGGCACTGCTGGCCTTTCTAACCACTCTGCATAACTGAAAAAAAAATGTTTTTCACCACATGTCATGTCACGAGGCAGATGAGTTTAATAACACCTACAAGTAACGTTTGGAAAGATACGGAATTTGAAATTGCTGCAGCGATGGAAGGATAATAAACATAATGTCAATAATGGACTTCATCTGAGTCAAACTGCAACGGTAAATCCTTCCTATGGTTTGTTCTGGTCTGCTCGTGTGTCTGGTGGATGAGGGTTGGCCACAGAGGGCGATGTAATGACTTCTGGAAAGCTTAGCCAACCACAGGAAAGTATTTAAAAGGGGCACTACACAATAAATCCTACCGTCAAATAAGAAACACTCGCTCTCTGCAGAAAGAAAACACCATCTTGATGATATATTTGCATTACAATAGTTTATACAGGAAAGAAACGTATCCATATGTCCACAGAAACTCAACCCTTCATGCATCATATTTAACTTCTCTGCTGTCCATCAGTATGCTCCAAAAACTCATATTTTCTTGAAAATAACACCAAAGTTACCAAAAATAAATTAAATAATCACCTTGAAAGGCCACACTTTACAATTCAGTTAAATTCACCTTTGGGCATACATCTCAGCATCATTTTTTTAATATCAGATAATTTTTATTTTCCTGCTTTTATTAAAAGTATGTTTTTCTAGATTGGGTGTAAAAGATTTCACAACGCAGTGCCTCCCAGTCCTCCGATCACGCTCACCTCTATTTTCCACCCGGCGCGTCTGTGCTGCGTTCCGGATGCGCCGCGGGCCCTGCGAGCAATTGCAGCCATTCAAGTCAATGCTTGATATTCCACCAGCCGCGCCACGGCGCGTCCCAGAAGCATGTGTGAAGCGGCTCTCCGCTCCGCTAAAGATACGCGCCAGGTCTATTTTCACACCAGCCGCGGGCCATTCGGACAGGAAGTGAAACAGCGTAATTAGCAATGTACCTAAACGCAGCAAAGAGGCGTCCAGTGGAAAATCGGAGTTAGAGCTCCTGCACACTGCCTGTGTGCCGTGAGCGTGGCGTTTCTGTTGCCTGTCAGTTGCGTGGCGGCTGCGTGGCGTTATCTATGTCTTTGCACACCGAAAATTGGTCAGACGCGGCGCTGCTAGCCTTGTCTGTACACATGTATGTTTCCCATTGATAGAATGAAATAATAGCGTGTTCTTCAACTTTATTTTGTCAATACTGATTTGATTACAGCAAAGACAACGTCGGCAGTATTGACGGCAAAATAGGCTACAGAATATTTTGTTCTGTATTGACAGGTGCAATGTTTGAAAATCGATAATTATTTATTATAATTTTTTAAAATTACATTTATATCTGCATTTATGTCAAAACCTAGAGACTTTCAAACATCAACATGTCATTTATTAATATGTATTTGTGTCAAAATGACATATAAACATATTTTCCTATTCTATTTTGCCTGGAAATGCTTCCAACACACTTGCATGTCGCGTGAAAAATAGGCATGGTTCTATTTCTAGCATACACGCATTTTTCAGCCGCGCCTGAGACATGCGTGTCACGCAGGCAGTGTGCAAGCTCTAACCTGTTAACATGGGAGCCGAAATGAAAACGGACACGCCACGCAGCTGACACGCTCACGCCACGCAGGCAGTGTGCAGGAGCCCTTAGGCCGGCTACACACTGGCTGCGTCGCGTGAGCGTGTCAGCTGCGTGGCGTGTCAGCTGCGTGGCGTGTCTGTTTATATTTCGGCTCCTATGTTAACAGGTTAGAGCTTACACACTGCCTGCGTGACACGCACATCTCAGGCGCAGCTGAAAAATGCGTGTATGCTAGAAATAGAACCAACGCCTATTTTTCACGCAAATACATATTAATAAATGACATTTTGATGTTTGAAAGTCTCTAGGTTTTGATATAAATGCAGATATAAATATAATTAAAAAAAAAATCGATTTTCTAATATTGCACCTGTCAATACAGAACGAAATATTCTGTAGCCTATTTTGCCGTCATTTCATCATATCATATTCTTTATTCAAGACACACACAAAAAAAGTACGGTCCATAGCACAATACAAAACATATCAAAAGACAGACAAATACAAGATAAAACGCAAACAATAAGAAATGACTACAACAGTCAAGTTCCAAAATACACAAAACGAGTCTTCAGATATTAGCATATAGACTAAAACGCCAATGGTTCCACAATTTCAAAGTAAACCTGACTGCACTCATTGCAGGGTTCACTAGTGTTGCAATTATGCTATTCAGTGACTCAGTTAGTCTACACATACATCTGTACATGAGATTCCTGAGTACAGCAGGACAGGTGGATACCTCAACACTTACAAACATTTGGCTTGCACTGCTCCATCGAGGCATTTTAAGCAGCAGCCTCATGCCATCGTTACTGCCAACGTTGTCTTTGCTGTAATCAAATCAGTATATATTTATGTTTAACATGGTAATTCATTTTATCAATGGGAAACATACATGTGTACAGACAAGGCTAGCAGCAGCAGCGCAGCATCAGACACGTTTCTGTTGTGTAAAGACAGAAAAATCCACACAGCTGACACGCAACAGAAACGCCACGCTCACGCCACACAGGCAGTGTGTAGCCGGCCTTAGAGTACTTTTTTCTGGATGGAATTTCCTGCTGGCATGTCTAAATGAATGAGGTGTTGAGTTGTGGCGCCCCTCTCCGTTCTATCAGTGGCTCTTCCCAAACACCCTGTATGACCATACATGAATCTATACTGTCTGATTTATGTTGTCTGGTTGGATTCTTGCCTCATTGCTGAGATTAGCATGTCTCTAAACCGGATTAATTCAAGATAAATGAGGTGAGCCTACTGACAGTTTCAGGGCATCGTCATTTTCACAGATTTTAGACGCTAAAAATTTTAGTTTTGTTTTGCTGATCTGAATCATAACTTTCACCAAAAGTTGATAAGTAAGCCCTTAATACAAGCAATGGCAAAAAAGCCTTGTCTGTTATTAACGCATATGAGGAAACCTCTTTATCGCCCTTATACTAATGGCCACTTACCAAATTAAACCAAAGCAGGCTCCGTTTACACTATAATCCACTTTTTAAAGCTATAGTGCATAGTTTCTGTCTCCCCCATGAGGTATTCTAAGTACTGACAACAACACTGACAGCGGGTCCACATGATACAGCCTTCTGTGATCGCGCACGCTTTAAAGTTTGTTAGCAGCTTAGGTCAACATACTTGAAATGTTCAAAAGCTTTCAGATGCATCTCATAGCCTTCACCAGTGAATGGCATTTTCCATGCATCAGAACATTTTGAGTATCTGGATGACGTTATGCTTAGAAATCCATGTCATTCTGCTGCTTATAAGAAATGAATAATGAACCTTCATGCTCAAGTTTAACTCGTTGTTGGTTGGTCAATTTTAGTGGCAGTTCTTATCTCATAACGCAGCATCGTGCTGAAGAATTATTTCTATGGTTACCTGCAGTTTGAAATACCCTGCACACCAATTTTAAAACTTATACACTGTCCAGATGTTATTTTAGAATTTTTTTAAAGGACACCTGCGAGACATTCAATGCTCTCCTCAGTGGCAATTTCAAGGATGTTTTTAAATCTAAGAAATAACAGTCAGCTGTTGAAAAGTTGTGCATTTATGGAGGATTCGTGCTGCTGGAACATCTGATCCAGACAAGAGAGAATAATACAAAAACAGATTATTTTCAAGAAGGGTCGTTTGGGTTTCTTTTTGCATGAAAATGTTTGATGTTCAGCAAGTGAAAAATCTCAGCGAAAGTTTACACTTCCTGCACATCACCATGTTACAGTAAAAATAAGCAGCAAATTGTTCTCACGACCTTTTCTTTAAATGATTATTGGTTTTAATGGTTTAAATTGGAAAGAAATAAATGGCTTAAACATGTGTTTGCATTGTGAAATGGCATTAAAAATTGAAATATGCATTATTTGGTATTAATTTGCTGAAATAGGCAAAGCCATTGGTATGATCATTCATGATCATCATCATCAACCGTTTAAGGTGCTTTTCTATAACAAATACCTTCCCTTTGACCTGTGCTAGAACAGTGTTTATACTATTTCAATTTTCTTTCTTTAAGTTGTGTGTTTTTTTTATATCACCAGTGATGACCACAGTGCCCACATGTACAGTAAAAGCTCATGAATGCTTCACTGTGAACAGGCAAAATCACAAGTAATTATATAGCATTGAGCATTTCAACTCAAATTACTCTTCAGAGGCATACAGGAACCTTCAATTTCCAACAAAAGCTGACTTGAAACACTGGGCGTGATTGGATCAAGTCCAATTTGCTGTAAATAGTTTTTTTTAAAGTAGTTGACACATAATGATCCATCGCTGCCAGGCGAGCCATGTATAGTTTGTCCCAGAGGATCCTTCTCATCTGAACGACTGAATGTTCCCATTCACTGTGAAATGTAATCCTTGGATGTATGTGAAGCAAAGTGGTTTCCTCCCCTTATTAGCGTCCCCGTAAATCAAGGCAATGGGGTGTCCCGTCGTGAACGAGGCCTCCTCGTCTGCATAGCTGATGCCAGTGAAGAATTGTGGGAAATGGTGGGTTCTGAGCCCACACTGAGGCACTGTGGAGCCCAGAGGAGGCAATCTGTTTTCCATCTACCTGAGTCCACCCCAGTATTCTAGTACTATCATGGTATTTTCATGATAACTCTCATGAGAACTAAATCCCTGTTTATGTCTTTTTTAAGACAAATTTTTTCTTTACATCTTCATCCCTGATTATGGGTGGATTTAGTTGTGAACTGAGCTACAGTAATAGGAGGGAAAACCACACTAGGCAAAATTGGATATAATGCTAGATTAGGGCACAGAATCAGATTTATTGCCAACAAGGAATTTGCTTTGGTGTTTTGATGCATAACAATAAACATAATAAGAGAATATAAAAGATAAAAGTGGTGCAATACATGGGCTGTTGGATTGTTCAATATGTCATTATGTACCGCATAAGTTATGTGGAAATTCGTCATTTGTGCAATATGTTGGCTATTTGGGTTGTGCATTATGTCATTTTGTGCAATATGTAGGCTATTTGGGTTGTGCAATATGTTAGTTGTGCAATATGTAGGCTATTTGGGTTGTGCAATATGTTAGTTGTGCAATACGTAGGCTATTAGGGTTGTCCATTATGTCAGTGCACTGTGTCATTTTGTGCAATATGTACAGGGTCGTTCAATTAGAAACTGCCAATGAAAGGAGGAGTTAATGTGCTTACTATATAGGTACCTGGCTAATGTATATGAAAGCATGTTTTGTGCTGCATGAGAGTATGTGTTGAGAGATGCTTATTTTCTGTATTTTGTGTTGTCCTTGTAAAGCTGCGGAACAGACAGAGTCCAAAACAAATTTCCCTTTGGGGACAATAAAGTATATCTTATCTTATAAAAGTACTGCAAGAAACATAGATACAAATTCTGAAAAAATATAAAAAAGTACAATAAATGCCTTTAAAATTAAGAGCTGTACAGTGTTGTACAGGAATGTGCAAAATATTGTCAAAACAATGTGAAAAAGTATAGAGAATATATGAAATGTACAGAGACGATAATCCAAAATACGTCCAAAAGATGCGAGTTAATGTAATGCATTGTGACAGATGTGGAGACTTTACACCCATTAATGAACTGCCATTAACATTAGTCATCATTGATAAGCAGCTGATTAATACTCAAAACAGGTCCTCCATGATGGACTAGGGCTGCAAAAAATTATTTTATTATTAAATCGTTTACAGCATATGCTGTTATTAATACAAAATCTCACTCTTTCAATTGCTGATTGGCTGATAAAAATGGGCTCTAGAAAGCCTGATTGGTTCATCCCTTGTGTTCCTCAGTACAATAACCAATGATTTTTCTGCCTGGAGTGACAGAATATAGCTGTTTATTTATATGTCCTTCGGAAAATGTCCAAAGATGCCATATCTCACATGTAGCACAACAGGAGATTGTCCATCTCAGATGCGTTCTTAATTATTGGAAATACTCCATTTGGTGTAGGCGAGGGGTGGCGCCAGGGTAGAGCATGCAGCAAACAGGACATGCAGTGTATTACACCACGGTCACATAGCAGGTTCGTAACCAGGTTCTTTCTGTGATGTATTAAATGTTGTTTTGTTTGGTGGATGTTTTTAATGTAATTATGCACGGTAATGTATAGCTGCACAAGTTTTGGGTCGACTCCAGGGGGAATAGCTGTGGCTATGGCCCCAGCTAATGGAGACCCCAATTAATCAAATAAATCTAATCAAACCGAGTCTCTTGCTATTCCTTGAATTTGTCCGACAATTTCTGCGTCGGCCCTCACCGACAGAAGTTCCTGAATTTAGTTGTCTCTCCAGTTAGACATTTTGGTTGGCACTCGCTGTGAATTCTCCGTACAATGATCTGCTCTATATATATTTTGGGCTCAAACGGACACTACACAGACTTTATACTAGGGAGCTGGCAGGGTAAAGTCTGTTTAATATCTGATCCAACTGATTTGAACATTTGCGTTTTCACGTACAACTCCGCTGGGTAATGTCTAGATAAGTTCAGGTTTGCATTGCATGTGTGAAGGGGGCTTGAGATATACTGTACACAAGGAACGAAACAGTATTTTTCCAAATAACATTACAATGATGTGAATGAGGTGTATGGAAGAAATCATTACATACTCCTTGTGAGAGAAAACGGTCTCTGCTAATCACAACTGGGCTAGACACAGATACTTAGACTTTTGGGAAGCAGGGCAGCAATCAAAGCAGCAAATAACACACTAACTGCATATATCACAATACATGCCAACATCCCTTCAAAGCTTTTCAAAAATTTAAACCAGGGCCGATCATCCAGCTCCCCTGATGTTTGTGAATAACCACACTGCCAGTCAAGAATCTCGACTCTGTTTGTGCCTCAAAGACAGACACTTAGCATCCTACTGTGTCCATGTGGTGTTTTTCAAATCAATTGGGACTCCCTCTGGCTGGCAGTAAACCAAAACCATTCCTTATGCCCTCATCAGTCAAGTTTCTCGTTGTGACCTAGACAGCCTATTCTTTCACCAGGGGACATAAGCTAGGGTTCACTGAGAAGGGAAATGGTGTGAAGGGGTAAACTCAGCTGCAGCACTTTAACTATAACGACTTTTATAGCCGCTTCTGACACCTTCCCTGTTGATCGGGATGGATCACCCCGGCCAACGCGACTACAAATGACCATGTGAGCACAGAGGGCATCGAGGAGGCATCCATCAAATCAAATGTGTCGTGAATTTTATTGATTATCTGCTATTGCTGCAATCCTTCACACATGTTGGGCTTGTTGTACAGTGGCAGAGGATAACAGAAAGGACCCTGGCCAGGAACACCAGTGGTAGAAGCTACTGTGACCTAATGCCTTTAACTCTTGGAGGACCTCTCCATTTCTTCTTCTCTCGGCCAGCTCATACATCACCTTCCAAAGAAATGCAGAGAGGTAGGAAACAGCTGCCCTTTTAGACAGTGGCTGCTTTATCCTCTGATGTTCAAACCAAGTAAAGAGGAGCTAGTGAAAACTCAGCAGCTCACCATAACAGGCCGTTTATCCTATATTCGTTATGACAACATGGATATTGAGCTTCTAAATGTGTGTCAGCCTTGAGCCACAGCGCTCAGTGGAAGAAACAACAAAATGTCTTGGCCTGGCATAAGGTCAAACAGATGAGCCAAGACTTGCACCAATCAATGCACAGGAAAATGTTATAGCGGCCAAGACTGATGACAAAGAGGACCAGACTAAGAGTTTACAGCCTTGCTAGTGATGGTAATGCCATTAGTTTTGTTGGTTAAGTAAAGGACAATTAAAATGTCTGACTCCATGCTGGTGCTAGATGAATAGTGATTACGATTCTAAGGGGGACATGAATGTCTACACCAAATTTCAGGGCAATCCATCCAATAGTTGTTGAGATGTTTCAATTTGGACCAAAGTGGCGGGCCGATTGATAGGAGACATTGCCATCCATAGAAAAGGACACTAAATGTAAAGTCAGCAGCAGCTTTCAACTCAATGCCTTTTTTGATGCATTTTACTGGCTGGAAATAAGTTTCAAAGTAAACTGAAAAAGTTTTCAACTAATTGAACCTGAAATCAAGCAGTGACCATTCTTATTAAGCTTTATAAATATACATGTCATCAAATGTGTCATGTCATTCTGCCATGATTTCTCTATCATTTTAGACCCATACAAGCAAATGGCATACGTATATTAAAATTAAAAGAAAAGATGTGTAAACTGAAAAAGGAATATCAGAAAAGTGGCATTTCGGCCAAACAAGATTAATATATAGACTGCAGGTGAAGACCCTGTACTGTGACGCTCACAATAAATAATAAATTAAAAAAAATCCTTTACCAAAGTCTACTCCTTTCTCCATCAAAGGTCTACAGCAATTACTGAAATTATTTCTGTCTGGACGATGGCAGCAAGAAAAAGTTGGCAGATGTATCACAACACATGGCCAGTTTGGTGCAAATCAAACATTGTTCCATAAATGTGGGTTTATTTTGTGTGCCTGTCACATTTTACCTTCTTATTTTCTAATTTAAAAGGAGCTATACACAAAATACTGAAATGCTGCTATATTACTGTGCTGAATATTGAGTTCAGCCCCTTCAAAACATTACAACTCATTTAGAAAAACATCAGGCATCACTAAACGGAGAGAGTCACTTGTCATGATAAGTAGTAGTAGTTTTCAGTTCCTCCTGCATGTTCTGGAGCTTCTTAGCACACCCTTAGCCTTCTATGAGGCACTAAGGTAATCTACAATTAGTTTTTAAGAGTGACTTACTTCACAATGCTTTTGGGAAACATCTCTTAAGCTGAAGAGGGTTCATAATGGATTTTATGATCATCTTAGACTTAAAATGCTTTTGGGAACCGAGGTCCAGGATTTGCTCCAATGCAATCCCTGCATGGGGAAGTGTTAAGCAGCCAAGACTGATGACAAAGAGAGAAAAAAATATATACTCTTAAAATATTCAGTGCTGCATGCAATGCTTAAAATTGGTTCACTTTTCAAGCAGCACGAGCCACTCTGACCTGCGTTTCCAAGGAGAATTCCTGCTAAACAAATACATAGAGTGCTCTGTGGCACCGCTTTTAGACAGGGTGACTACTCATGCACATTTACACTCAATGAGAGAACATTAAATGCAGTTCTTGCGGCAATTTGATTGGGCACCGAGACCCAGCTTCATGGTGGTTTGTCGTCACCTACATCCGATGCCTCCCAACAACCCGTCTGTGAGAAAAAAAGTTACAGCTTCACACCACGTCGTAAAGGTCAGATCATATCGAAGGGCATCTCGCCACTGGGTTTTGCCCTGACATCAGCTATTAGACTGTCGTTGTTTTTATAGCTTTCTGAGTAAAAACAATGGTGGCGTTTGATGGAGTGGACGCTGACTTGATGTACAGGCCCTGTTGTAAAAATGACTTGATGGGAAAGCTGAAGAAGGAAACCTCAAGACCTTATGGCACCAAGAGTCCCCGCAGGCTGGCAGCTCCCATGATTCAACTTTCCAGCCCTCCCATCTCATTTTGCCATACATTTTAATGAGTAAGGGTCACTTCGATTGTACTTATTTCAATTATTTGGCTCCATCCAGTAAGGTAAACAAAATATTTCACCACACAAATGTAACCCTTTAAGTAGTCAATTCTGTAGGGGAGGTAAGGTTTATTAGCAAGGGGTGCAGTTATGTGGACTGCAGATAGTGTGACTAATCAAGACGAATTTGCACACTCACCATTCCCCTCGGTCATAAACATGCTTTAATTAAGTTGAAAATTGTCAGGCTATAGACTCCTGCATCCTGATTGTGGTTTGTACAGTGGAGGAGGATAAATTGAGTCCACATGTATGTAAAATTACTCTTTTATAGCAGCTCATCATCAGGCCAATTCTATTGCATATTCTTGTAAACAATAATCTTTCAAATTAAACCATTTAAAAAGTCATAACAATGATTGCAAGCAAATGATCAGAGTGACACAAACTTGGAGTGGATATATTTTAAAGTTGTAGCTGAGACAATGTTTGAGGAGGTTTGTATTTATTCAGAGCTTCAATCATTTAACTCTGTGTTATTATCATCATCTGTGTTTCTATGTACATTAACTCATGTGCTGTACATTATACTGTACTTGTACTAGTAGTGGAGTTTTAATGGAACTAGTAGTTCCATTAAAAATGACTTTAAACATCTACCCGCCTACATTTCAGAGTTAAACATTGCACTTGTAACTCCATTACATTTATTTGACTAATTACTAGTAACTTTGTAGATGAATGTACACAATAAAGCCTACCGTTATCTTATTTAAGCTGCATTATTCAGTTTTTTTGGCCACTTGTATAAAAGTAGTTAAACGTATCTCAGTGACAAGTTTTCAAAATACATCAGTAAAAGTAATCATATAATACAATAATATAACTCATGAAAGGGGCCATTCTGTCTGAGTATTGTACTTTTGAAGTAGGCTATATTTTACTGACAATACTTTTTACTTATATTAAACAATTTTAAAAACACAACAAACTTTTACTTGTAATAAAATGTTTGTTCAAGGTTGTATTTCTTCTTTTTCAGTACTTAAAGGATCTGAACGTTTTCTACGACTGCTCTTCACATACTGAAATACATTTTAAAGAAATATTTTGAAGTATGCAAATACTGGAGGGTGTATGATCATGACATCTGTAAAAGACTTACTTGTTTTCTAACATGTCAGTATGCATGAACTGAACATACTAAGATAAGTTTGGGCATTAAACAAATAATCATGATACTTTAACGTTGGGTGAAAGACTCTCACTTTCTTGTTTATGTTATTTCAGTATTCAGTCAGACAGTTCAGGAAACCAAGGCTGGACAGTTTTCTTGCTAACATCTCTGCATCCCGTGTCTGCAAATGACTCCCAGGCGGCTATTCCTCCCCTGCAGCCCAGAGTGGGATTTACAACGAGATTATAGGGCTCCCCTTTGACCCCAGGGGCTGTGTTCAGCAAGAGCAACTTTTTTTCTTTTAAAAAAAAAATAGACTCAGTTCGAGCTAGCTCCCTCCCTCTCTCCCTCCATCTATCCATCCACCGACTGCACCAAGAACAATGGCTTATTCTCCTGCGCCAGCGCTCCATTACGGGGCCTGTGGCTTGGCAGTGCAGCAGGCCTCAGATTTCAACCACATGTACTGCACTCAAATCAAAAGCGTCAGCCCTGGCAGTATGGCCGCATAGCTGAGGGAGACACACAGAGAGAAAAAGTACAAGTTGAGAAGGGGAGGGAGGTGAAGAAAACAGGGAGGAGGACTGAGAAACAGAGGGAGAGAAAATAAAAGTGATGTAAAGAGTAAATAGTTGAGGGGATGGGAGAGAGGAAATATGGAGACAGGAGGAGTTAGAACGAAAACTTGACAAGCAAACCGAGATAATGGCTATAGGGCCGTAAGGTCAGAACACACAGGGGTCAAGTCTCAAGGGAACCATTTTGGAAGGCAGTGAGGGATAACCTTTCCTTATCCCTCAAGCTGGCTGTTCTCATTGAACTCTTACTGTAATTTCCAAATCCCATGGACAGTAGCATTTCAGTGAAGTCTAAACACGTCAGCCAAGCTCACCCCAGGCCGATTTGTATTCTAGGGGGGCTACAAATGTGTGCACAGTCATCTGGGACCCTGAGGAAAAACGATTCACTGAAAGTTTACGAAGAGGTTAAAAAGCAGGCTGAAAATGAAAACACCGGGTGTTGCCAGTGTTTTCCAAATGATTGCTCAGTCGTCTGGCACTGAAGCCGGCGTCTGCTTGGGCCCGGGCCGATACATCTGTGCCTCGGAAGTTCACTGTCAAATGCAATTTGAACGTCAGAGGTGATCGTGTCATTAATGTGACAACCCAAACTTGGATGCTTTTACCTTTCTTCCTCCGGTGTGAAAAAAGAGGAAGAGAGAAACATCACAAATGTGTTTTTTCAATGATTTCTTCACTTCAAAACAGGTTGACCCAGCAGATACTTGGACGCTGTTCACTGTTTTGACGTTTGACATGATCTATCTCCTTTAATATCTGCTGGCGTGATGTAGCTTCCATTGTCTATATTTCATTGAAGAAATACTGTATAAAGAGGTTATCACTGCATGAAGTACAGAACAGCAGCTGTCTGTGGGAAGAGAGGCTTCATTATCTGAGTACTTTATCTAACTAAATTGAACACAAATTGCAGCGACACAGAAGTCCCCTATGTGAGGGCAGTTCTGTGGGCAAAGAAAAGTGCATTTGGGGACAGCAAAGGTTGTGTTTAAGGTGAGCGTGAGCACATTAAGTCTTGGCCTGAGCTCTGCGGTTGTTTGTAAAACAGTGGACAGTGCCTGGAGGGAGCAGAGGGGCATTTGGCAACCGGCTTATGAGGTAAACTGCAGGCCTAACTGGAGCTAAAGCAACCTGACACCCCAACAGATGTTCCAAAATCTCAGGAGACCCTGTTTCCAATTTGACATAATTTACTCTTACTCCTTTGCACTGCTGCTTAATCTTAATTTATTTATTCCAACTAGCAGAAACTGGTGGATTCCCAAGCTCTCGTTTTTCAGAATGAACTCGTTTGAATTGGGGTTGAACGTGAAGGGCAACGTTGGAGGGCAAGTCCATTAATGCATAATCAAAGGGGTGGGAGAGGATAAAGATGTGCACTCAGTCAGTGTCCTATTTTGACAATTTCCTGTAAATGGCGAGCATCTGTAGCTATGAAAATCCATGTCATCCAGTCATGTTTGTTTGATGTCAAGCTGTTTGATGTCAAGCTGGATTTATTTGGATAAAATGTGTCAGCAAAACAGATTGTGCTCAAAGTTCATGTCCTCCAAGTTATAGGTTTGCGCCATAAATCTGGTCAAAGCTCAGTGCAAATAAAGCACATCTGTTTTGGTTGACTCTAAATCAAACGTAATTTGCAGGCAAGATAATATAAAGAGCAGTGGTCCTTGATCGCGGAGTCCAAACGTTGCACCCAAACCTTTATCTGTGAACCTCAAAGTAAACCATGAAGATGTAAAGCGTGTGCATGAGAAATAAATAGCACGGTTACAAGACAGTTTGTCAGTCAGTGGCAGCCGTCCTGTTCTCACAGTGCTTATGTTGCCAGCAAATTTGAGACATCTGGAGCTGAAGATCAAGTTAAGAATTTTTAGCCAAGTTATAACACAAGTGTTTACTAAGTGAAGATTTACACATCACGTAATTAAAACAGTTTGCACCACACAAATTAGCGCTAACGCATAATTTATTATTTTCTGTTGCTAACATTAAATATTTATACAGCTAAAAGCCAAATTTAACATTACGAACTTTACTTTTGTCAGGGCATTGGTGAACGTTAGCTGACATTAGCTTATCTGTGTTGCCAGATCTCGCGAGAGTTTGAGCATGAGACAGAAACAGGTCTGGAACACAGTTGATTTTCTCCTGATCTGTCGGTCTGAAAAATGCCATTTTACTGTCAGCATGTTCTAGAGATATGTGTATTTACTTTGGTGACTATGTGGCGAAAGAATCGCTCATAATCTGTGTTCATGTTAACTTCTCCCATTGGAATCAATACACTTAGGACCTGCCACTAGTGTCCTAAAGAGGCGTGGCGGTGGAGGAGCTCATGTGACATAGACATAAATTACTCTGAGTTGGGGGCCTCGGTTCTAAACCGTGTCTGCTACCAACTATGATGTTGAAGATGGTAACATGCTAAGCATCAGCAGAAATAACTGCTTAGCATCCGCCTCTAACATTTGCCTTGATCACAAACACACAGTAAGTCTTGTTGGAAGTTATGTTAAAGCTAGTCTTGCTTTGCCAGACTGTCGTCCAAAGCGTGCTGAAGGAGGGTCTGGCTACTCCACATAGCATTCGGGGATGGGAGGAAAACTTGCTCTGGTTTAATGGCATTTCTTTAAAACAATCACAATTGTCATGGACGGCGCTAAACTCCACACAGAGCTGCTGCAAAATAGTCGTACAAGAGAAAACTCAGATTGGACAGATAGTCTAGCTAGCTGTCTCAATTTACCATGCAGGGATCTGAGGAGCAGTCAATAATAGTCTTCATTAATCCACCAAATTTAAAATTCCAACACCAAGAAAGCGGAAGGAAACGGAAAATACATGCATCCGGCGAAATTTCCTGCTGCACGGGAGCAATCCTGAAAGTGGAATGCGAAGGATATAGACTATGTTACAACTTGTGATGCTATGCTGACTTAGTTGATTGATTTTGATTCAACAGCATCATAAATAAAGTTTTAATGGTGCAACTCAATTTAGTAAACCACTAGCTTGAAACTACCTTGTAGCTAGCTTCACATACTGTAGCTAGTACAACCCAATCCTGACCTCCAAACTCCAAACAAAAGACTAGAATATTTTTCCTCATGTTACAACATTAAAATATTCTACACACTAGTCTAGTGTCACAGCATGAAGGACCAAATATAGGCCTATTACATAAATATTTGTTGGATTTCAAATTAATCTCTGGAAACTCCTGAAGGATAAACTGAATCCCATTGATCTCTGATATTCAATGAAACACAATCCATCTAACCTCTCAGCAGCTAAAACTGAATCCTCTTTAGCGTCTCATTGTCCCAACAGTTGGCCTGTTGAGTCTGTGTTGCTGTGCAGATGACAGAGAAATCCCGATCTGCTGTTTATCCTCAGCAGTAATATGTTATGTCTTCAGCAAGTGGCCAGTGACAGTCTGCACCACACTTCTGTAAAGGGATTCGACTGGCAAATCTCCCCCTTACCCCTTGACTTTTCCTTATTTTCCAAGCCGGCCATATAATTTAGGACTGTAAAATTGGCTACAGTTTAACATGCTTGGTAAATCTCCAAGTCAGACTACCGAGCGTTTACTCCTGACAGGCCTTGACCACACCTGTGCTGTTCAAACAACTCGGAGTTATTTAGTATTCTGCGGATGTTTCACACCGATGCAAAAGATTAATAAAATCTATTTAAAGTGTCACTGTGTTTCAGTACTGTACAGTGTAAAACAGTAGGGCTTTGTGTCAATGTGTGAAAAAGCAAACATTAACATTAAATGGTTACCGGCTAAAGTTCATGTTGGGAGTCTATATTTTACCCTGAACAAAGAGCTAAATGTGTGTAATAGCCAGATGAGGGCACCCTGACAGATTCAATTAGGGAGCTATTTCAGAGTTGTGTAATATTTGCAGTGTTTCTGACAATCTTCCACCCCCTCCTGACTGATTTAATAATCTGAATTATGTCTTTTCGTGTTGCCAGGGCCTAATGGCGAGCTAGCACAGCTGGAGTTCCTGTTAAAGGCCTTTGCCTGAGCAAAAACTAACAAGAGAGGTATTTACATTTAGATCTCTGGTAGAGTACTTCTCCATGTGGCACAAAGGCCTGACGGTGAGAGAAGTGACCTTGTCGTCAGAAGGAGGCCTGTTTGAATACATGAAGCAGCTGGTAAAGCAACAATACCCCCTGTTTCTTCACCCTTCAAGTGCTCTTGAGCAAGGCACCCCCAGCATGGCTCCATTAGGCATGCTCATTGGCATGAGACTGAAGTAAAAGAGCAGCTGCTCCCATGTAAAAATAACATCTATCCCAGGTCACTGCTGAAAATCATGTATTCATTAAAAATTCTCAAAACAGAAATAATATCATAATTATGCATTTGCAACCATGGCAGTTATTATTTTGGGAGGTCAGCGAAAAGTTAACTTAGAATAACTAGATAGTAATACGCAAATAGGCCTAATTTGAGGGTGTCGGTGCGCGGTCACGGAAGGCTTGTATCATGTGGACGCGGCAACAGTTTTGTTGTCACTACTACCCACTATAGCTTTAAAAAATGGATGAACGTTTGAGCATCCATGAGCATCCATGATTGAACGGCTTCGGGTGGTTGGATGTCTGTGCTACAAAAACAGCAGCCAAACCCCTGAGCAGCCGTGAAACATTCAGCAGCAGCAGACTCAAATATGTTCTGGATTTCTGCTTTACGGTAACTGAATTCAATAATTGGAGCTGCGCTCTTTTCCCTCCTGGTGTCCTTAATGAGACCTTCAGACAGAATGGTATTTGCTTGGAGGCATCTACATACAATAACATCTCTCTCTCTGTACACCAGAACACGGCAAAGCACGACTCCCCCTGCGCCCTTTCCCCCAACATTTAGGCCTTGTTTCATTAGGGGAACTTAGACAAACTCGCTGCACATGGCAACGTGTCGACTGAGGAGGAATAACGTAGGCGACTCCAGTTTCAAATTCCTGACCACTTGTCCTGAACTCCGCAGCAGACGTCCCTCATGAACAAAGGGTGCGATGACAAAATAAATACAGCAGGAGGCTAATGAGTGTATTTAGGTTATAAGGCCTGAAGAAACACATCGGTATACCCAAACACTGCTTTAGGCTAACTACTCCCCAGATGAAGAAATAATAATAATAATAATAATAATAATGATGATGAACTTTGTTTGTACAGCAGGTTTTCAAAAGTAATTTAAAAAGTGTTGTGCAGAACTTGACAAGACATCATGTAGAAATGAGTGAAATGTAGAAAGAAATGTTTGGTTTGTTACAGAAAAATCATTTTTATCTTAAAATCTTGCAGAAACAAATCTTAATTACTTTCCCAAGTGTGGTCATGTATTAAATTTGTTTATTTGCTGGACGCTCTGCCCCGTAAATTATTATGTAACGCCCCGTGGCTTGGACTGATGAATAATTGCCGTTGATTTCCATGACGTTTGATCAAAAACAGTTAATAATTAGCCACTGAATGGAGCTAAAGAAAAGTTAGAGCTCAGTTATTGCAGACATCCAAATCAGGGGCCACCAACGCTCCGGCTTAAATGCACCAACAAAGCTTTTTAATGGTGTTATTTTCAAATTAAGTGTGCATAAAATAAGTACAGGTTATTAAGGCGTTGGACAGCCAGTTGCTGCTTGGCAGGCGGTGGGCAGTATATAAACAATGCACAGGGCAATTATTTTAGGTCTGCTTATTAAAAAGGCTACAGATGTGCTTCATACTAATCCCTGTGGTTATGCTACCCTCCATTTTCTCCCCATTTTCTTCTTCTCCTCCCTGTTTTTTTCAGATGAATATGGGCCGAGTGCTCCATGTACAGTAATTGCCACTACCCTCTGCAGTAAGGACCTGCCTGCCTATTATTCCACGTGTGTTTCATTCTCGATAAAGTGAAATAAAACTACTAAAGTATGCTTAATTAAAACACTTGACAGGAAGTGCACTCTGAGGTAAACAACACTGCTGACAAAGCTAAATCCTAGAAAACACAACTATGGTTTTACGGTAACTTCTATTTTGTTGCATTTCTCTTTTACAGGATGCCCTGTGTAATATAAACATCTGTAGATCCATGTCTGTGTGTGTTTCAAGTTTTTCAGTGCTTTTCTGCAAAAGCAATCGGCCACTTTTGGGACAAATAGAGTTGGACCTTGAACTTTGATATACTACTTGAGCTAACAGCGGGGTTCTTTGTAATCTATAGCGGTCCAGCTTTAAAATTCAATCAACTTTGGGTTTTATTACAGGCTTTTTGATGTTATGTCATCTGTATTTTTACATCTTTACACTCATGCATTTAAACATAGTAGTAGTTTTTTTTCAGTGCTATGACCTTCTTTAAAATAGCGCAGCATATAAACATACTGTGAAATGATGTGTTGTTTAGGCGTGACTGTTTAAAGCAAAGCAATTTATCATGTTTGCATCACTTTTCACCTTCACTATAATACATCTTTATTTAGGTACAGTGATGTGCTTACAGGACTTTGCAGTGGAAACCCCCTAAATTCTATATTCTGTTGATTATATCAGGTTGATTTATTTTCGGCTCAGTTGCTAGAAAAACAGTTTCATAAAGACGGTCCAAAAGTCATTTATTGGCTGTGAAACCTCTGAATGTGTAGTTTTGTTTTTCTTGGGGATAAGTACTTCTCAGGTGTAAAGTTACATATTAGAACATATTTTTTAGTGCAGTTATAAACTCTATGAGCTCTGTAAAGCAGGGGTCTTCAACGTTTTTTAGGCCAAGGACCACTCAGTTGAGAAGAGATGGAGCAGGGACCCCTTACTACATATATTGTATAAAATATGAATATAAAATATAAATTGCATATTGCACTGGGCCTACAATAACATGTAGGGCGGCATAAAGCCTTCACACATACCTTTTTATGGGGCATACAATACTAAGGTATTACAATAATAATTGTTGACATATTCATATATTTATACATCATGTTTTAATGTTAGATTGTGGCACAGTGAATCCTTAAGCTTAACTGTATCTGTGGATGGCTACGTAAGCCTATCATTAATGTTGTGTAAATAAATAAAAGAAGATTTATCTTTACAAATAATATGTTGGATTCAAGTTTTTATTTTTATTTTTGTATTTTAAACAATTAAACAATAAAAAGAAAAACTCAACTTTACAAACGATACAGGTATCACAACATCCATATTTTTTGCTATCAATCCACCTGTTGATACACATCTAATAAAAACTAGCCCAAGTTTTAGTTTAATGTAATGGATTTTAGCAGGTGAAAGCGCCTTCCTGTTGTTTGTCTGTTAGCTCATTGACAGGAAGTGGAGCTAAATGTAACCAAAGACATTAACTGCTGCTAATTGTTGAAGAATGTCACTTTGTAAAGGACAATGCAGAAATCACAGCACAAATCTTTACACTTTACTGTGTGCAACAGTTGAGTTTTGATTGGCATCACAGCCAACACAAGTTCAAGGGTTAAAACATCAGAAAATGTAGCTGGTACTGTCAGAGTTATCATGTTAGTGTGAGGGATAGGTGAAGAAAGTCTGTTTCTAACTCCTTAGTGCTAATTATTTTCACCTAAGGTGCAGTAATTTCTTTTCAGGTCTAAGTTGTAAAAGCATAAGAAAGCATTTAAAGAGTTGAAGCATTGAGACTTTACTGTAAAACTCTAGGCCAGTTGGATTCAGCTGATTTTACAAGCCCACACGGTGCCACTAAATTAAGTGCTGTGCTGTATACTTGAAAATATTTTATTTTAAGGTGTTTGCCTCGGTCGGGAAAAAGCATGAATCATTGTCAGATTTGTTGAACTCTTGAGGTGAAATACAAATACACAACAAAAATAGCACCTAATCTGCCTAAATTCTGCTTGAGATGTCAAATCGCTACTGTTATGGTTGATTCAAGTTTGATTACACAGGTAATAGTCAGGAAAAAAGTAGCACAACAAAGTTACATGTACTAGAGGAACTCTCCATCTTGATTACAAAATGGTGCCATGATTTTAAAGTGAGATAAACAGCAGGTTTCCATCTGTAAAGAGACATGACTTCATACAAAACGGAACATAAAATGGGCTCCAATATTGCATATTTATTACTGTTTGGGTCAAAACATTCAGGAGTTAATTGGCTATGGCCGATATGGTTGCTGGGTTTAATTTCCATGTGCATGATGTCACACTTTGGTAAAAGTTGAGAAGTGCCAGCGGTGACAAGCGTGGATGACTAATCTCAACATGCTGCTGCCAAAGAAGCCAACAGAAACAGGTAGCAGAGTGCCTACCAGCTTAGAACATCGCTCACATTTTCTTGGAAGAAATGTGTTTTTCCTGAGGATTCCCATTGGATGCTTTAAATCAGTGAACTTGTGAATTGAAAATGTGTTTATGAGGCAAAATGTTGCTGGAGGTATTCCAGATAGCAGAGTGGACGCTAAATCATCCAGACGTTACATCTCATGCCTTTCTTCTCACAGGAAAATACTTAATTTTATTCTAAAGCAAACACTTTTAAAAGAAAAAAAAAAAAAACTTTTAAATTATTCTCACGTCACAACCGTGCACGATACAGTCACAAAACTTTACAGTTGTGTAATCGAGATCAAAATGAAGGCAGAGTTCGAAGATTCGTATGGTCCGAGCAAGAGCGCCGGATGTAGGGGGGTAGAAAGTGGGAAGGGGCCTTGTCCCCCCCCACTAGCTCGACAGTAGTTAATTGGGGACCATGTTGCGATGGTCCAGCCATAATGCCAAACAATGTCACATTCTTAATGAAGTCATAAGAGTTTTCAACCCTTGCACTAATCTACTCAGTCAAACAAGAAGAAGAAATAAGACACTATCAAGAGCCAAGAGTATTGTAGTACTCACACACCCATGTATGCATAGCTTTCTCCCGTTCTTTCCACACTTAATTTATTTCCTGGAGGTGGGATTTTCCTACCATGAGCTGTAAATTAAGATGAAAATGATGTGCATCTGAGGTTACAGAGAGCAAAAACTCTTACCTGGAGGATTTTTTTTTCTCCAATTTGCAAAGATTAAAAAAATATGAGCTCTTCATACCCCAATGCTCCCTTTATTTTCACTTAAATTCAGCCAAGAAGCATATACTGACATGTTAAGCGTTCACTGATGAGCAAAGTGGAGAGTTGCAGTAGAGGTGGGAACATCACATATACCTAACGCTCTGAGGAGCTGCAATAAATACACTGTGATGATGAGAGTGATGAGACTCGATGTGTGTGGCCTCTGGGTTTTATCCTTCTACAGTTTAGTCCATAAACGATGCTGTTATGAACATCATACTAATTATTCTCTAAATCTTAGAAGTAATGGACTCTAAATGGATTTCTAAAACTGCCTTAAAGATTAACATTATCCTTAGTGATTGTAAACAGTGTCAAATTGTCATTTTTAGCCTCCGGAGAAGCCAGTGTTGAACCGTCTGTCAGCCAATCCACCACTTCCAGACTAAAATATATCTCAACACCTGTGATGGAGTACTCGAGTCCTGGACTCAAGTCCGACTCGAGTCACTCTTCTCTGGGCTCGTGACTCGACTTGGACTCTCGCACTGATGACTTTTATTTACTGTTTTTTGTCTGTTTTTAAGAGCTGCATTGAGGCAAATTTATATCAACTGTGTTGACATGGGAATAAAGTATTGAATTGAATTAAAGCTACAGTGCGTAGTTTCTGCTGCCCCATGAGGAATTCTAAGTAATGACAACAAACCTGTCGACACTTCCACATGATACAAGCCTTACGTGGTAAGTTGCTAGTAGCCAAGGACGACACGGAGGATTAAAAAAACATGATGGACTCTTCAGAAGAGGTAATTATCTTCACTAGAGTTTCTGCGCAGGAAAGTCACCGGAAGACAATCTTCTGAACATAGCCATACTGAGAAATACAGAGTGTTTTGTGGAGCTGATAGTCTTAATTAGTTTTGTAGCAACTCATTTGGCAATGGCTTGAATGTAACAGACGTTCATTGATATCAAAATGTTACGCACTGAAGCTTAAAATTTTGGTCTCGTACAACAATGTCCTCTTATTCAGTGTGGAATAGGCTTATTGTTTAAAGGACAATTCCGGCGCAAAATTAATTAGGGGTTAATAGCATATGTGTACCGAGTCGACCGTTCTCTGGGATATGTTTTCATACTAATCAAATGTGTCTCTAGCTTGAAACAAGCTAGCGCAAACCGATGATTAGCTTCTAACGCTAGCTTTCGGAGCAGAGGGTAAATCGCTATTTTATACCACTAACAAGGCTCAAAATAGCACCACACTTCAACGGTAGCATAATGAGGGTCCCTACATGTAAACCGAAGCATTGATAAATTTGTAAGTGTACAGACAGTATATTAAAAAGATAGATTATAAAGACAGTAGCGTTCATATTTACATGCGGACGCCATCTTGGAAAACAGTCATGACCAGTCGAACAACGAACGCCGTGCAACCAGTAACATAGCTCAAACACAGCGTTTGTGTTCATTCGCATATGTATTTACTTAACATGTATGTGGTGAGCACATTACAAAGAAGTTGTGCAGTGTATGCCGACTGCCGAGTAACTTTGCTGAATTACATGTCAAAGCCAACCAATAATGTCGATACTGATCATTTTACTGCATGTGGTTGTATTGTATCAGAAAAATCTTCAGTGTAGTACAAGACATTACATCTTTCATACAATTTGGAATCATTCATGTACAATACTGAATGTAACTGATCTTCTTTATTCTTATTATCTTCTCTCAATGACACCAGTGGATGTTCAGTAGTGTGTATTGCAGGGGAAATATACGATATATCATGTAAGTGAAAATATCCTTCATTAGGATTTGTCTTGACAGCATATCATTACTACATTATTGATTTTACAGAAATCTGATCTGTTTTACAAAGTCGTGTCCGCAGTATTAAAGCTTTCGGGAATAGAAGCAGGATGTTGTAAATGCTTGAGAGCATATTTTTAAACAGCTACTGGTGAGGATTTTCTTTTTATTCAAATAAAGTATTTTGTGGTTGTGTGATTTTGTTTATTGGTAGCAATCCATCAGTGTCATTTTTAATAGTTGCAAGGTCATATAAAGGTAATTATCAGTGTGATTCTGATTTGAATTTGGTATGCTTGTGGGAAGGGGAGTTCCCACCACTGCCTTTGTACTCACCCATTCTCTCCCTGCAAGCCAGGAAGTATAAAAACCAATCGTTTGTAAAACCATCGCTTATAAGACATTGCATGAGAGTGTCAGTGGGTTTGCAAAGGAAAACGTTTCATCTTACAATAATGAGCTGAAATATTCCTGCTACAGTAAACATGAATATAAACAACATGTCGAATTTGTCAGCAGACATTTCACAATTCTTCACTAGTAACTGCAAAGACTGTAGCTTTACATAATCTGGAGTATTTTCCACCTCTTTCTGTTCACTAGACGGCTGCAGTAGCTGTGTTAAAGCGTTGACTGACTTTCAAACACACACAGACAGACACACACACGACCACATGATCACAACACCTTGGATTCCATTTACTCTCTGGATGAACTTTGAGGGAGATTCCTCGGCTGTGTTTGATTTGGACTGAGTTGACTTTTCTCAGGTTTTTGACATCTTTGATTGATGAACTTCTTGGGATATTCAATGTTTCGTTAATTAGAAGGTTGAGTTGAGCCACTGGAAAATAGTCTGTGTTGCCTTTGCTTTCTCTCCTCTGTTAGGATACAAGCAGCATTCACACATCATTCTTTTCCCCTGTATCACCCAACAACTGCAGTTCACTCAACATCCTACTTAAAGTATGCCATATGTCAAATGAAATAAAACAAAGACAAAAAACTCACATCAACTCTTCCCGACAAAGGCAAAGAGCCGCAACTACAGAGAGAGAAAAAGTGGTTTCAGGCTAACCCAGCAAACTAAGTTACAGATTACTGATTGTTTTACCCCCCAAAAAATCTGATCACCTAAACAAACTAAATCTACAAGACAAAGACCAAGTCTACAGCCATGCTAGCAGTTCTGTGAGGCTATACCTAAGAATGCTAAGATGCTCAAAATGACAACTTGTTGGTGTTTAGCAGGTGTATCCATCTTAATTTAGCTTGTTAGCATGCTAACATTTGCTGATTAGCACTAATTACTAAGTACAGTTGAAGCTGTTGAGAATGTTTTGCAGGTAACTATTGGAGAAATTGATATTTTGACCTGATGGCAGCATTAGATGCAAAGTTAAGGGGCTAGTTAGTTAGCTGGCTAGGCACGTAGCATGTACAGCCATGTTAACACTAGAACGGCCATGACAGTCATTTTGACCGTTTTGAAATTTATATGTGTAATAACTTTGCTGAATAAAAAAATACAATCCTGCTGCTGCCTGACTTTTCCTAAAAGAGTCTGTATTTTAATTTAAAATTGTTTTTTATATACATTACACAAAAGGCAAAGAAAATATAATCACTTTTACCTATTTTGGCCATACACGGTCATATTGACCGCTCGGATTTTCGCGGTATTGTTTTTAATTTTTTGCGCGGTTGAAGATGCATCTGGGTTGCTCTCTGTCAGAGCAACGTAACTAGCGGTCTC
Source organism: Sander lucioperca (assembly GCF_008315115.2). Taxonomy (NCBI): domain Eukaryota; kingdom Metazoa; phylum Chordata; class Actinopteri; order Perciformes; family Percidae; genus Sander; species Sander lucioperca. The sequence continues at coordinate 43,426,546 of NC_050173.1, read as the reverse complement.
AAGTAACAAGTGTGGGCATCACCGATGGGCCGAAGGCAAAGCCAGAGTCGGTAACGTAGGCTACTACGGCGACTCAGTTCTGAATCAGAAGGCAAACACCGGGCGCTCGCTCTGTGAAAGGCGCGGAACACGTAGATGGCCGGTGGCTGTTTACATGTTCATATAACTTTATACATCCTCGAACTGGCTGGAATCATTGCACACATCCTCTCCAAGGAGTGCACCAGCAGTAAAATTGTCCGGAGGAAATTCATGCAGCAACTGGCAGAGGAGCTGAGAGCGGAGTTTATGGAGGAAAAAAGGGCAGCAGCGCACTGTCCGAGCAGCGCTGCGCACCGCAGCAGACACCAAAACGGAGGCAGTGCCAGGTTAGGTTATAGCTAAATGTTCAAATAACATACTTTTAATTGTTATTTGGCTGTTATGAGTTCAGTTGAATGAATTTCCACACCATATTTTTCTGGATATGAATGTATGAAATAATTACGTTTTACTATGCCATGATATGAATTATTGAAACGCGTATTACTACTCAAATGTATAATTAAACTCGTTAAAATGTACATTTCGGTGTCATTACGTTTTTCTAAAGATATCCTAACACAAAACATAATACAATATCGCAATTAGGTATTTATCATGCGAGATTATAGAGTTTGGAATCAAAAAACAAATAAGTTTTATTTGAAAGATGTTCAAAAAATAAAGAGTAGTAGATTTTAATAATTTTAAATTATTTAAGAAATTATTTTTTCATTTAGGCTATATATTTGACACAATTTTTTCATGTGATTAATAATTTCAAAAGGATACATTTATTTAATAAAACAGTTTGGGCATATTACATAGAATATGATTAATATATTTAATTTCTTTAAATCATTTTATTTAATTTTCTACATCTGTGTTCTAGAAAATAACAAAAGGAAGTATACCTTGCATATTTCACTGTCACCTGTCACCATCTGGTCTATTAAAATCACTGACGACAGACAGCCGTAAACCACTTGGCACCACTCTCTCTCAACATATTATTGTATTCCCAAACCTACACCACAAAACTGAAGGATTTATGAAGTGAGACAGACTGAGAAGGATGAGTTTGGTTATGACCTGTGCTCACATGTAGAGTTTACTAGAGGAGAGTTACACAACACTGTCATCAAGACGATGCCAATAAAAAGGCAATTTGTCAATTTTGGTTCAGGTCTTTTTATTTTTTGTTGGAAACTAGCAGGGGTTTCAAAGACATTTCGATATGAGCAGCAACAGCAGCTAGATGTCATTAACTCAACTACTTCCTCTGTCAGCCGCAGGTACATTACACTCTATTTATTCGTGTCTCATAAACGTCTAACGTGTTAACAGCCTGGTGTATTTGGTGACACCCGGACGGACACACTTTCCCAAAGAAAATACACTTTTGTCAATTAGAAAGTGTAAATACGGAGAAGTCCTGCTGCTCTCTTTTTTTCTCATACTGGTGGAAAAAGAACAAATACTGCGGCCATGTGTTCCAAATCAAATGGAAATGATGGAATTAAAATGAAACGGGGCACTCAGATAACCATTTAATTAGCGCTTGTGGTAGCGATCAGGATGAAATCCAAGAATAAAACCATGTGGTATATTTTCTTCACCATCAAGACTATTGCATGACCGTCAAACTGGTCATTCCAAACCTCTGCCGCAAAGGACTCATTTCACGCCTGTTATAACGCTACAGCACCTGGTGCCTTACAGTCGATCAATGCGTGGGAGCGGGGATGTGGATTTATTATATGAACATTTTGATTAGATTTTAGTAGAGTTTCCTATCCACTCAGCTTAAGACGCCAACACCCAAATGGAGAATGTTGACTTATCGAGAGTAGATCTGCTTCCTCGGACTGCACACTTCAATGACAGACGTTCAGTTTTTACACCCGTCGGATTTAAAGAGCCATGAAGGTATTCAGGACTACTGTGGCAAGGTCTGAAGGAAAATAAAGAAATCTTTCAGCTCAGCCTAAACATGGGCGCATACATAGTAGCACAAGGACATAAACAATGTGAAGTTGGAACGGTTGCGGAGTTTCAATCAGGCCTCGTAGCCAAAACACAAACGTAAAGTCTTCCGGGAGTTGGGGCAGGGCCTCCTGAAGCCAGCTGAAGTGCTGAGAGTTACACTCACATTTAGTGTGCGTGTGTGTAATCAGCGCCTTCCCGGCGTGATGAAAGGACAATTAACAAGATGACGAACATCACACTCAAAATGCAACCGACACTCATCAATTTCTCATTTACAGCTTCCTCCCCGCTGGTTTCATTGTGGATTCAGAAAACAGAGAGCAACTATCTGTCTATCTGACAACAGGAAGTAGTTTCACAGAGTAGCGAGGGGGCCTCCCTAATTTGAGAGCTGCCAGACCAAAATTATTGATAAAATCCACCAGGAAAATTCAACCGGGACATTTGCAGGACTGACATCATAATGCGCCAAGGTACAAACGCGCCTGGCTTTTAAAGGGAATGGGAGATGACACTCTGATTGGTTTATTGCATGTTACACCCAAAACACACCTATGATTAATTAAGACACTAAGTACAACCCTTTTGAACCATGCGCCCAGCGCACAAACCCTTTTTTCCGCCGTCAAACTAGCAAAAGTGGATTTGGACACACCCTAAACGCACCTGCTCCATGCGCTTCACGCCGTGCGCTTAGATCGTTAAATTAGGGCCCAGAGACTGTTTCACCTCAGACGCCTCAGGAAATTCCAGGTATCCCCTCAAAACTGAGGAAGGTCTACTCCTGCATCATTAGGAGCGTCCTGACAGGGAACATCACTGCCTGGTATGGAAACAGCACCAAACGGGTCTGCAAGGCCCTGCAGGGAGCGGTTTGTTCAACTAAGCACACAATAGGCGGAGCCCTTCCCTGCCTAAAGGATATTTACATTAGGTGTTGCAAGAATAAGCCTAGGAGAATCATTAAAGATTCCAACCACCTGGATAACGGCCTTTTCTCCCTGTTTAGGTCAGAAAGAAGGTACTGATAATACCAGGCCAGCTGTATGGGGCCACTAGGATCCTAAATAAGAACACTGCCTAAGACTGCAAACTACAGTGTTTAGAACTTGTGTGAGTCAGGGTTCTTTGGCATTTGATTCCTGCTAGAGTCATCTGTTCAGATACTGAGATAACTATGAAAGCATCACCGTATGTTGGCTGATAAAGTGTGTGAAACAGAGCATCTCCTCATTGTACTGTGCATCAAGTAACCGTTAATGTTTATCTCATAAGTTCTTGGAAGGTCGTGTTGTTCTTGGCTTTGTGATAAAGGAGAGCATTTGTCTGGCCAATTTGACTCGACAAATATTGTGCTGAAATATAACTCTACGACTTTATGTGTTTAATATCGCTTCCGCTGTTGCAAAGCTGTGTGTTGCGAGGCCGGCCAGGCCTTAGTTTCCTGCTATTGACTGCTGGCCTGTTGTTTTTACCTGCTCAAACAATAACTTGGCACAAAGGCTTTGACCAAGAGACGTCAACATGTGCAAATGCAGAGGCCTCTGTGTTTTTAAGGGCCATTTATGCAGTTTTACGTTATAGAGAAACAGCAGTAGGTTAGAGTCAACTCCTGATTGATTTCTGACAGTGGCAGCATCCGAACTGGCGGAAAAATCTGGACAAAAGAGATAAACATGTAATGCTTTCTGCTTTTTCAGCAACGACCTGAGCTAGATGCTTTTTACCTTATTCCTCCAGTTTCTAGCAGCAGAAAACTGTGGTTTTACTGGGCGGCACCCAGGTGTATAATGTGAGGCAGGGTGTTGCTGGGAAAGAGCAGCACTCAGCAAACCTTGGCTGGATAAACACAGGGGTAAAGCTGGAAGACGCTCAGCAAAGAACAAACCATCAACACCGAGCGCTTCTCCAAAGCAGCAGCTTCCATAAAAGTTTGTTTGTTTATTGTTTGTCGTCTGGGTTTGATTTACTGACAAAACAGCATATGAGTGCAGTTTTGTTCAGCCAACGACTTGGAAGGCCTGACTTTCTCATCAGTACATAAATGTATCACCATAGTTAAACAAACAAACACAAACAGATAATAGTTCAAATCTGGTGCTGCTGATTACATCCGGATCGGCACCAAAAGCTAATCAAGTAATCTGTCTGCTACATTTCAGCCAAATCCATTTATTATGAGCAGACTACAAGCGACAGTTCCATAATCAGTATCTGTAATTTGTAATATGTTTTTATTTGTGCCCACATTTTACTTGTGCATTAGCTGCTTGCTTAATCAATTGTCAATACATTGATAAGTTACATTGATAATTTAAATTCAATTTTAAATTATTAACTTATTAACAGGCCTTTATTATATAGGGAAGCTGATTCAATTCATTATTTACAAGTTTGAAATGTTCAACTTCAGCTCATTTAATCAGGTTTGTAACAATCACAACGTCTACTGTCTTGACTACCATTTAGGCAGAATAAACAGGAAACAGAAAGCAAAGTGTAAAGTAAAGTATCAATAAACTTTGCATCTAACAATGGCATTTAGCACATCAAGTGTGACCTTAGAGTAACACTTTGTTTGGGCTCATTTGGGGCCACTTTGCAACAATCTGCAATCATGGGAAAGAACGTCCAGACAACTTGCCAAAACAGATTATAGTCATGTTAATCACTGTTGTTGTCACTTTTCAAGGAGAGCCATCTGCAGCTTGCATCATGTGTGTATCCACAGCAACACTCTGGCACAGTAAGCAGGCAGCAGAGTTACTGTATGAGCTGTCGGCTTTAAGAATATATCACCTCTGCATTAATCAAACCACAACTGTTTGTTTTGGCACATGTTAACATTCGTCTGTAGTGCTGCCATGTAATGTGGTAACACCTATGTAAAGTCGTGTGAAGAGTTCTGGGAGCCATATGTGAAATCTGCACAACATCACGGCACTATTTAATAAAAAAGGTTTGACTTTTGCAAAAATTAATTTTCAACAAATGTGATGAATGGCTTCATTGCCAAGTATCATTTCAGATAATAAACCATCGCATCTGTGTTGATTAAGCCGCTTTTGAATGCGATCCATGCTTTTGCACGCGACCGTGTCTCCAACAGGTGCTCCAGTGATGCATGCATAAGGCTGTTTTATGTATGATGTTTTTGTTATTGCATTACCACACTATGAGGTCAGATGAGCCGCGTTCCGTGATTGGGAGGTTAAAGTTTATGGCCCAAGACCACAAGAAAATCTAATACGAGTTTTTTTTTTATTACCAGGGATGTGGTGGAACACAAAACAGAAGGGAAATGTGTTCAAAGATAGAGAAATGATGTGAACAAACACAGAAACATTTTTTTTTTTAAGTACATTTATATTCTTTTCCATAAGACCCTCTTTTTATACCCTTTACAACAGCAAAACAATGCCTACAGTAAATAAGCAAACAACTGTCTAATCTAAAGAAGCACTAATACACCTTTTTTTTATTATGAATGTTATACTATAGTTTACGTTTTGTTGTACCCTTGATGAATGTTTTTTTTTTTATGTTTTTGCTGTTCTTTTGATGTACTGTGAGTATAAATGTAATGGATGTAATCCATCTTATATAATATTCTAATGAAATAATACAGACCCCAGAAAGAGTAGCTTCTGTTTAAGACAGACAGACGCTAATGGGGATCTTAATAAACAAAAACACACCAGCACATTCAGGTAGTTGCTACGTGACCTCCCTGTAGGCATGGCATGGGCCATAAGATTCTGACGCTATGATAACCTTCAGCAAAAATATCACAGTTTCACGGTATTGCGGTATTGCAATTACAGCTTTAAAATGTATTATTTTAAAATGTCTGGGTAAAAAAAAATTGAACTTTTTTTCCCCATTGTATTTTATTTTTAAACACACTGCACACTGGCAGGGAGATGGATTTCAAAAATGCACTTCCTGTCCTTGACGACTCATAAAAAACAGCTCATACCACAGGAACGGTATGATGGAAAATTTGAGTGGCTTTGAAACCAGGGCTGTGTCTCATTCTGCATACTTCCGTCAGTACACTGCTAATGTGCACTGACCCACTTACTGCTGTAGTGCCCAATTTCGATGGTTAGTATTGTCCCAAAATGAACACTTATGTTAAAACACTTACCGGAAATGATGAGTGGGATGAATGTGACGAACGCAATACATGTGAACGTGATTTTCCAGCCCGCTTTCCTGTATGCAAATGAGGAGCGGCCGGCTCGGCTCACCGCCTCTCAAAATCTGACGAAAATCTTTTAAACTGACCTTTGTCGATCTGAAATGAAGACAGATTCAGCAACTATATGGCCTATTTCTCGCTTAAAATGTTTTCAAAAACACGTATCGGTGAACTATTTTCGTAAAATACAAGATCATATTCCGTCCGAACCCCCATGACAGTCGGTTTGAAATTCTCGAGCAGCCAGACCCACGTGACGCGTTCGTCCAATCAGCTGCCGGTCAAGGGCTCCCTCCCGCTTTGTAGTCAAGATGGCGCCCGTTTAGTGCAAGTAGGGTCCATCGTTCCACACTGAATTTTTGGACTGTTTTTAGGGGGTCATCCGGGTACTTTCAGTGCACTGACTTTTTGCGTTATCTACACTATATACTTAAAACTAAGTGTTTGAAGTGTGCAAGTAAGCGGTTTGAGACGCAGCCCGTGACTTTTTCAAACCGCGGTATACCTTGAAACCGGTAACCGGCCCATGTCTACCTCCCTGTACTTCTGCAAAAACAAATTTATACTTTCCATGTCTGCATAGCTGCAAGAGTCCACATAACGTTAATTTAGACGACCACTCAGGTCAACACGGTCAAAGTTGTTGTCGAGAAGTTGGATTTTAAGTGTGCATCTGTGCAACGTGTCGCATGCATGGAAATCCAAAGTGGTATACATAGAACCACATTTTTTCCCACTGTCGGTGAATGCATCGGTTTTGGACTACTGTATATCAGGGACTTAAGTGATCTTCTGTAATCACTAAAACTTCAATTGTAAAAATGATGGTCATTACACCTCCATTACACTCAAGGCATAATGCTAATGGTATTTATCTTAATTTGACTCACTTGTTTAGCTGCCTTGACGTTTTCACAGACTTAATCGCTGCAGCATCAGTCGCAAAAGCTCAATAATGAGGTAAGGGTCAAATGCCTATGAAGTCATCACAATCATGCTAACTACATTAAAACTGCTTCAGCAAAGAAGTGAATCATTACCAACACAGTGACTGAAAGACACAAAACAGGATATTTAGTTCATCACATTGTATCAACTCCTCTGTCATTAAACAAAGCACATAAAATGAACATTATTACATATGTTTACTGCCGGGTTATTGCATTGCATTGCATTTGGCATTCAAAGCACAGGACTTTATCACCAGTGACCAAGGTTTAGTTTTTGGCTACTCAAACAATTGGTTATGGTTAGGGAAAGATTTTGTAATTTTGTAATAAGCAATTTTTTGAAATGTTCTATATTTTTTTAAAATATTAAGGATTTAACCAAGCCAACAGTCTTTCCCTGCCTTGAGTTGCCTAAACATAATCATAAAGTATTAATACTTCTGCTGCCAGGAGAGCAAATATTGTCAGGAAGAAAAAATGAAATTAGTTCACAGTGAACGTTTTGTAAATCTGTTCAGTATGACTATTTTGCATTGGCAGCGTTTTACAGTTGGCAGATATAAACATTTCATTTTTGTAGTGATAAACAAATGTGATGCTGGCGGCATTTTATTGACGCAAATTAGTTGTATATCAAACTTTTGGGGTTGCCAGTCTATAAAGTTGTGTAAAACAAACTGTGGGTAAACTGGGATTAAGTAGGTTCACTTCTACTAATTCTACCAAGTATTATTGGTCCCCATAACTGTGTGATTATGTTGCATCCCCCGTCTGCACAAAAAGATAAATAGTGTATCAGTAATCAGTCACATCTTGTCCCTGAACTTTGCTGTTCTGCATCCAAACCAGGCTCAGGCTGAGGCCAGCTGCTGCTGGTTAAGTGATAAATGTGCAGGTACTGTTCGTGGAAACAGCAGGAGGCAGGGATGTAGTAATTAACTGAACTCAACAACAATATACACTGGCACTGGTTCACACTCAGTAAAATATCCTAATATTGACTCCATTATTTCCATCATTTCTTTTGGAAATTATGACCGTTGTCTCTCTGTCTGAAACTGTTGACTCCCCCCCCCAAGAGAGGCCTCATTATTCCCCCAGTGGCTGCCTCTCTAACTCTGCTTACAAATATCACCCCTGTGCAACCCTGACCTTTGACCTCGGTAGTAAATTCTCTGCTTGCTCAGGTACCTCGGCGCCACGCTCCTGTGGGACCTGAGCAGCGCCTTTAATTGCTTATCCTCATCTCTGTACAGACGTTTGTGGCATTACAATTGGTGCTTCATATAAATTTGTGGGCCTGACGTTGGGCTTGGTGGGGGGGGGACCAGTGCCAAGGAATATATGTGAGTCTCTGTTGCCTCCTTGTACGTCTTGGACAAGAATACAGTGTTGAAGAATAGGAGTAGTTGGGTTCAGGGCTCTGTGAACTAGGGCAGTCTGAATATGAATATTTTGGGCCTAACTTTGCTATGAAACAACTACTTTACACTCAGAGGAGCACAAATGGGTCTGTGACATATATTTGATGGATCACTATCTTAAATTAAAGGGCAACATATTATGCCATTAACAAAGGACAAATACTCAAAGGTTTTAATATAGTTTTAAACTAAAAACTAAATAAAAATACTGTGTAGTTCGCCTTTCACATGCCAAGTAACAGTGAGCCGACACTGCTTGTAATTAGCAGTTCATTTCAGTCTGCAAACAAATGAATGCGGAGTCAGGATTTCAGCCTTCTCCGTCCAACGCTCTGAACTGCATGGCCTTGCTAGTCCTAGTCCAAGCCCCAGACCGCATGTTCTTATCCTCGGACTCCTGTTATTGGTGTGTTGTCCAATCACGGCAGCGGCTCTGGGGTCCTATCGTCGACGCCGCAGAGCCAAGGCCAAGCCAGGGAACTCATTCACTTCTGTTCTGCCTCTCTGTCGCCAAACCCCTGGAGCCAACCTTCACAGCCAGGCTGTCCCGTAAAACTAAAAACTACAAGTGGAAAACAAGAGCAGTGAAATGGCGACAACTCTGTGTTACTTTTTTCTCCTCTTTTTTGCCCTCAGAGACAGGGAGGCTTAGAAAAGTCATATTTTCATTACTGGATGAGTACATTTTCATTTTCAGGTTTCCACGGTTGTTCTTGCTCCAGCACGAGGCTGTCTTTTTCCACATGCAGCAGAGTTTCAGTTCCAGTTTGGAAGAGGCAATGGTGCCCCTTCTTTTTCAGGCATATTATCCTAATCGCTGCCAATATGCCACAGGCTAAGAGGGAAGCTCAATGAATTATGCCCAGCTTAAGTGATTTAAAAGTTCTTTCAAATATTTTTACTAGTCTGCTTCACCTATAGGACATAAATATATGCACTGTATGGGAGGAGACAGGTATGGGCTGAAGGCACAGCTTGCTGTTCCTACACCGGGTTACGCATCATTTATTTGTACTTTAGGTGAGCAATTATAAGCAATAGACGAAATGGGTGAGGTGGTATCGGGTTGAATGATTTAGGATAAGGAAATTGCAGATATGGGAATTGCACTTTCTGGGATTTTCAAGGTAGTTTCGAAGAGCAAGACATTTTCTTGGCTCCTGGTTTGAAGAAATAAAAAGCAGGGGGGCTCTGGATCTGCTAAGCTGACATTGATGAAGTCTTTCAAGAAGTCATAACCACACATGGAAAGTCCTGCCCACTCTAGCATGCTGCTACCACACACACACATACACACACACACACACACACATTGGAGTTCATGCTGTGTTAGTTTTGGGTTATTTTTAGTTGGTGGCTGCAATTCACATTTCCACACATCTGCATCTGTGCCCATGTTGTTCTTTAAGATGCTGTGAAATGATACATCACTCCCGGGAGGCAGTGACGTGTAGAGCTGTCGCCAGCGGCTTAACACTAGAAGAACTCAGCGATAAAGCATAAAACCCAAAAAGCTATTTGTGATTATTTTTTAATCACGATGCTACTGTTGCTCTGTGCGGCTTTAGTGCTGCAGTTCCTCCGTCTATACAATACGCAGAAAGCTTTCAATCACTCCAAGCCTTGATCCCATTATGGCGTGCAAGCAAAAATAATCAGAGCACAATGTGTAACAACATAATTCAACCGCCAATATACAACTGCATTACAGTTAAGGACATAAAAATGCCAAATCTTGACACATGCTTACACAAAAATCCAATATGTGGTGTTTACTGGGGCTAACAGCCTGTGATATTTGCTGCACCATATGGACAGAGCAGGGCCTCGTAATCTTCATTGCTGTGGTCACCCACCATAGTGGAAATGTTTGCATGAATTCAATTATTCAAATATGTCAACTTCACTGAAGCTACAAACATATCCAGGCTGACTATATGTCCATGCTGTGGGAAATGAAAAACCTGGGATTTAAGGATAAGGGAATTCATACTGATTTATAATTTCCACTTTTTAACTGAATGGGCTTTATTTCTATTAATCACAAACAACACTACAGTGGAGCTTACATTACTGCGTGCTGGAGCCTTTGCCAGGGTAACATCAGGCTGACACTAGATGGCAGCAGCACACACTGCTATCACCTACTTCAGCTGCATGAAAAGTGAGCTCTAACACTAAATATGTGTTTGCACAAAGAAGGTGAAGCCATAAAAGTTACACCTCATTTCTATTTGGGAGCAAAGAAGGCAGAACACTACAGCTTGGCTGCTAGGAAGTGAGAAAATTCTGACATTGTCACCTGTTGGCCAGACCTGCCTGTCATCGCCGGGACTGTTTTTTTGAGTCACATCCTGGACAAAAACAAAGGATTGAGCTCTAGGAATCCAGTCAAAGGAAGGAAAGAGAGGAGGAGGAGGAGGAGGAAAATGTCACAGGAACAGGGTTTTGTGTCTATCTTGTACACACTGGAGTGATGTTTGGAGTGGAAACACCCAGGGAGAGATAAGGTGGGATGTCACGTCTGGCTTTCATCATGGCACCGCCTTCTGCGTGTTGTTGCCTTGGCGGTGCAGAGAGCCGAGAGCCCAGGAGTCGCTCCAATTCTTCTAAACTCCCCATTTAAACAACACTGAAGGAATCTGAGGTCCCTCTCCTGAAGCACGGCAAAAACATAGCATGCTGCACACTTTAAAGAAGCCATATAAATCTAAACAGGGTCTAACTAATGTGCTGCTGCTTACCACAACGCTGAAACGTAAAAGAAAACACATTCTATTGTGAAGTGAGAGTATTTGCACTTCTAAAGTTTTCTTAATAGATGGAGAGTCGCACATGTTTGTTTACCTCAAGGGGAGGGCTGAGATTTATATCCCAATCTTCAAGCTGATTCCCCAGAGGCACAATTCATCCAGACCACTTTTTATGGCTTTCAATAAAACACGCTTTAAAAGATGTTCCTTCCCTTTGTCTGCGGCTCTGATCTGATCACCAGAGCGCCGAGGACCGAGGACCTTGGCCTGATTTCTCTCTCAAATATGATCCCATCCTGCTTGGTGTTCCTCCCTCCACTTCCCCTGCGATTCAATTTGTTTTCTTAAATAACCACTTAATTCAAAAGTCCCATCATTTGTTTAGCGAGGCCATATAAATAACATGCCTGAGTTGTCCCACAAATAAGATGTCTGTCAGTCTGCCAATGAAGCCCTAGCGGCAGCTGAGAGTCATCAGAAAACATATTTTACTGCTGTGTCATGATTGTGGCATCAAACATGCTCTAATTTATAGTTGCACATCCTGAAGACGCCCTCCCTCGTTGTGTTTTGTTTTTAAACTGAGGTAAACTGAGAAGCAGGGGCTTTGCCTCTCACAAGGTTTGGCCATATTTCATGCTATAGTTGACCTTTGAACTCTGAGAGCGGGTCAGACCCCGTAGATTTAGCTGAATATTTGAGGCGAGTGCCACATGGGCTGCGAGAACGGACTGTTGAAGGGTTTGTCCATTAATCACAACTTCAGCTTTGACAGGGTTGACCCCTGGAGTCAAATTCCAGCCCACTGAATCAAAGTTGCTAAATGCCACCTAAAGACAAATGGTTCAGGACATTAATGTGTCTTGTTTGTTCAATGGAATATTTGTGACTTGTAACCTATGCTAAAATGTATACTCAGTAGTATCCTTCTGAAATAATTATATTTTTGTTTAGTGATATTGCAACGTTAAATACATTTACATCATGCTGTGTGGGCAGCAACTCTTTTAAAGTGTCTTTGATGGTACATTTTTCTTTGCTTAAATGGTAAAAATAAATAAATTTAAACTTAAAATGTAATGCCGTGCATCATCCCCACATAATCCCATATGCTCACACTTAGTTCAAACTGAGCAGCTTCGTTGGAAAAAGCAACAACTTCAACCTACTACAGTATGTGTGTTTTTTGGGGGGAAAAGATCATTTAATCTATACAAATATATGATTAACAACGAATATATTCCTAAAACGTTGCTAAAATAAAGTATCACCATGTTTCATTCCTTGACAATGTCCAATGACACAAATTGGATTGCTAATGCAGCAATTTACACAGCATGTCAAATGAATTTGTAAGACTGAAATTATCATTGACGCAGCATGCAAACAGAAAGAGAGAGATAGAACGAAAGAGCCTGAATGCAATAAATATCATTCACATGTAGTTTCTTCTCATTTTGTTAAAGAGCCTTGACTTTATTGTATTTTTGAGCAACACCTATGAACAAATGCTTTTTTTTATTTCCGCAGTTCTGGAATGACTTGTGCGCTCTTTTGACTAGGCACTGAAAATGTCAATGTATGTGAATACACTTGTGTTGTGATTAAGTTATGTACTTCAGAAGTCTGGAATTAGAGTGATGCATATTTATCATCGAAGCTTTAAGTCTGAAATGTGTGATGACAGAAGAGCACTCCACAAAATCTTATAGTGGGTATATTTATAGTACAGTACAATGCTGTGATTTGTAGTTAGGCAGTGTTTGCAGATTTAAAGCACCTTTCAGACTTAAAATAAATCTGGCTGAATCGCTCCCTGCCAAGTCAATGTCAGCCACACCTGCTGGAGATTTTACATATCAATTACTGGATTTATATGTTACATGAAAGCTAAGGTTCATGTGTTCAGTAAACACACACACACACACACACACACACACACACACACACACACACACACACACACTACACACTATTCTAACACTTCTTAGCTGTGCAGCTGCATAGAGTCTCAGTGTTGGCTTCAAGGCTCACTTTAGTATCGAGCATTGTCAAAATATCAAGTGAATAATGCAGTGTGGACGGGGTGGAACGGCGAGGTCAGCTTTTCAAAGCAAACACTTGACAGGATTTTATCCTCTGCCATGTAGATTTGACACCTGTTCAATCGGACATTCACGGCTCACAGATCCTACATAATCCCTCTGTAGTGAAGGCAGCACCCACCGTGTCCGTCTCACCTCCACTTGGTATTTTTGAGAGGCTTGTAGAGACAAATTATAGTGTTTCTATGTTGTGCTACGTAAGCACTGCACAATGTTTTGAAACCAAAGTGACACTACACCCGACACTCACCCCCTGTAGAGTCAAAGTCAAAGGGTGGTTGGGAAAAGATTAAAGGCTCCTTCTTCATGAAGAACTACGTCCGTGGTCAGCTTGAATTCATGCCTACAAGATACAAAATACAAGTTCAGGGTTTCCTGCAGTATATTACATATAGTAGAGATTAGGGCTGCGCAACTAATCAAAATTTTATTCACAATTCCGATTTTGCCTCATGATCACAAAAACAGAATAATCGAGAAAACGATTCTTTTGCACATTACGTTTTGCAAGTAAACTCTTATTTTGTCTTGTGTTCTGAATGAAAACATTTTTTAATGGGAAAAGTATTAAGGGAAATTTCCCAGCTCAAGGTGTTTCCACTGTTGATATGTTTCACTGTTTTTTATTTTGAATAATTGCAAATTTCCAAAAGTCAATGAGTTATTGTGATTTCAATACTGACCAAAATAATCGTGTTTACGATTTTTTCCATAATCGAGCAGCCCTAGTAGAGATACACCGCCTCCACTAACTTAAGAAATGATTGCACTATGAAATATAATATTTGGTAAAAGAGTAGAGTCGCTACATGACACAACAAAGGTCACATATTTCAAGTGATGTTTAAACTGTCATCTACTTACTAAAAATGACATGAGATGCGTCAGGATCACTTCAGCAGGTGGCAATGTCGGATCGATCACATTGTATGTTTGGTTCGTGATATTTAATCAGAAGCAAGTTGCAATCTCGGGAACAGAAAACCTTTCAAGGTCTGGTGAGAAAAACCCAACGCTCCAATGCTGGTGAAACGCCAGACTGAAGTCAGTTTGATGATCACCATGAAGTCACTTAAATAATCACCATGAAGTCAGTTTAATAATACCCATGGATGTATGAAGTAAAGGAGATACTGTGTTCCAACAAGGAGCCCTATTCATTCCTACGGAAAGTTGCTCCCTGGGCGCAGACGCCACTTACGCTGACCTTTTGTGTTTTTGGACCGACAGAGCATGCTCTCTTCTGGCTGAGCAGGTCGACTTCCTGTTGGCTCCACGCTCACATGAATGATATAAAATAATTTAATGATATGGCCCTTTCAGAATTTCCAAATTTTCAACAAAATCCTAATACTACAAAGAGTCACTCTGGGGTGTTTGTCACTCTAAAAAAATAATATCCGTTGTTTAACAGCCATTCTTAATGATTGTGTATGGGAAAGTCTTTTTGGGCCATTGTGCATTGAGTGATCCTGCAATACCAATGAGGCCATTATATAAAATCAGCTCACAGCCCAGAGCTGCTTCTCTGGGATTGGGTTTACAGACTAGAGCCTGCATTGAGTTGAAGTTACTTTAAAGTTTGATACTGACCAGCTGGATTCATATTGTATCTACCTTATCTTACTATCTGACTATCTATCTTTCTATCTATGTACTGTATCCACCCACCCATCCATCCATCGTAAGTTTAATATAAATATATACATATTATACATTATACATAAGTAATATTTTACATGTCTTTTGCCTAGGTCTGTGAAAGTTCAAGTGTACGTATTTGGGTTTAAGGGGTCCTCCCTCAAGAAAATGTTATGTTTTCAATAAAGGAAATGCAATTTTACAAGATTTTGGACCATTATTATTACTACCATATCTTTGTATAAACGTTGGAAAAGCTAGAGCAGATAATTAAAGACAAAACTTGCTAAAGAAGTCTACAGGGGACCAACTACAACTGTTAGATCAGAGTGATTTAATCACTCATCATTTATTTAGTTTTGATGCTCACATTTATTTTACATTCATTCATCTTAGGTGCTGCCCAAAGCGGCTTGGGTATAAAGTTTATAAAGTTTATAAACCTTTATAAAGTTAGGGAAAACCCTGATGTTGTGACTGGAGTCTTGTGCAGTAATAAAAAATGACTTTGCTGCAAAAATAGACAGACCATATTATCTGCTTCTTCCAACCATCTGCAGCTCCATTTTTCTTTTCTTATTTTACATAAAAATGCACTGTGTCTGCCACTACTGCAGTTTAATCCACTTCTTCACTGTCTGCAACCCTGGTTTCACAAAAAAACTAAAAAACAAATATGCTCCCTGCAGTGAAGCTTGTAAATGTCTGGAACACACTGAGCTTAAGGGGCAAAGTTAGAATAAGGTTTGTTTTCTGCAGATTGATTTCTATGGTGTATATTACTACCTATAAACCGTAATAAACAATGTTAACAATGGGGCAGATACAAAATCCTGCAGACTCACAGCTAACACACAGACAGAGGTCAACATGTAATTTACGTATTGTACATATCATGTTCTCCTTGCTCGATGTGTATTCTAATTGTAACATTTGCCTGCCAGAAATGGAAAAACCAGATGAAGTTTCATTGATAATAAAAGTATCATCAGGGATCTGTGGCTGTGTCTGTGCATCCTGGTTGATTTGTTGGCTCACTTACAGGAGCTCCAGAATGAATTTATTCCCTTTATCCCCGCGAACGCCAAGAGTACTGGGGTTCCACAAGGCAGCCCGAGTACTGCAGCATTTATTTATGCTTTTTGGAAGCCTCTGCAGCCATGAGGCAATTCATCATGTGAGTTTTATCTGCAGACAGAAGAGTTTGAGGTAAAACGGGTTTTCGATTTTAAAAAAAAATTTAAAAAAAAAGAGTCTCATCCCTCCTGTTGGCTTTGTACATGATGCTTAAGTAGGCCCAAGTTTGGAAAGTAGACAAAATCTTGATAATGTGGTTTGGAGCAGTTGATACTGAGTCTATGCAAAAACAATCAGAGTCATTAGTGGGAGATAGTCAAAGACATTGCGCTGCGCTGCCCCCCCCAACCATACAGACCTTGAGAACCTCTTCACTAAAGTTTTTCCTAAGCCCCTTTGTGCTGAGAGACCAGACTCTGGCACATCACAGGCAGAGAGGAAGCATTTGAAAAGATGCTGTAATGTTAATCAGATGTGGTTCACATCAGTTGTGCAAATAAAATCCTTAGTGTTTTGTTTGACCCCCGCTCGCAGTATCTGGGTGGAGGTATCAACATTCTGTAAAGACAACAAACTGAGGGGCCCGATAACTGCAGATAATCACAGGAAAATTGGTTGAAAGTCAATTTAATTTCATTCAAAAGAATGAGATCATCTTCAATTTGCATTGATTCTAGGATTACACAGTTTAATATATGATAACCAGGGACTAAAACTGTTGATTGGGAATCCTAAATTGAGGCTCTGATTAGCTGTTTTTTCTCGATATTTGAGACGTGGGTGGCAATTCAGAGAAACTATGTTCAAATCAATAACCCTGAATTTTGTAACGTGTACATTCTTAGATATGGACTATTTACATGTAACATATGCTCTTATTGAAGTAATTTCCCACAGATTCAACATGAGATTGAGATTAAATGTAAGGATAAGTAGATCAAAAGTAAAGAGTGCAAGGGTAAAAGATGCAGTGATGTATTGATAGATGCAAAAAATAAAACATCTCTCTCATTACACTCTGTAGAGTGTTGTAGAATAAGAACAGTTAGACAAGATATTTTATGCAAATGACAAAAAATGCACAGCATATGGACTTCAGGAGCCCAAAATATCACCAATATTAATGACAACATTAACCAAGGACCAGATGTACTACTGAAGATTATAGTTATTTCAAAAATAAGGTAATTAGCTTTCCCCTCGGGGTTATCTGATCTAATTTTGTATTAACTGTTTATTATATCATCAAAAGCAGCTGCTAGGCCAACGCAAGTCTTTTAATAACTATTTCATTCCTGCTTTGCTCTTTCTTCTCTCCTCCCAGAGTAATCCAGCAGGAGCCCTGATTAGAAACGGATGCTTCCTGACTGTTTTTTCTCCTTCCTCCAAGTTGAGATCAGCAGAAAACCAAAAAGGCATAACGCGAAAGATATCAAGAGTTCCTTAGCTTCCACTGATGGACTGGATCTGATGCCTGCGTTTGGCTAATTGATCGCACTGCTGTTTTGTTGTCAATGCCAAGAGATTTGTGTTTTTGTTGCCACGCAAATCACTCCAACTTTCATATTGCCACGTGTGCTCGCTTTGACTCAAGATTCAGATTGGGCCATGGGAAAATATGGTTCCCCAGAGCTGGTTGAACCCTGCAGCTCTATGTGTCATGGTGGTTTTAGGGGAAGGAATGTGAAAATGTGTATTACATGCAAATATTCTTCTGCAATGACAGACAGTTTCTCAGCCTCAAAAGGCTTCTCTCTAATTATCATGCTCAGGTTAAATTCCTCTTTAAATTTACTGTAATATGTTAGTCATAGTTGTTATATCTACTGCTGTGATTATACAGTAGCCATATAATTGTATGCTTACACTGTCGATGCGTAGGCCTATATTGGGTGAGGGTATAAGTGAGTGGGATCATTGATAAGGAGATTGATAAGAATGAAGGATTAAATTGAGTGTGACGATGGATAAGTGAGTGAGTGATTAATTGACTGATTGCTGAGATGGCTGGTTTTAGTCAGCTTTTAACTCCACAGTCAACTCCTGTGTGCATTGGACCAAGCGGTAATCTGAGCAGCAAAGCCTGCAGATGACCTCCACGCACATACACACAACAAGGCCTATCAAAAGTTGGGGGTACAGGGCCTCATCCTGTAAAAACTCCTGCCAACAAGAGAGCCAATTCATGCTGGCACCATCAAAGAGAAGTTCTGCAGCAGGTGAGAGTATTAACATTCTTTGGTTAGAACATGAGGATGTGTTTATTCTCCTCTGCATGTCTAATGACAGCATCTGGAAACCAAACATCCACCGGAGTAAACTCTTTTCTTCCTATTTCTGTCAGTTCTCACATAATTGGGATAGTAACATTTGGCAACGCTTAAAAGATCGGTAGATGCACACCTGTTTGTTTCATTTTGTCACAACCGGTCACAGACACTTGGGGTTTCTAGGCGGGCAACACGTTTTTTTATTGTTGTTACTCGTAAGCATATGGCCTTTTGCACGGAACTGCCTGAATGAGTTATGCAAAAAAAATGGAAGTGCGGTCGGGTGGTGAACAGTGTCCATTTCAAGACGTTTCAGGTTTAGCTGTTCTTTATTAGCATGTTGCTGGACTACAAAACAAAGCATGTTAGCAAGTTAGGCTATCAAAATGCTGTTAACGTATGATATATTTAGTATGTTATGCTAGCATGCATAAAGTTAGCGTTAAAAAAGTACACAGAATGGTCATATGCTAAGGTTTCAGTACAGAAAAATACTTTGCACATCTACAACGTGAGACAGGTGCATCAGAGGGGACAAGCAGGTCAAAAGTTGCAAAGAAAACTCCCGCACACTGTCTAACTTGCAAAAACTGTATACACTTTAATAGTAGGCAACGTTTGGGTACAAGACCATCTTCAGGCAAAATGGCCAACATTTTGACAGTGCGACAGTGTGCGGGAGTTTTCTTTGTAACATATGTTGATAGGGGTGCAATGGATCAAAAGTCACGGTTCGGATCGTTTCTCGGATCAGAGTCACAGATTGGATCATTTTTCGGTTCAGCAAAAAAAAAAAAAAAAAAAGACAAGACAAAAAAACATAAGGTTTGTCTTTTTGTTTATTAACCTATAAACACACCGATAGCGTTTGTGATGGCTTTAGCCCGGTCTGATTGTGCAACAAGGGGCTGATTAAATGCCGCGGTGATAAGCGGTTGTTGAGCAGCTTTCGTTTTCACTCCTGTCAGTGAAACACCGGGGTGATGTCGCTTCAAATGCGTGGCCACGCTTGATGTGTTTCCACTGTCATATGGCTTTCTTGTGCCACAGTGCCTACACACCGTCACGGTTTTATCCACTAACCTCTTTCCTTCATCATTATATTTGACAGGGAAGCCAAAATGCTCCCATACAGGGGATTTAAATGACGCGGGGCGTTCAAGCTCCTCCGTTCCTCCGCTCGCCATGACCACGCTGTGTGTGGACCGAACATGCGCACAACTTTTTTTTTTTCAGAAATCAATCCGCGGATCACGTGTGTGCCGAACCGAAGATATTGATCCGAACGGATCACGGATCAATGACGATCCGTTGCACGACTATATGCTGAGGTTTAACATTTTGGTGAAAGGTGGTAACATATAGCAAACATTCAACAACGATTAGGCGATCAATCAATTAGTTGATCGAGAGAATAAATCTGCAACTATTTTGATTATCGATTAATTATTTAAGTTAATTTCCAAGCAACAATGCCAAACACTGAATGCTTCCAGCTTCTCAAGTGTGAGCATTTGCTGCTTTTTCCTTGTCTTATATTATACTAAGGTGAAAGTATTTGGGGTTTTGAACTGTTGGTTGAACAAAACAAGACATTTAATGACATCACTCTGGGCTCTAGGAAAATGTAATGAACAATGTGTTTTCTGATGATTTATATATTGTTTGCAGAAACTGGGATTGCAACAGAGCAGACGTCAGCAGGCTGCCAATTAAAAAAGCATTTGTTTTCATGAAACAGTCTACATAGATGTTTGAATCCATTTAGTTCACTTTCTACAATTCAGCTGCAACACAATCACTGTCCAAATTTTTCAGAGTGATTTATGTTCTATTACTATGCCCCACCATATTTAAGGGTATCGATCCATTTCCGTGTCGTTCTCAAAATTCTGATTGACCCTAACCCACATCTTACTCGACATTTTTAATCCCTTCATAAATTGGGGTTAACAAATTAGAAGACAAACTACATTGTGCATCGATTAAACACACATCGTTAATAAAATACTGCAATGATTTAAACAGCTGGTGTGTTTGAAACAAATATTAATCCCACTTTTAGCTGCAGAAGAATTGCTTTCAGTATTCCCAGTGAGAGAAGCCTGTTGAAATACCCAAGGGACAAACTGCAATGTCCCTTATGTGGCTAAGAGAGCTATTCTGTGGGGTTGACAACTTTCCAAAGTCTGCAATTAAGGCTCATCTCCTTGCCCACAAAATACAACACGGGTCAGCATCAACTGTTTTTATGTGCAAGTCATGGTGCAAAGCTGTGCTGTATGATTAAGTCAAGTACAGCATGAAGAATTCAAAGTCTTTCGTTCTCACGGACAAACCCATGCATACTCCCTTGGCCTTCTTGAACATTATTATGTGTTGCCATTAACTTTGACAAACGGAAGTGAGCTGATGTACATGAAACCACATTGCATGGGAACATTTGTTATGGGAAATCAGTTTCTCTTATATAGGTTTCCCTGTTTATGGTTCCTCCTGGGGGGCTTTATGAGTCACAATTGACTCACCCATTCTTGTGCAGCTAATTGGCCTCTGAAATAAGAGCAGTGATGATAGAAGTATTCAGTTATTTTACTCGAGTAAAAGCAGCAATAGAATAAAAAATAATAAAAAAATCTGTGTTACTCATGAAAGTTCTGCATTCATGATTTTACTTAAACCTAGTCTGGCTCAACGGATGTACATTGGACACCATTGCTGCATCAGGTGCTTAGCGCCACACAGGATGGTTGTGATTGGTTTAAAGAAATACAAACAAGCCTCAGTGTTTTTTTACCCTACCCTAAAATAGATAAGCGGTGTAGCCAGACCATAATCCAGCGCTGTTGGGATAGGTCTGGCAACGTGAAACTACTTAAATCTGCAATAACTGATATTAATTTTAACCACCATATGTGCATGGACATTTTACAGTTGAAAAATAAACCTGGTTGTGCTCTACTATGTAAAGAAGACACTGGCTGCGGTCGAATAGACAAATTTGCTTAGGAAGGATCCTTCACTCCGTGAAATGACCCGGAAGTAGTTAAGTGGCTGCCATGATAATAGCCGTTCGAATTGTCTAAGTGATAAGGAAAGGTGCTTCATTGCTTCCTTGGTTACATGGCCGCGGGAACTAGGGGTGCGGAGGGTGCTGCAGCACCCCCTAGCGAAAGGAGAAACTACTACAACCATAATAAAAAATAAAAATAAAAAAAAAACATTTATTTTTAATACTTTGATTATTAATATAAACCTAATCCCTTTCATTACACATTAAATGTAATACATTTTAAAATTTGGTAAGTAAGAAATAAACACATAATTTGATTAGAATGAATCTGCCGATTTTGCCAAGAGTCGAGGCGCGCCGTGCGCCTCTGACGCTCATTCATGAGTGGTGAAGATAGTTGTGGAAACTTTCCCGGCTGGTCAACAACAGTACAGAAGTTAGCTAGCCATGGCACAAAAGCGCATTTTGGATTTCTTTATAGATCAACCACAAGCTAAAAAGCGTAAAAGACCGGAGGCAGAAAACTCAGCAACTGTAACTGAATGAAGTAGCGACCCTGCTAGCAACAGACGACGAGGGAGCTAATCTTGTAAACCAAGCCAGCAGCACCAGGGTAGCCGCAGAGGCAACATCAACGTCAACTCAGTGCTGCCAGCCTCGGGGTCACACTTTTCCTGGTAGACGTTTTGGAGATGAGGATTTTTTTTTGTGTTATGACTGCAACACAAGGTAATAACGCTGGTTTACTATTATTATGCTGCCGCCGTGCAGTAAATTGGCATGATTTATCAATTGTTCAGTAACAGTTCAACTGAAAGTTTATACGAATTATTGGAGATAATTGTGTTTTTTTACACTTGTGTAAAGCCTAGCCTACGTATTGGAAAACCAGAATGAGGTCACACCTATTTTTAATTATCCTACTGTATTGTTATAAAATGATTAGGTCCAGTTTAACACGCGTTAATAACTTCTGATACATTAGGCCCAATATCTTTATGCCTTTAATTTGCTATTGCTGTGCTACAAAAACTTAAGGCTGCATTTCTCTATTTCAGTGTTTGTGTCAGGACTGACTGGCTTGCTTCACTTTGATTTGATTTAATATACTGTAATTCAGTGATGTGTTACCCTTGTGTTTTGTGGCTCCGTTTTTAAGCTTGTAGTAGGCATTTTCTGTACCATTGTCGTAGCTTTGTGCCTATATCCTGCGTTACCCGTGCCTAGTTTGTTCTGTCTTGGATTTTGGACTTTATTCTTGTTTTTGTTTTTTCGCTTGTGGAGCGTGTACCTGTGTTCCAGTTTTATTACTGAAGTAGTACTGTTTTGACACCACGAAGTCCCTTTGTTTTAATGAATAGAGATATTTTGTCTTCATCTTGACAGTATGGGTATGAAAGAAATTTAACTTGGTTAAATAGCGATAACGGTCTATTATTTCCCGGTGTTTTGGGATCAGTAGCCCACGGCAGGCTAATTACGGTCTTGGATAGGCTATTTATATGAATTGAATCTATATACAGTTCAATAATTTGTGATGGATGCAGTTTGATGTGTAGTGGTTGACTTTGGCTGAAAACATCACTCTGGAAAATTTGTCAGCACCCCCAATTCAAAATATGTTCCCGCGGCTCTGCTTGGTTACCTCCTTTAGCATAGGATACACTGGACCATCCTTTACGAAAGGAAAGGAGATAATGCCGTCCCACAAGTCCTTGCGGCAGCAAAATTTAAAGCGACACATCACCTTTTCGCCGTTCATAAGTGCGCAGTAGCGCCGTATTCTTGTATGCACCGTGCGTACATTTTATTTTCAGTGAGACATTGCAACACATCTAATAGGCCTAATAATGATACTTCATGGCACCGTCTGAGTGGTTTAATAAACCAGTTATTGGGAGAACGTTACTCTCTTCAACGAGTAACGTGACAGTGAGCATGTGTTTACAGAACTGTGAATAAATGGATCGCTGAATCCAAAGTTACACAGCGCACAGGACACTGGTTTATTTAGAGCCCAGAGCAACGTCTGAAACAAGTTACCTGTTCGCCCCCTGGCTTATTTCAATATATATGTTTTGTTAAAAACTCACTACAGATATGACTACATTGTTATGACCATGTGTAAAAGTAGGAATATTAAGTGAGGATGCGCAGATCGTCTCTAACGTCATTCAAATCAATTACCTGACATCTCCCACCTACACCTATTAAATGATGCATTGTAGTGATGTATCAGTGTTTTCTTCAAAGATTCACTGTAATGATGAGTAAGGCTGTTTTTCAGTAACTGTAAATGTTTCCACGCGTGCAGTAATGTCACTGTAGCTGATATCATGGGATATTTAAACAGCAAAACTAAAATCTGCAGTTATTAACTTGACAGAGAAAACATAACTCGACTTTCAGCTTATGAAATAACCGATGAAGTTACGCTGTTGACTGCTGTCCTCGTGCGTAAATGCGGACAGTATATAGCGGACAGCTCTGCTCTGTTTACAGTTTAGAGAATATTATCCTCATTAATAATGTATTTCTGTCACCCCCCCACAACCATCTAACCCTTATAACATAATATGTAGCCTACAGTAGATTTGTACGCCTAACACGTTCTGTTTATCTTGCATACATGTAACAATTATTTTCATACAATCATCCTAATCGGGATTCATGTGGATAAAAATGAGTGGACAGGAGGGTGAGCTGGGCAACCAATAATGAAAATAAACTTTATTTGCTGAACACCTTTCATACAAGAAACAGCCTACAGCTCAGTGCTTTATAATAACAGAATGACATGCAGTGAGTGCTTCACATGAAATGACAATTATTGCAGAATAAGAAGGGGAAAAAATGGTGATGAAGTAATATTTTCCACCGGGTTGTCCAGGTTTATTAAGCCTGCATGAAACATCACGTTTAGAACGCACGGGGCGAAGTATTCCAGATGCGCTTGTTTCACCGGCAGACCCACGTCAATAACACCGCCCTCGCATGATTGCAGCCGAGTGTAACGGCAGTTGGATTCTCCTCGCAACGCGGTTGTCTTATCCCATTTCCTTTTGAATTCTCCTTCACACCTTTCCCTGAACTCATGACATTTACCATGTACCAAGTGGTTAGTAAAAGAACTTTAATAATTTTTTTGCTGTTTTTTGCTGTTCGACCGCAGCCACTGTTTTTAAATTACCTCCAACAAAACTTTGACAATACTGAACAGCAGACAAAGTTAGCGACAAGCTGGTGAAGAAGGTGGAACATATAGTAGATAAAGAACCAGATATTTCCTTCAGGAGTAAGTGGAGACCAAAACAGAGCTAAAACGAGGCGGGAAAGATACTCGACTCCAGATGATGCTGATGTTGCTCTGTGTCTGCTGGATAAATAAGCAAATGTTTGCAACACATTCACCATAAGCTTGTTACACTGACCCCAAGTGGCCAGAAAAATCAAATAATACAGCTTTAAATACACCACTTGAGTAAATGTACTTAGTTACTTTTTACTACCAGACAGCAATAAACAGATACAATCCTCATTCCCTTCATTTGGCCAAAACATCTGTAATAGCAAGAAATGTAAGCCACAGCAACTGAGAAGCCTGCAGCCCAGAAGACACAAGGTGCAGTATTATGGGGACCTTCAATCTGAAACTACAGTTGTGACTGATCTTGTTGATAAGCTTCATTGATGTCTCACGAGGGTTTCCCATGCAAGGATCCAGCAATGTACGGTTCTGTGCAACATGTGGTTCCGGGTACTTTGACATTTGACTGTGCGAGCACAATGCACAGCAAGTTTAAACTCATCTGCTATGGAGACAACTTAAGCGACAATTCCACGCATTCACTGGGTATTTACAATCACAATGAAAATAGGTTTTGGTATCATGTCAGAGCCAGCATAAACATGACATGGGTGTGTATCCAAGGCTTCGGTCTTGGTTATTGTACTCAGATGTCTGTCTGAAAAAAGAACCTGGCATGTTGTTCTCTATGAAGAGAAACATTTGGATATCCTCATGTAGCAGATGATGGAGGGTGCGACTTACTTCAACTGTTGAAGAAACTAGTTGGATTCGTTGAAAACGCCTCACCGACAAAAACCTTTACAGAAAGGCAGACATTTCATGTGAAATTTGAATATGTTTATGAAACATGGCTAAAAAAAGAAAAACATGAACCCACATTAGAGAAAAAGATCAAAAAAATGATTCTGGTTTATTACAACTTTTCAAGTTTTAGCCATTTTTAGTCATGCAAGTGGCATGACTGTAGGGCTGGCAGTGTTGGTCTGATGGTCAGTCTGTTGGTCAACCACTGTGGTCCAGACTGAAATATTTAAACAACTACTGAATGAAATATGGCGCAGAAATGAATGGCGCCCAGAGGATATTGACTTTGGTGATCCTCTGACATTTCTTCTAGCGCCACCATGAGTTTGACATTTGAGGTTTGGTGTGAAATGTCTAAACAACTATTGGATGGATTTCCATCAAATTTGGTAAACATTCATTAATCTGTCAGTTGCTGAGATATGGGAACATGGCGACATTTCTACAATTGAAGGTAATCTGTCAGTTGCTGAGATATGGGAACATGGCGACATCTCTACAATTGAAGGTAATAAAACATGAGTGGACGAATGACAGGTTGTAAATAAACCCACAGTTTAGCCAGATTATCATAAGCACTTCATTTGGAGGTGAAACCAAAAGGTGAGCACACCAGTATTGCTGGTAATAATATCACACTGCAGAGGAAAAGTATTTGTACGCATAACTACGGCATGTACCTTAGATCAAAATTAAACCAAAAGGAATGTAAACTGTGGTGGGTGTTTACAATGGTAAGTTTGGACCAATTTTACTATTCATATTGGTTTTCTATTCCAAGTAAATGTGGCTAGGCTGAAAGTTTGTTTTAAAACTGGTTGACTAGTCATGTTTCTCTCTCCATCTGACTTCTTTTTAACAATGTCACCACATTTCCAGATTTTAGCAATTACCATGGTGATGTTATTGTTGCCGTTATGAATTATGGCCCAAACTACAAAAATGACACCTCTGAATGTTGCAGTTGAACGTTTGTAAATGTCTTCACTGATCTGTCTGACCCACACTTTCCACCAAACCATTTCAATGTCAAACAACTGCCTGTTTCCACATGTGTCTCCTCCACTCAGTCCTCTTTTGGCAGGAACCAGACTGACACCATAATACCAGCTTTTATTAGGTTGCGCTGTCACAATCTCAGATGTGACCGTGGTTTGAAGGCCAAAACCGGCACATACTTGATTGGGAGTTCTGCTTCTCTGTAACTGATTCCCCTCGGGCGTTGGTGTGATCTGCTTTTTAGATCGGTAGAGCGGCACAATGATTTACATCTGAGATAGGACTACAGATGTCTGTCCCGTACATGCAACCTCAGGGGTGATCACAGATTACGTTGGAGCCATCTGATGCCAACCAGATCGAAACCAAGATGATTAAAGTTGTGACGGAGTTCCACAAAGCAGTCAATTAGTGAATCTGCATAATTGGATTTATGTAGGAAGATGAAACGCATTACGGAAATGCAGTGATTGTAAGTGGTGTAGATGGGGAGTCAATAGGCCCAATATCCATGTTGTGCAACTATATGATCAACGGTTGGTAACAAGGAGCACATTTCTTACATCATAGCGCTATCAGTGGAGATGACTCAAGTCTTAGATGAAAGAAAAATGCCAAAAGGAGGTGATCCAATCCCTGATGAATTTGCACAAAACCCTTTAATGAGTGAATTTGAATAATTTGAATAATACCACACCCAGAGTATATACACATGGCATGAGACTTGTGGCATGAGACTTGGAGCACAGCAATTTTGAGATGAGCTGGCAAGAAGCTCCCCCCCCAGGTTTGAAATGAGTAATTCCGAGTCATGTGTTGCTGATCATCTGAATATTTCCACAGTACAGTAAAGAAGAATCCCACCATGACTCAGATCTGCATGCAGCTGTGCGACTAAACACATCAAGGAGAAAAGGGGAAAAATGGCAAGCATGTACAGAAATGTATTGACTTACGGTACACCCTGCAGAGACACCACAGCCACAAAGTAATACAGTCAGACCCCCTTCCAATGGAAATGCTTAATGTCACGGGAGTGTGGTCAGTGCCCAGATGATTACCACTGATTTAGCGGTGACCCCCCCCAAGCATATAATGAGCCAGGAAAGAAGCTTGCTCAGATGTATTAGTACTGGGCAGCAGGCCATCTGAATTGAGTTTAAGTGTTTTCACACATACAATCAATAGTATTACCAAAGGAGCGGTTTAATCTAAAGCTCAGCTTGTACTTAAAGCAGCCATATTATGCTCATTTTCAGGTTCATAATTGTATTTTAAGGTTGTACCAGAATAGGTTTACATGGTTTAATTTTCAAAAAACACCATATTTGTGTTGTACTGCAGTGCTCTCTCTCACTGCTGCAGATCCTCTTTTCACCTGGTCTCTGTTTTAGCTACAGAGTGAGACCTCTTTTCTTCTTCTTCTTCTGTACTATCTTTGATTGCACTGCACATGCCCAGTAGCTCAGATGTAGATCATGTCAGCTAGCTAGCTCCATAGACAGTAAAAGAAAGGCTGTTTCTACAACTTTGGTCAGTTACAAGGCAGGATTAGCTGGGAGACTTCTAAATGAGGGCGCACATGTAAGTAGTTCTTTTGTAGATTATGGTGAACTTGTGTGTGTTGTAGCAGTGCTTTGCTATTGAGAACGAGGTAGCATGCTAGCGTTAGCATGCTAGCGTTAGCATGCTAGCGTTAGCCATAGCGTTAGCATGCTAACGCTACGAGCTAATGGTTGCGGTTAGCCTGCTCGTTTCGGCTTGTGACGTCACAAGCCGTGCCGATTTTGAACAGCTCACCCAGAGACTGAAGGCAGGACACATTCAGAAACTGTATCTCACTCTAAACAGCATGGGTGGATTTTTTTCAAAGTTTGTATGTGTGTGGAAGCACCAGAGACACAACATAACACCCCAAATCCCAGAAAAAGTGATTTTTTCATAATATGGGCACTTTAAAGGAATCGTTTGAAATTTTGGACAATACGCTCATTCGCTTTCTAAAGAGAGTTAGTTCTTTTTAAAGCGAGTTATATGAGAAGATTAAAATTGTTTAATGGTCTTTAGTGGAACTACTACCGAATACAAACATTAAATGATTCCAATCAAAATGTGGATAGAACTTCAGAAAAGATATACTGTTATTTTTTATGCAAAAATGTCTGCCTTATTAATATCCCATTGTTTATTTAAAGGGATACTTCACCGATTTAGCATTAAGCTTTGTATTAGTAGAACCACGGTAGTATTTTTGAATGACCATGCTTCCCTCCCTCATGTCCCCCATGTATTGTGGGTCTGGAAAAAAGCCTCCAATGACGCAAAAATCGTTGTTTTCCGTCATCGGAGGCATTTTTGCCCTGAGGCACTGGACTACAGCCAGTAGTAGGAGCTACTTCCGCATGTTTCCAACCCGCCCATAGGGGGTTGGACTGTTGGCTTTCCCCGAGTATTCCCGAGGCAAAACGAAGGTCAGCCATCTTGAAGCATCGCTAACAGGCTCCGTCTTTTCAACAGAAAACTTTTACAACAATTATGTGCATTCAAACTACCGCACATGTACCACCGGGATACATTGGTACAGATCGGAGAATATGCAGGACACTTTATTACAGACGTAATCTGCGGTGGAGTGGGACAAAAAAATCTACCGGGAAATTTCATAGACCACCGGCCCTCGGGGGGCGTGGGAGAGATGAATGTTCGGAAATAAGAGGTTGCTACGGCCTGCCGTACAGGTTAGTTTGATCAGCGAGCAGCGGTGGCCGGAGCGGGCAGCAGCGGTGGCCGGAGCGGGCAGCAGCGGTGTCCGTAGCGAGCAGCAGCGGTGGCCGGAGCGAGCAGCTGCAGCGGCTGTAGTGGGCAATCAGACCGGCCGTAGCGGGCAGTGGCCGTAGCAGGTAGCGGCCGGAGTGGGCAGTGGCCGTAGTGGGCAGTGGCCGTAGCAGGCAGCGGCCGGAGCGGGCAGGGGCCGGAGCGGGCGATCATGGGGGGACATCCTCAGCGGTGAAACACGAACGGGGGCTGGAGTATAACCTAGCTAGGTGGAAAGCTAACGCTAGCTGGCCACCTGTTCCATCCATCCTGCTTGCAAGCATAGACAGTATATAAGAATGGACCAACAGATCCCGTGTCTCTGGACGGAGACCAGTGAAGGCCATTAGAAGCACTTTTCCGGTGAGTGCCGAGCGTTACTGCGCAGCCTCCAACTGAAAGAGACGACGTAAATGTGACGTGAGCAACGTGTCTGAAAGTTGTAAGTCTTCTGGTAGCTGTGCCAAGAGAAATCTCAGTCATTCCCAATATTGCAGAGACAGAGAGCGTAGGTATATGTAAGGAGATAACATAGGCACAGGCTAATTATTGATCACTAAAATGCTAGTTAACATTAGTAATTAAACTTAAACAGCTAATGTAAGTCGAAACTGTCTGTGAGCTTCTCCTGTACTATACGGTAATTCCTCTACTATGCGACAGTAAGTCCCGTGGTTATGACACAGTCGTTAGCCTATTTTTATAAAAACGTCTGCTATGGAGCCATAACGTGAGGTACAAGGTAATGGAGCCTTTTATACATTGTCGTGTTTCTTTAGAAATAAACAATGGAAAAATAAAGTCTTTAAACGCTTCAGACGTAAAGTTATTCGCTGTCAAAGTGACGTCAAAATGAATGGCAGTCAATGGGATGCTAACGGGGGGTGAGTGCTTATTAGCATCAAAATGGCGCCATAGGAGGTTCGGGTTGTGAGGAGAAGCTTACCCCCTTGCTTGTGTCCGCTCATTAGACAACAAACTGAACTACATCCAACTTCAACGAAACTCCCAACACGAGTTCAGAGACTGCTGTGTTTTTGTTGTTGTGGAAACATGGCTGAACAACAGTGTACCGGACTATCCAGCCTGCTTCTCTGTCGCCGGGTAAGAGTGGCGGTGTGCTGTGTTAACACGGACTTGTGCAGAAATGAGCTGCTTGTATCCAACTAACTGCTAACTGCTGGTGGAGTTTGTGACTATTAAATGCCGACCATTGTACATTCCATGCAAATTCACGACTGTGTTTATAATCGGTGTTTACTAGAGTTGAGCCGGATACTCGGCTGAAACGAGTATCCGGTACGGATAAAGCACTTTTGCCGAGTACGAGTATTATACGAGTAATACGAGTCAATATCTGTGCTCGGATTGAATAAAAATCCTCATTGGATAGTTGACTGTGTCTGCGTTCTGTGATAGGCTAGTCGTCACAGCGCCCCTCCCCTACACACACATACAGATGTATTGCGTTGTTGTGTCCCGCTCTGCTCGCTCACACACACACACAGAACATTGAGGGTTTTTTCAGCTTCAGGTTTGTTTTTTACTTCGGTTTGTAGTACTTTCTTATCAACCAGTAGAGTTCTGGTAAACGTGGGGTTTGTTCAGACGTGGTGCTTGGTAGAATGCGACTCGCGTTGCGTCTCTGCCTGTCGGAGATTTTTTTTCTTTTTTAAACTGTCAGCTGGCTCTAAACAGATCTGAAAAACAGCGTCGGACTATTTGATCCGTAGAACACAGTCCCCCCCGCCCCCCTCTCTCTCTCTTTCTGTCTCTCTCTTACTCTCTCTCACACACACACACACACACATACCTGGTGCAGTAAATAAAGCAATAAATATAACAATTTCTGATCAACCCATATCAATTGCATGCTTAAAATAACATACCGGTTAAAGCCCTGCCCATTTCAAGACAAACCGACCCACTTCCGGGTTAGGCCCCGCCCAGTCCGAGTACAGATACAGATAATTCATATGGTTAACAGATACAGATAATGCTGTACTCGCTCATCCCTAGTGTTTACAGTCCACCAAGCGCTAATGCTAGTATGCGTTAGCTGAACTTTACGGAGCGTATGTCTGTGCATGTTTCGTATGTCGTTTTTATATATTTTAATTGTGTAACCACTTGAGCCACGGTGAAACGTTGTTTCGTGTATATGGTTGAAATGACAATAAAACACATTTGAGTTGAGTTGAATGCTGCCTCACTGTCTGTCTGTAACGGTAGGCGTGGCTTGGGAGAGGAGTCTAAAGCAGCAAAGCAAGTGCATTCTGGGATTTAGTGTCTTTCATCCATATGAGCCAAAAACACATTTTCTGGCTTATCTCGGCCTAGAAGGCACCAATTTCTATAATTGTTTCACATTTCTACTACATATGTGACCCAATTTAAAGATATATTCATCTTTCCAACGGTGAAATATCCCTTTAAATGTTACAAAACTTCTGTATGTAATATATTTTATGTAGGGGGTCACAACAAAGGATGTATGTTGGAAGATGGATGAGCATTAGAATATTCTGTAACACTTTACTTGAAGGTATCTACATAAGAGTGACATGACACTGTCATTAACACATGACACAGTCATGACACATGAACCCTAACCATAACTTGTCATGACAATAACCGAATGACACTTACTAAAAGAATTGTTATGTCATCAACATTTATGACTGTTTATAATGTTTATGACACATTCATGACAGTGTCACGTCACTCTTATGTAGATACCTTCAAGTAAAGTGTAACCGAATATTCTTCTCCACAAAAAAGGGGGCAACAAAAAACTTCGGAGCCACTGGTTTAATCACTGCTCTGTTAAACATGGCGCCAAGTCTGGCTTAACGGACAAACAAAAGCATTGGTATAACTACAAGAAATTATTTTAAATTTTGAAGCTGAACTGCACTGTCCCTACACAGACTTCTGAATGTGGAAGGCAGGGGTCTGAAATGCCATCCAACTCAGACAAAATATACAGTAACTGTGTACATTCAGGAATTACACCCTGAAATCTTTAGTCTTTTGAGACTGTACATCCCTTCCTCTTAATTTAAAATTCATTTTCGAAGTGTTTTTTATGCTCGACTCCAGCGATTGATAGCAGCTGCCCAGCAATTCGTACCATATGTTTGGAGTTTTGTGTAAATATTGTACCACGGGAAGCCTGCTTTACATTTCAATTACTACATTTATACAGTCAGCAAACATGATACGCAGGAAAAATGGCAGAAACCCGACTCTGCCTGCCATGAGCACAATTTATCAGGAATAGTTCATCAGATGTTACAGCGTTGGGAGGTCACCACACTGCTCTGGCACACTTTAAAACAATGATTAGCTATCATTCTGCTCAATGTCCTGCTTCGTGTGCGTCCCTGTGCAGTCACAGGAGGCTGGTAAATTTGATTTTGTCAATTCGCAATGCTGTGGGATACAGGAACATTTGGAGTCATGTTTAATACTGGAGCACTTCCATTTGCACAAACTAATTTCAGTAAATGTACAATAATGTTTATATGTACTTCTGACATTTTGGTTTGAAACTTCGTCATGGCTAATAGAGTAAAGAAGAGTTTGATTGTTGTCAGATTGTAGAACTGAATACATTTTAAGTACTTTCTTTTTAATGTATCACAATTCATTATATGTTGCCATGTGTAACACACTGTACCTGACTACAGTCTGTGCTGAAACAAAAAACACTGACTTGTGCCTGGTGACTTACCTCTGGCGAAGTATTAAACGCCAGAGCAGTCAGAAACACTAGAGAACCTTCAGGAGGGTTTTGGCATTTCAAAGTACTAGCTTCCTGGTGGGTATTAGGGGGATTAGAAATGTTATGCAAGATGAATGTACTGTACAGTAAGTGTTTAGAGATTCTCTTAGTTTTGGATGTTCTTTGCCCATGCCCATTTTGAAAGATGTGTGGTGTAGCCTGGCCTTTGGTATGAGGGATTGCAGAGTACCGGTAAGAACAGGGGTGGTCCACATCAATGACATCATCCTGCCCTTACAACAATAGCAGATTGGCAGCAGCAACCTGTAAGATGTATCAAATGAGAAACCCTTCAAAAATGAACACTGGCCTTAAGGTTTTAATAATAATTGATGTTAATACAGCCACACTATAGTTATTAAGCTGCAGCATGCAGGTACAATTGTAATTCAGTGATTCTGTAAGATCTTACTAGGAAGGCAATACTATCTATATATCAATCTTCTTTTACTGAATATGCAGTTGTATCATAATACAGCACATGTTTTGGAAAACAATTAATCAACAGTTTATGGATAAACTTATAAAATGGGAATCTTGGTTTTATGGTTATTCCATTAAAATAAATCCCAGCAAATCAGGATAATTCACTGCTGAATGTTTGGATCCTGTAAATGCAATATTTAGAATATATTCTTTAATTAAAGAATAGAAATGGGGCACTATTGTAAGGATCTTACTCCAGTACACTGTGTTACAAACTATTCACCTGTGTTTATAAAAAGGTAACAAACTGGAAAAAAAAGAAAAGAAACAGAGAGTGGTTCGCCCAGCTGTTTCCTAGTGCTGCAACTCTGCGCTACACTTTGCTAACATTAATATCTAGATGGTACATTTTCTGTATTAAAACAATATTTCCGCTTCAAAATAACACATGTTGTGATTTGTATAGTCACAACGTGTACAAATAAGGTCACATGAGACACAGCCATCTTCTAACCGTATAAATACTGGGAACTATATTCTCAGTAGGCGAAGCATTGCTACTTCTGCTACTTGGGCGGAGTGATTTGCTCGCAGCACCTGAGCAAACTCCAGGCAAACTCTCTGCTCCTCACCACAGGGCTTCTCAGGTGGTGCGAGCAAATCACTCCGCCCAAGTAGCAGAAGTAGCAGTGCTTCGCCTTTCTGAGAATATAGTTCCCAGTATTTATACGGTTAGAAGGTAAGAGACTGTGTCTCATGTGATCTTGTTATTTGTACACGCTCTGACTATACAAATCACAACATGTAAATAGGAAAATGTTGGCGTTATTTTGTCACTTATTGGGAGCAGTAGGCTAGATGGAGCCAGTTACCTCCAGGATCTGTGCTAAGCTAGGCTAGCGGTGGGGGCGTCAGACAGAGTTACAACACGCACAGAGTTGAGAAAAGTATGTATGGACTTATCTAACTCTGGGGGTTACGGTGAATAAGCTAAAGTCCCAATAAGTCAGTGTGTTCCTTTAAATTGGACTAAAAGCACTGCATGGCTGATGGCAACCTGTTTGCAACATGGAAGCACATGGTTAATCAATTGCTAATATTGCCTTTCAGCGTTCCACAAGAGCTGAATTGTAGTTTCTTGGTCACAATAGTCAGTATAAAAAGCTTAACGTATATCCTCATGATTTTGAATCAAGAGAGGAAGGCCGAAGGATTTAAACCTTGAAAAAAACACTTTTTTTCCGACGTTTTTGACGCCTTTTTTTCAGTTTGTTTTTGCTTTTTCCAATGTTTTAAATTGTTAAATTTTTCTTCTACACATTTTCAGCGCTTATTTCTACGTCCCATATTTTCTGATATAAAACAAAAATTTAAAACGGGTCAATGTGACCCGAAGTCAACACAAGGGTTAAATCTTTGTGTCCAATGTTTTAATGTAGCATGGGAAATGACTGATTATTTGATGTGATCTGTCTGTTAAAAACCTCTGAGCAGTTTGTGTAAGAACAGTAGGCAGTTCCCCCCTTAAATCTAGCCCAGAGCAGT
Source organism: Sander lucioperca (assembly GCF_008315115.2). NCBI lineage: Eukaryota > Metazoa > Chordata > Actinopteri > Perciformes > Percidae > Sander > Sander lucioperca. The sequence continues at coordinate 43,391,414 of NC_050173.1, read as the reverse complement.
GAAGGGAAGCTATGCGCACTGCAGCAAACCCCCCCCCCAAACATAAACTCCACAGTTCATATCACTTATCAGCTCGTTGGTGGAAGCATGTTTCTCCAGGGGGGTTACCACCTCTTTGTACAGGGCAGACAATGCTTCCCTGTTGAGCCGGCTGTGCCTGTCAAAATGAGGGAAAGCTTTTACGAACGCAATCATAATATTTCCAAGTTGCTTTGCGAAAGGGCCATTTTGGCCTCTCTCAACCTGTGTGGCATTGCTGTTTTTTTTCATGCTGGTTGGTACAGGTGAAGCCCTTCAGTTCCCAGAGGAGGAGTCGTCTTCATGGGTCACAGTAAGGTTTCTCTCCCGTCCTGGATACTTTCCGAGCCCATTGGTCGATTCATGAGATAAATACAAAACGTTTGTCCAGGCAAAAGGATGTCAGAACAAGGCTGACGCTTTCATAAAAGTAATAAATCGGAGCAGGAATTCCATTATTAATATGTCCACATGCCTGCTTTGGTGCCCATGTTAAATCATTTGATATAATGGGATAAACATGACTGGGCGCCATTTTCACACAAGGCCTGATTTAGAAACAATCTGTTGCTGTGAACCTCTCAGCAAAGGTTAGTCCGTCTGGCCCGCAGCCTTGGCCGATGCACCTGCAACTTTACGACAAGCAGACGGTCACTGCTTAAAATGTGTATCGCTACAGTTTCTTGTTACTGCCTGAGAGGATTCTAAGTATCAAAATACAACACCAACAACAAGAAACAACATGGAACTGCATTTGTTCATCTATTGTTTTGATGGTTAAGCTGTACAAACTGCTCCTTTGGTTTCCCATATATCATATTTTAATGTATTTCTACATAAAAAAACAACAAAAAAACGCCTGCAACTACCTTTCCTTTACTCAAAACATTATTTTTCATATGTCATATAAAATAGCTCCTATCTCCAATTTCTGCGTTTTTCTTTTTTCCCCACTAAAACATCCATGGTTAACTATGTGTTAAATGTAGGGCTGGATCTGAATATTCAAATGAAATAAAGCTGCCTTCAAGTGTTTCCCCCGCTGCCGTTGCTGCCACTGCTGCCGCCGAAGCTTTAAATATTCTCTGTTGAAAAGCACCGAAGCTTCAAAGCTCTAAAAGTGGTATTCGGTACAGCCTTAGTTGAATGTATTTCAGGACTCCTAGGCCAGGCCACCTCTGTATGATTTTAAAATATGAAAACAAACAGCTGGTCTTTTTCTTCATCCCTGAAGCCATAAAATGTTTTGAAGCTGCATGACTTTTTTCCTGTCAACACCAAGTTGTTGTTTTATCTTGTAGAACCTCTGTAGTATTAACAGCAACTCCTCCTTTATCCTCCCTGTCTGGGATGGGTTTGAGAAGAACTTAACTAGTATCCTAAAGGTCATTCACCAGATGGTGAAGTGACTAAAGGACAATAAGCACATGGATCCCTATCATACCTGAAAGTCAGGGTTAGCCTCCTCTCTTCTTCTTTCTAATAACGCTGGATGCATGTGGTGATGAAAGTCCTTTAGGAGATTTAGGGCAACGCTTTTAACATAAGAAACCAAGCAAATACCAGTTTAATTGTAACGTTGCACAGACCAGATAACAGCAGTGAGAGTTATACTTTTGCAGGCAGGAGACACATTAGAGAAAAAGTTGTCAACCCTTTGCCAGTGGGGGAACACGTGTACTTCCACAGCTAGGGTTATTTTTGGATGGATATGATCCAAGCATTTTCATAAAGACATCCATCATCATCATCATTTAGATTTAGATACGAAGGGTTAGGCTTTTTCTCAACTGTAACAGTGCCGTTAACATTAAACAGGGTGACATTAGCTAACTGGTGACGTTAACAAGCTAACACACACTTAACAACAACGTTAAACAAAGTCGCTAGCAAGCTTACCAACTTGGGTTGTAGCTGCAGCTGTTGTGAGGTCAGGGGCTGGCTCTGGTGTTTGCTAACTTAAAGTAACATTAACAAAATTGCAGCAGTAAGTTATCCCAGCACGGAGAGCCATGGTCACTCTGACAGACAATACTCACGGTGACCGGACCAGTGTCTGATGTGCCGTGTGTGCGCAAACGCAAACGTTTATGTTGTCAAGGAGGTTTAAAGGTGCTCTAAGCGATGTCACACATTTTTTAGGCTACAACATTTTTTGTCACATACAGCAAACATCTCCTCACTATCCGCTAGCTACCTGTCCACTGAACACACTGTAAAAAAAACGCAGTCTCTGTACACAGCCCAGACTCCACAAACGGCAACAAAAACAAACTGCGCCAACCTGCACCACGAAACATAAACAGTGTTCCAGCCAATAACCGACAAGAAGAATTTGGGGGTGGGGGTTGGGGGTTAGAGCGCCGAAGGGAGGGGAACATAGACTGTATATAGAATGGACCAACAGATCCCGTTGCTCTGGACAGAGACCAGTGAAGGATATTAGAAGCACTTTTCCGGTGAGCGCTGAGCGTTACTTAGCAGCCTCCAACTGAGAGAGAAGACGTAAATGTGCCATGAGCAACGTGTCTGAAAGTTGGAAGTCTTCTGGTAGCTGTGCCAAGAGAAATCTCAATCATTCCCAATATTGCAGAGACAGAGAGCGTAGGTATATGTAAGGAGATAACATAGCCACAGGCTAATTATTGGATTAAAGGTGTCAAGGATTATAATCTAATAGCCTACACTTTTTGTCAAATACCATTTTCATAAACTATTAATGAAATTCGGTCATTTATCAAGCAAAATAATTCTCTGGTTCCAGAATCTCAAATTTGAAGTTTAAGTGCTTGGTTACAGCCAAAATTTCATACCAATATTCTATTTAGTACGCGAAAACAGTATTTACGATTTGTTAGTAAGTCCCAAACCTAAGTATGAAACCAATAGTACGTATTGCATACTATTTCAGGTGAAATACTACAGTATGCAAACACTGTACACTACACCGGCATACATATCCCAAAATGCATGTACATGATGTACAAAAAATTAAGGTCTCTGCAATATGCAATAATCAATTAATTGCATGATAAATAAAAATGAGCTCGATAACTTTTTAAATGTAAATTATCGCGGCCGGAAAAATTTCCATTTTATTTATTGTTTTTGATTGCGTTTGGTTTTTATTCCAGTGCATTTTTTGTTAACAGAGACTGAGCGTCCATTTTATTTATTGTTTTTGGTTGTTATGTTAATTTATTTTGGATATTTAAAATGTTTTCCAGTTCCAGTGTTAAATATTAATATATATTATATTATATAATATTAAATGAAAGTTTATTGAAAAGGTGTACCTGCATTATTATGCCATTATCATTATATTAGATGAAAATGGTCTCAGAACGACAATATTATCGTTTATCACAATAATTTCTGGGACAATTAATCGTCCAGCGAAATTTGTTATCGTGACAGGCCTAGTCTCTGTTCTTTACTGCAAAACATCCATTCACTGAACCTTTGGTTTGGTAAATGTTACACTATCCCCAATACTTTAACCTTTACAGACAAAATTACAAACATGCATGGACAAATATTATTTCACACAAATATTGCCAAAGGGATAGGAGCCGTTTATGGCATCTACAGGTCCAGATAAAGTTTTTGCAGTGCATGAGTTGTCCTCATGAGAAACACTTGTAAAACACTTCAGCCCTCCCAGCATTCTCAAGGAGCTTACTCAGCTTATAGAGACAACAGCCCTCTCTGTACCGTTTCATCGTAACCCAATCGCCCAAGGCGGAGAAAGATTTTTGCAGCCTTGCTATCACAGTTGACATTGGCCCCAATCAAAAACCAATTGCACCGTGTTACAAGGTTCAAGCAGAGGAAGTGTGGCTCTATTGAAACTTGACTTAGAAAACAGGCGTGCTGCGCAGCCGCGAGTGGGCGGCTGTTTTTTTCTTAAGGTGTCGCTGGATCTTCCGAAAGCAGTTCCATCTTCCTGTTTCAGGTATACATGTGACGGATTGATTTAGCATGTGTTGCTGCTCAGTGATTACAAATACAGTTGCAAAGCCCTGATTTATACTGATGGTGGGAACTTTTAAAAATTTGTTTTTTTCCCCCCTAATCACAATTTTCTTTCCCTATTAAATCAGTTGGGAGTACTTGATGACAAGTTCCTGGGGTTTTTACACACTGAGTACATGTCTTAATACAATGGCATCATATTACAAATGTATTTATCAAAGTCATTTTCCCCAAAATAAACAGAGCTGCAATCCAACGAAAAGAGCCCAAATCTACAAAATCACACGCTGATGCTTTACAATTCACTGTGTTTTAAATGTCAAACAATAAACTTGTTTCCATCACGTTTCTTAATTGGAGTTTTAAAGTACAAGTACAGAAATTACTTTGTCTGTTTTTCTTCTCCTTTATTTCCTTACATTCTGTGCTGCAGAAAACAAGACCACTGGGAGAGAGATGTAAACGCCTACACCTTGCTGATAGTCAGACCTGTATATAACAATTTACAGTCCCAGCAGTTTTTAAAATTTTGCTGATTTATCCGCCATGTGCACATCCTAGTGCCTGAGACGGCTTTGCATAATATGGTATTTGACAGCTGGATGTGATATGAGGAAAAGGAAATAGGATAAAAAAAATTCCATTTCAGCTCTGGACTCTGAACTTGGAAGAGCTAATTCTTCTTTTTTCATCTCCAAATTGCCAGGTGTAAATCCGTATTGGCTCTGGGCCTGACAGGATACAGAGGAGGGGGGGGGAGGGGGTGGCAAAGTCTGCACAGCTCAAAGTGAGCTCCATTGAGTGGGAGTCCTGAAGTGACTTTTGATATGAAGAGTGTCAGTTATATCTCCCAGCTGCAGATGAATGAGGTCTGCTTTGATAGATGGGACTGCACCGAGCACCTGGAATACTTTCCCAAAAACTCAGGAGAAATAAAGCTTAGGAGTTGAGTACTACACGCATTAAAGTCAAAACTTTTACTTCTGGCTTATGTTTTAATGTCCACCTGGATTCAATGCACCCAACAGTGTAACTTTTTTTAATTTTTTTTTTTTTTATAAAGGCTGCTCTTTTTAGACAGTTTAACAAAGGAAAGGTAAGGAGGCGTCCTGTCGGCTGAGTAGATTTTTCCAAATCGTGTACCTAGGCAGAAAGTTTAAATCTTGATTCATAACCTTTCTCTGCATCTCACCAAAGTCTCTTCGGCGTACCCTTTCAAGCATAAAGCATAAATATCATGAAATACTTTGAAAGTGGTTACCACTGAGATGCCCATTGGCAGTGCTCCTCTGTCTGCTGTGGCTGAGTGGCTATCGCAACTCATTACAACAACCAATTTCTTCTTCTAGTCAGCACTGACAAAAATAAAACCAATCAACCCATATTCATATACTTTCCATAATTAAAGCTTACATTTTTTTATAAAAGAATTGTGACCAAAATATTAACCGCCAAACATTTGTGGTCAAACTATGTAATGATGACACTGTTTCTATATTACATTTGCATTACATCTTTGGAATTTCTATACTACACTTTCTTGTTATTTAGGCTGACTTATATGGCAATATGGATATATCTGTGATATTATCCTCACTAGGGCTGAACATTGACCGCCACATTGATACTTTTTAAATGCCATGAAAACAATGATAATGAGGACCGAGAAAATATAAATATCTCCCAAAAACTTAAATGTTAACAAAACTATTTACTAATATTTACTCTCTGGCTATGAGAGTGATTTGATACTATTAACTAGCTTTTTGCAAACTAAGGCACGTTTGTCTTTGCAAATCTCCCAAGATTCATTGCTTTTGGGAATGTGTGATGGTATCACGTCCAAGCACTTTCAGATGGCGGTTGCTGGAATTGCTTCCAAATGGGTGTGGGGTTTTCCGGCCTTATCCCCCTTTTCCAACTTCTTTTTTCCTCTTTTTTTTCTGAAGGAGGGAAAACCAAACACTGATTGTAAAGCCAGTTGAGGTCATTAGATAACAGTTCCTCTCTTTAGTGAACTTTTTCATTATCCTTGGGTTTTATAGCTGCACCCCTTTGCATGATCTCACAGAGTTCAGCTGAGAACTTGAGGCTGGGCCTGAAAGCAGAGCAGGAGTCTGGTAACAATATCAAACAGCCGTCAAGCTGCAAAGGAGCTTTTTCTTCCCAGCTCGGGTGTGACCGCGTTGGCTCGCTCTCCGATCACCGCGCTACCAGAATGGAACCTTTTCATTGATAGCCAATGTCTTGTGAGGCGCATGCAGGGGATCTGGCACACGGGTGACATCATCAAAGCTATGTGTGCATTTTTGTTTCCTCTCTGAAAATAAATTTCATCGCACAGGCTCGTTATATATTGTTATTTCACAGCTGAACAGCAGAGCTCCTGGTTGTTTTGTTATGGGTGGTTCTCGGGATCGCCTGCCAGTGGTGTCCGCATGCTCAAAGATAACAATCCAGAGGATTCGTGGCCAATTCAGGCCGCCGTAGGGTTCTCAGCTAAATAACAAGAACCAAATGTTTATGAGATACTTCAATCTTTGACAAGATTCTACTTGAACATTTCTCCATGATCAATTGATCAGCCATTTGTCATAAAGCATAGACTATGGAGCAAAATAAACACCCGCTTTTGTTGAAAGATATGCAGTCATTGCAGAACATCTGTGAAACATTGCACCTACGACAACCTCAACGTCCCCGGGTCTTGATAAATAACTGGTACAGAACTGCTTCATAAGTACTGAAATGTTCCAAACTTTTCTTTCAGTTTTTGAATAATTATTCAGCCTTGCCAGTAAATATATTGACAGAAATATCAATTGTTTATACGCTTAAATAATGCAGTTTTAGGCTACACTTATATTTAAGATAACATTTCATACGCAGAGTTTGTTCACTGATGTAAACACAAAAAAGCATTGTTTAAACAGAAAGAGCCTGACACTCTCTTGGGCGTTTAAATTGTGCGCCATTCAGAGCAGTAAAAGAGCAGCAGCTACAAACCCTCTCTGGTGAATGGAGTTTTCCCCGTTCGATTGAAATTACCTTTCACCGCTCTTTGCAAGCTTCGGACTGAGCAGGAGCAGCTTTGCTGGTGTAGAGAAACACTTGGGAAATGTGGGTCAATCCAGCTCACTGAACACCATTGCGACAGTCCAGGAAACAAATCCAAAAAGAACAGCACTTTTCATGAGACTGAAATGGATATACACAAAGCACTACCAATATGCTTCATAAAGATTCTAAAGAAAACAGTTCTGTGACCTCGTCTTTGAAACACAACTCCAAAATGTTCAAACTTTTAGTTTGAATCTGCAGCATTCATCAAATTTGATTTGGAAAAAAGTCAGAACTTTGAAATCTTTCTTTCTTTTCCGTTAAGCGTTTCAATCAATGGAATATCTGTGTCACGGCTCAGAAATGTATATACACTATATTTCAAAAGTTATGCCTTCAAGACATTAGCCATACACCAAAATGTATTTAAGTTATTTATGCTCTGCATTATCAATCTACTCCACTGCTGCTCCACATGAGCAGCACCAAACAGCAGACAGACAAAGTTAGCGACTAGCTGGTGAACATAGAGCAGTTTAGCCCCATCTCCAAAGAATTACGTTCTCATACATTGGAACTGCATTCTCAATTACGTTTTGGTCTTGAACCTATTACAAATAGGTTTCTAAACGAGTCCGCATAGGGAGGAGAAACAAACACAGGACTTTCGTCCAGGAGACTGGCTGTTCGTGTCCCGTGTGAAACCAAAAGTCAACATTGACTTGTTTATGTAACGCACCTAACGTACATGACGACTTCACGTATGTTACATATACAACTAAAATTACATAACACATTTACTTATTTTACTCCAAACTATAATCTTTTTCTAAACCTAATCAAGTAGTTTTACCACCTGTTTAAAACAGCGACTGTTTCACACTATGCGTTGGTAGCTTACAAATGTGCTGCACTCGAAACATTATTGAGAACTCAGTTCTGTTGTAAGGAAACATTTAGCTGCTAAAGAGCCAGATATTTTCCTCAGGAGTTGGTAGGGACCCAAAACAGAGCAAAAATAGAGTGGATATTAGACTTACATTCATCAGGTGACCAGAAACACAACTCCAAATGAACGATAATGTTGCTCCATATCTGCTGGGTGTGTAAATAAGCAACTGTAAGCAAGTTGAGCCTATCATCTTAAAAGGTCATGACATGTCATTGCTGTGTTCACAACTTGTTTCTGCTGCCCCCATGCCAAAAAATTAAGTTATACAGATTTATAGCAATAGTTTTTGCAATATACAAGTGTCAATAATTTATAAATTATGTAATATACAATAATATACAACATTGTGGATATTTGATACCACAACAGTACTTGGCATACATATTAGTAAATCAATGTATTTGGTCTCACAATATGGAAAGACTTTTCAGTGATATTAGGGCTGTTTCAAGGAATACACTTATCATGCTGTGAGTTATGGCTGTAAGGCTATTCGGTGAGGCCAGCAAATGCAGAAAGCGGAAAGACATGAAAGTAAAACAAGTCTAAACGCACATCAGACAGGATTTACCATTTTAAATTATTGTACACATTGGCTTTTCATGTCTCTCCTACATTGTGTCACTATCTGATTCTTACCTGCTGCTTTATGGATATCAATAATCTCAGCCTCAGGCTACATGCTCTTTCACGGTAGACAGCTGAATGAGACAAGGTTTTGGAGTTGAGAAGGATGTTGAGAAAGGGTGCACCTCAATAAATATGAATTCTGTTCAAAGTCCTTATAATGAAAGGTTTTCATTATTTCCTTCTTGTGAAAGGGGGCTGCACAGGGGTCAAGTGAATTCTAGGACGATACTAGGGTAGGGGTGGGAATCTCTTGGCACCTCACGAATCGATTCTGATTCAGAGGCCAACGATTTGATTCTAAACCGATTATCGATGCAACAATTTTTTTATGTACATTTCCATGTGTGATTTTCAAAAATATACATATAAATCACAGTTTGCTACTCAGAGTTTGCTAATCACTTCCTAGACAAAGCTTAGATTTTTGACATATACAGTATTTGTCACACACAAGTTGTAATGAAATGTTTTGTCTACTGAGGTTTTTATTTTGTAGTCATTCCATGTTTAAGCCTTAAACATGCTTGTCAAAGTCACCTTCTCTCACAGTAATATTCCATGTCAGAGGCTCAGTCATGTTTAAAGGTGGAGAATTGCCTTCTTAGAACATGAAGCATGAGGTGGTCAGATGTAATGTGATAAAGTAGATGAACAGTCTATGTGTGTTTTGCCTAATTATTTTATGTATGTCTTATTAGATCATGTGTATATATATATAAAATCAAATTTTTTTTTTCCTTTTGGCCATTTTTGTGAGTTTTTTTTCTGCACTCTTGCCTAAACTCAAAGTTGTTGTCCATTATCCCATCCTCTTTCAGTCACTCTGTTTTCTGATGTGTACTTGTCTGGAGACAGTAATTTTTAAATAAAAATCAACACATTTAAAAAATTATATATATATAATTTTTTAAATGTGATTTTAAATCAATTATGAACTTATCAGAATCGATAATCGAATCGTTCTAGAGAGAATCACGATGCATCTAAGAATCGATTCTTTTCCCCACCCCTAGACCGTTGCCCACTTGTTCAAAAAATATTAATCCGATTTCTTCAGCAACCCATCAACACTAACTCATTGGTTCTCATTCATTTTGACAGTCATTTAATCCTATCAGGGCCCCGAAACCATGTCACAATCCTTGTTTAATCAACTGGTCTTTACCCTTCCCCGGTCATCAGTGACAGGATTATCATTTAGGGAGACACATCTGTGGCCAATTCAAGATGCTTGCTGTTATGTGAATGACCCCGTGAGATGATACAGGAGATAAGCCAGCTGCATTGAAGTCTCCATCGGACGTAATCCTCTCAGATCTCAAGCTCGGAACCACTAAGAGGTATCGCGTATCCAATAATCATTTTCTAAATTGTTTATTGAAAATACTCCTAGATAGTGAGTCTGAAGGGAGAAGGGGTTTTCTTTACATTGAGTGCTTGGGGTCATATGGGGCGAGTGCTTTGGCCATCAAATGCAGAATATTATACTTTAAAAGGACGCAGAACGCAAAAAAGGTTCTGGGCTTGTTAATGGAAACAATTATTGCATCAGCTTGTTCGGTTCACTGACACAAATGCCCTCCACAAAACCTGCCTTGTATCAAGTGTCTCTGGAAGTGCAGCAAATTTGCAATGTATTCCTGCGAGCCCACTACATTTAAGAAGTAAACAAACCATGACTGGAAATATTCGGTCATCTCAGCGGCACGTGAGCTCAAACGACAGTGTTTTGTTTCCCCCAGAAAACATTCATTCATTACGAATCTGACACAAATCCTTTGGTTGAGAGGTTTCTTAGTTTTTGTTCAAACTCCTGCTGGTAGCAAGAGATACAAACATTTCAGAGGCTGACAACAAGTAGTTTGAAAATGAAATCAATCTGAATAACCTTTCAGCTGGCAACTTGTGCGCTTAGATTTATTTTGGGGTCAGTTCAAAGCTGCTACAAATTTCAGAGCGACAAGAAAAAGGCTGGCCTTGCTTGGTGTATTTTTATTTTCCCAGAACTGATGTTGTATACTTTACACGGTGGAATAAAGAAACTGCCAACAAGAGCAGCTGCACAAATGTATCTGGTAGAAATGTGTCATACCATCATTGCAGTGAGGTGATTGATATCTAGGATTCAGGCAGCTTGGACCAAACCATTATTTCCATCTTATTGAAGTTATTACAAACAGAGAGAAACAATTTATCAAAGTATAAAAATCAAAAAGGTCAAAAATCAAACAGTTATCTCTCTCTCTCTCTCTCTTGGTTTTAATTTTCTCTAGTCATGCCTTGGAGCCATTACAGTTGCCTGTTGCCAAAACAGACACGGGACTCGCTGCATTCATGTTATGTGTTCCTCACTTCACCCACATCATAGTATCTGAAATGGTGCACGACTCCCATCCCCCCCACGCCAGCCCCCAGCTTCTCCCCATCATTTCATACCACATCTGGCGCTGTCGGGCCAGCTCCAAGCTCCAGTGGAGGTCTGCTTCGCTGCAACACATTTCTGAGAGGACCCTCCGCAAGACAAAGACAGACTGCGCTGGCAGGTCTGCGTCTGAGCGGCCCGCGATGTTCGTCATGCATTAACATCTGTCCACAACTCGGCAGGATGCAAAAGGGCTCCTTTTCATTTTCTAGGGGAGAATTGCTGCTGCTCTGCTTTGTGTTTCTGTGTATGGTGAAGAATGGTTGCACTCGGGCTTGAAGACGATGATGCACTGCAGCATGGAAAGAGTTTGCTCCTGCGGTCACATCTTGGTACGAGAACACTTGTGATTCATGGTTATTTTGCACACAGTTTGGCCGGACTACTGTAAGACTGAAAATTTATATTGGTTTAATCTTGTACATCCTTTCCTTTCCTCCTCCGAGCAGTATTTAGTAGTGGAAAGATAATGCCTGAAAAATTATTTGTGAAACAACTGCCAATGAGTTATGTGCATGAATTTTCATTCTTTGGATGTGGGATAGTCAAGTTTACCAAATCGGAGGACGTGCACAATGTCATTCCTTGTAAACCACATACGATTTATGCTGATTGGTAAAACTTCTGCAAAATAAAATCTTCCCAAGTTTCCCGAGTACTCCCAAATATTTCTCTAAAGAAATTAGACTTCCCAGAAGTAGTTTTTAGTTTTTATAGGCCCAATTATACACATCAGTTGTGACTTGACAGAAAAATGGCAGCATCGGTGGTTTGTTACTTAACGCTGCACTAACTAGTATTACAATCCAAAAACCCACTGTACACTACAGTATCTAAGGATAGTGATTAGCTGGTGCACATAGTGGAGCATTAAGCAGCTTTAAGCATAGGTGTGATTGGCAAAGGACAAAAAAGCAGGAAAATATACGGCGCACCCATGACGCTGCGACAGCCCCCTCCCCCCCTCATTTTTTTTTAAAAATAAACCATTAAATGGCACTTTCTGGAGAGTTTTGTGCAAAGAAATGGAGAAATTGAGTCTTACATGATATGTAGGTATTAGGGCATTTAGCATTTACATTACTGTTAATCAGTTATCACTTGATTACACATTGCATTACCTTGTTATAATATAAATAATAGTGCCACATGAAGAGACAGTGCAGCATATGACAGTAGCAACAGCTGAGAAGATTTGGGTCTGTGGTGACCAGGTCCACCTCACACAAACTTCCTTCTCCTATTCTTTCTCCTTACTACCACACCCACACCCACCCACACCAGCCCACATTACCACGCCCATGCAGCCCCACCCACGGACATTTACGGATTTTTAAACATTTAATGTAACTGGCAAACAATGCTTTCTACTTTTTAAAGAGCACACGTTTATAACAAATTCTTATTTATGCCGTTTGTATGCTGTTACTGTCATTCTCTACAGTATGTAGGTATGTAGTATGTATGTTGTCACTGTCTGTTCAATTGTCCGTGTTTCTCTGTTGACACTGTACAATGTACAGTACAGTACAGTGTACATATTAAGTTATAACTCTAACTCTGCAATTTAAATGTTTTTTATGGCTGTCTGTGATTATACTTCAGGATTTTTCCTTGCTCAGAATTTGTCTTTGCGGGAACACACAAAGCAGGGGGGGGAGGGGGTCTGGGTGTCCTCCCCCAGGAAATTCTGAGGGTAAATGACTTCAATTCCTGCATTCTGATACATTTTTAGGCACCAATTTATGGTAAAAATGTCAATATTTATTGCAAGGAAATCACAAAATTCTGGTGGCAGGTAACAATTCAAAATACAAAATATAATGGATAATTATTATATTCAGTAGTCCAGTAAGGAGGCTTTCACATCCAGGACATGGGCCGGATACAACAACACTTGACCCTAAAGTCCAGTTGTTTGTTGGATTGACTTAGACTACTTAATCAGTGATGTTGAATATAGCCTTGAGTGTAACGGACCACCACAGTTCATACATACATGTGAACCGCGGATTAATTGCAGAGTTTAACCAACATAGTGTAAAACTACTACGTGAATGGGGCACAGCAGAAAGACAGAGCAGAGCGACGCTGCTTGTTCAGGGTTTTCATGTGTACTCCTATAGGCCTACACTTCGCATCAGGCGTTAAAACCAACTGTACCGAATTAGACTACTATTTAACGCGAGACGTTTTTAACCGCTAATGAAAAAGTCTCAATTTAATACTGATGCCGTCAGACGGCCGCGCGGACAGACAGCAGTCGGAGTTCCGGTAGAGCTCTGCGCCGGTCAGCAGCGGCTTCTCACTGTACAGCCGGTCCCCCAGAGCAGCATGATCACCGGGAGGGTCCAGCCTGAACCCTGCAAACAGAGATCCCGTTTGAAGGTGACATGATTGATTTTGACTGAACGTCTCAATTTAAGTAACCTCTGATCGGGTCATAGCAAATTAAGTAGCTACACTAAGTTTAAGATTAGGTGTTGGTCATTCTCAACACCTTTCTACCCCCCCCCCACACACACACACTTATCAACTCTGGACTCTGTGCTGCTGCCAGCCTGTGTAACGTACGTTACTCACCATCGATCGACTGTTAGCTTCAGCTGGCTAACGTTAGCTGTCAACCTCCCGACTAGCTAGTGATCTAGCGAGGATTAGCCCTTCAGACCACAGTGGACTTCAGTGGACTCTCCATCCAATATCCCGACTTCGTCTACCACAACTGCCGGACTCTTTCAAATACATGTACTCCCTGTCTCCGCCGATCACTTGGTAGCGTTGGTCAGCTGTCAGCTTACGCCAGCTAGCTTCTGTTAGCTTCGACCGACTGACGGCTCGCCCAGCACATCTTTTCGCTGTAGAGCTCTTTTAGCCATGTTTCCCGGCTCAACACTAAGTTAGTGTGGGCCACTACCTTTCTGCACTGCCGAAAATGGTGCTCCTAAAATATTCCTCACTGCAACTTCTCAACGTCATCTGCTACATCGCTTCAGCTTGCATTGCCAACATGCAACAATATTGTCCCGTTGCCGGCTTCAGCTAAGAAGATAGTTCGCCCCCACACGTCCAAAATTCTTATTCAAATAACCTTCCGCAACGATTGCAGGCTCTTTGGTGAAGTTCTGCTTTGAATGAAGTTACATCGTGACAAATTAATGGACCACTTGCGGAGTGATATGAAGACATGAGTCAGAGTATGTTTACCAATAACCCCGACCTGTGCCTTGCGACACACACAGAAAAAAAGCGGATTTGCATGATTTACGAGAGCTTCATTTTCAGGTCAGAAAAGCCGGATTTCCGGAATTATCCGGAAGAATCACACCCCTGTTTAAGGCCTTTACACACTGAGTGTGTGACAAATAAACGACACAATAAAAGGGAAATACTCTCCATGCGATGCGAGTAGACAAGAGAGCGTGATTATAGCAGATTAGAGTTAAGGTTTAGCGGTCTTGATGTCAAGTGAATGTACAATAGAGTACAAGAGTTTGCAAGTAATGCTGCAGCTGCTCAAGACCAACGGATGTGTCCCCATGTCTTTTTATTTAGTTTTCTTTTAGTAGTAATAAAGTTGGCTGATACAGGCTATGGTTTCGACAACAGCCTTCTGTTGTTGTATTATAATCCTCATAAGCTCCGGAAAATCGACCTTGTACAGTACGGACAAAAATGACGTTGCTTTATCGCTGCGTAATATTCACATTGTGTGTGAAAGTACTCATGCCAAAACCAACAGTTCAAAAAATTGTATTGATGTGCGAAATAACTGCACGAAAAGAGCGTCCCTGGTGTGTAAAGAGCCAGAGATTAGCTCTATGTGGTGGAGAACACATCAGAGCAATAGGAGAGTTACCGTATGTTACCGTAACAGAAACAGTGATATGAACCATTTCTGTAATGGTCATGTGTAGCAGTTTATAGGGGCACCAAATAAAAAAAAAAAAAAGAATTTCATTTTGACAAACATTCTATTTGTACTGTTTGGAGATGCCACAGACCTCTCTAGGCAAAGTTAAATAAGTTAATTTATCAACTAACTATTTTGATAGTCATTTATCTAAGCAGAAAAGCAAAGCATGACCTATAGTTCCATCTTTTCAGTTACAGAGATGTGCTTTTCTCTGTCCTACATGAATCTAAACCTACTGTTTTTTGGTGTTTTGACTGTTGGTTGACAAAAAAAGACATTTGAAGACATCAACTTGGGCTTAAGAAATTGGGACTGGTATCATTTACATACTTTTATAGACAAAAAAATTAATCAAGTATAATCATCACAGAGAAAAAATAAAAATGGCAAACATCACGACAAGCAAGATAAATACAAAATAGATGTAGATAAAACTGTGGTTTGGATGAAAATCTTCAAGTGGAGGATAAATTGCCCAAGTAGTACACTACATTTTCTCACTTGGCTTTATGTCTCTTTCTTTGTGTTCATGAGAGCAGAAAAGGAGGAAAAGGCTGGTCCTGAGAGCCTCAAATGCCTTATTTCAGCACAATTTGTTCCCTCAACAAATTTAAATAATGGAACTTGAATGTAAATATGTCTGCTGCCTGAAAACCAGGCTTTGATGCAGATTTCACAGTGTAACATTCACGGAGGTGAGCTTCCAGGCAATGAAATTTTACAAAGAAGACTGTCATAACAATGACAATTTAAAAATGGTAGAAATGATGCTTCTGACATGTTAAAACATACAAAGCAAGGGCTTCTGCTGGACGTGCAAAAGAGGGAATGAAAAGGAATATTGGTGAAGTTTGTTTGACAGTTAAAGATGATTCTGATGTGCTTCTTGTGCCATCAGTCGGACAAAGTTTAGAACAGAAAAGAAATGAATGAGTAAGAACTCCAAAGTCTGCTGTCAGACACTTGCTGGCTCTCTTGGATTTGAATCAACACCTCCATCCTCTCTCCATTTCTGGTGCAGTGGGCCTGTAAAATGCATTGTGGTTTGGGTTCTGGACGGCTCTAGTATGTCAAAACCAGGTGGTACACGTCTTAATGCAACATGGCACGTCGTAAGCATTCCAGCACAGGCCATCGCTCAAAATCATTGGTCAGGCACCGGGTCTATTTAAACCAAAAGCAATTCTTTATAAAGGAGGGAACTGACATAATTAACTGGAACACATCTTTATCTTTAAAATATTCTGACTGGTTAACAGATATGAGAGCATATCAGACTCTGTGTCAGCATTTCATCCGAGAATCTTGATGAATGATCCTTTAATGTGGTAAAATGGCTCCTGCAGACTTAATCCAAAAGAAGGAATTTCGACTTGTATCTCTCTCCCTGTCTGCGTCTGACAGCAGGAGCAGTGGGGTAGACTCTATCCTGCAAGTGGAAACTTCATGCAAAGATAAGAAAGAAGAGGGAGGGAAAACAGAGGAGGAAAGGGGGGGAGGGGGGGGGGGATTGCGGTCTGCAGCTGGAAGACATTACAAGTACCAGTCATCCTCGCTGGAAAAGAAATAGACAAGGAAGAAAAAGAAGAAACAAGAAAATAAGAGACAACCTTCAGATATCCTCAAATGTTGTTTATTAGAGAGGAGAAGCCCCCCTCCCTGCTCATTATTGGATGTACTTGCCTGGAGACTGAACTGTGCTGGATTCAGTCCTATTTATGATGTGCTCTGATTAAAGATTTGACCAATGCGTTCCTTCATTATCACCGTTTCATCACGGAAATGATGCTGTGGCTAAAGGTGATCAAACCCTGAGGATTTGGGGCACGAAGCCTCCTGAGAATCGTACATTTTGTCTAGAAACACTGTTTACACATTTCTTTTACACCACTTGTAGTTGCCTGTTTAACCTCCTCTGACCCAGGGGTTAAAATGCCTTAAGTTTTCTTAGCTTATGGGCCCGTATTTCTGGTCAATTTAAGAGCACTTTGTTGCTGACACACGGTATAGGTTAATGCTTATGCCTTGTGTCAGCAATTCTTTTCCCCTTTTGGGGCAAAGTTTACGTGTTTTCACTGTCTTGTCATGCCTATAATAATCAGTACCCTTTTCATAATGGTAATCATTTTGTGACTTGCTTGATTTAATCCTATGTTTTACTACTGTAAATATGACTGAAAGCTTCAGAAAAACCAAGAAATAAAAACATTTCAACCTCTACTATTACTTTGTTTGTTTACAATTTGATCACAATCATTGACCTTAATGTGTAGATGTGAGGTGTTTCTGGCGTCCTGATTAAATGACTCTTCCTGGTTGATGTTGATACATAAATGGTACCCAAGGCTGTTTGACAAAATGAATCATACTTGATAAAAAGGTCTACCCACTAAAATGTTGTAAACAAATTAGTTAATTTATCTGGATAAAATGCAAGTTAATCCAAGGTTTCAATGAAAAAGCCGAGCGTGTTGTAATTGGTGCTACAGGCTCCCATTGTAATCAGATCTTAGCTAATTGCAATGTGTATAGATTGTGTAGTTTGGCCACAAAAAGCCACCTCTTCCTGCCATCTCAAGCACACCTGGCAAAAGCTGCAGACAAGCCGTTTCCCAACAAGATGAAAAATTAAGAGCCCATACAGCAGCATCGCTTCCCTTGACCTGGGACATGCCACGTTTGTTGACAAGAATGTCAGTTCTGCCTAATTTGCATACTAAGATTCCAATACAACAACAAAATCAAGATAACAAAAACACACATCAGGTATAAATGCAAAGGCCCTTAATTAGATGTCATAATCAAGATAATGTATCCAGATACAAATTGCATGTTAATAGCAGCTAGAATGGGGTCAAATTAACCAAAATTTGAAATGCGAAAGAAAATATTATTAGACTGTATAAATCTGAGAAAGGTAAAGACCTTAGTTCCCACATTGTAAACATTGCTCATATTGGAAAATATGAACACAAGTACTATGAATCGGTAACATTATCTATTCAATCAACAGCCCTGAAAGGCTCTTGAGCAAGGCATTCAGCCCCCCCATTTGTCCAATATAGCTGGACTTTGGTCAACGATAGAAAACCGGGGTTTTACTGGATAGTTCCTATGTTTGAAAGCATGTAATTATGCAGTATATAGCATGGATTTTAATATGAAATTAGCAAATTCTCATTTCAAACAAGTACATTTTGGAATACAAGGAAAAGACTACGTGATTTTACATTACAAATATATCTGCCCTCAATATAATACAAAAACAAACCTGAAACCCAACCAAAAAAGCTAGAACACACATAACAGAAAAATAACTAAGTAGAACTTACAATGAGTATTTTAGTTTACAGTAGATATGAATAAAGTTATTCTATGGGTTTTATCCTGTCCACATGATAGTAAATGCCAAAGCCATCCCATTCTCAGTAACTCCTTGTGTAACAAATGGATAACATTTACAGACGGTATCTATTCTTTCATGGTGGAGAGTAATGGAAATTATCTGTCTGAATGTCTTTATTTACACTCGAAAACGGTTTTATATCCCTCTGTGAAAAGTGCGACCAAAGATTACCAGCTACGATAATAATTCATCCGAATTTGTCTGGAACTGAACGTGTCAACACCTCTCCCCCTCCCGAGTCCTCTGGAAAGCTCAACTTTTCCACACTTCTCTCTACATGTGAAGCTCGTATTATACCGGTTATCCAGATGAACCCACAAGGCACGGGGAGAGGAAGTCAAACAGCCACGCCGTGATGATGAGGAAGCGTGCGTGGGTGCCACGGCGCTCTGGTGTGGCGGCTCATATACTGTGTAACATTTTATAACGTTGTTCACCAGCTTCATTTCCTCACCAGCGAGCGCACACACACACACACACACACACAATTGAAATCACACTCATTAGATGTGGGAAAGAACCTCATGTGAAAAGCTCACTCAGTTTGTATGCGGCAGACATTAAAGCAAGGCTGAAACATGAACCCGTGGTGTTGATGGCTCATGAATTCAGAGACAAAAAAAAAAAACTACCTAAATTTCATTTTTAATTCCAAAACAAGAACCAAATGTAACTAAGTACATTTACTCAAGTAATATACGTAAATACAGTTCCGAGGTTCTTCTGCTTTGCTTGAGCTTGGGCTGTACCGAAATCCATTTTCTAAGCTTCGGTACTTCTCTAAAACGAACATTCAAAGCGAGAGTTGAAGCGACTTTGCTTTGTTGTTGCAGGACACAGTCACCTATTGTTACACAAACTCCTCGGCAGTTCGGTGCTTGTGTTTCGTTTTTTACCTTCATTAAAACTTTGTTTTGTTGCAGCGATAGAGGCGGTGATGTTTCCTGTTTACAGTAACTTTGCGGGACTCTCACGCCGCGATACGGACCGACGAGTCTGATCTCCCGTTACACTATTGTCCACTGTCAGGTGACGTCGGGTTGCTTTTCTCCAAAAGTTGAATTGGACTTAACTTTTTGCTGCAGGCATTCAAAATAAATGGAAAGACCTGCCTTTTTGCCGGACTGCCTGACAAGTGACGACCTATGCAGACGCTGTGTTTATGAATGAATGCTCAGCCAGTTGCTGACTCACTAGAGCAGAGGTGCCTAAATTCTTTCATATGAAGGTCCAAAATGTATCTGGATGGAAGGCCATGGGGCAAAAATAAATGTCGATGTTGAAGAATACCGTAATTCTTGCCATTCTCCATAGATAAAACGTACGTATGTAATTTAAATGGGAAGTTTACCAGCACTGTGCACTACATTGCCGTTAAACTGAGATTACGTACTTTTTAACTGCACAAAATGTACGTTTCGTAGTCATTACTTTTAAAATAAGAGGAGAATAAGCATGAGCATGTCAAATCCATGGCGGGCCAAAACAAAGAGCACGGGCCTAAACCTGGCCCGCGGGCCCCAAATTGGGCGGCTTTGCACTACAGTGTTATGAACGCTCGTACTATGTTTACCTTTATCAAATCGCCTGATTGTGATAAATGTCAACTAATGTGAATTTTTGTATTAAATGTCTATACGGCGCAAAATTGAGTTATTACAACACGCACACAAAAGGTTGTTTTCCATCAAAATGTTTGTAGTAGGTGAGAGCTGGTTCAGCTAGTTACTAGCTGCCTGTTGCATCTGGCAATGGGAGGCACAGACACTGAATCAGACAGCAAATATGCAGCAGAACACAACGATGACCTAAAAGAGGCTAAAAAGCTCCATGGAGCTGAGGGGAACTGCAAAGTCGGTGATAACTGCATAATACATACATATTAAACATACTGACAGAAACACATAAAAACACTTAAAAAAGGTAATCTTACAAAAGTGAGGATCTGCCAAAGTATCAGGACTTAAATGTCATAAGATAAATGTCCTATTTATAATCCATTTAAATGTTTTAAGGTGTCTCATTTTGAATCAAAACTTCCCTATTGTTCTCCCTGCATGACTTATTGAATGATATGCACAACCATGATTAGATGATCGCACAGAGAAAAGCCAGTTTTGTCATCACCCACTTAACTGAACCAATCACCGTGGATTCAGCGTTATTAGCTCATCCTTTGGAAGGGCTCCATCCTTCCAATGTGGTGTCATAAATACGAAGCCGATGGTGGGAATGAGAAATGACGGCGCAAGGGGCAGCTCCACCTCTGCGCAGTATTTATGGCAGCAAGCATTGAGGACACATGTAGATAAATTCAACAACTTGCACATGATAACAGCCTCCATGAAGGCTGAGGCTTGTACAGTTCCAATTCCCGAGCAGAGTTCATTGCGTCTGCTGCCAAATTTTCAACATTTCAAGAAGCTCTACAAAAAGTCTGGGGGATAAGGCACATTTGGGAGTCTACTTAATGACAGTAATGTAAGCATAGTATGAGTCAGGTTTTATGATTTCTGATGTCATGTACTTGTCTTATAATTATGGAAGCGTGTGCCACGCTCAAGTCTTTTCACAGACCCCATTCTCTCTCGCTCTAACTGAAAAATAGCATAAGTGCTATGGATTGCCAAAATTAATGTAGCCTACACGATGAGTTGTAGTTCTACTGTAGTTAGCCATAGGCACCACTTTCCTATTGAAGAGCAAGACATTGACAATAGTGTAATTCTTAATCAATTAGATTTATTTGACATGTAGTTACTAGCTACTTCACAGATTAAAATGTTTCATACAAAACAAACTCCCCAACCTTTTGGCTGGTGACCCCATGACCCCTAAAAACATAATATCTGCTAGCGACCCCTCATCACAGGTTCAATATGTCCATGAGTTGTGACCAGTCCAACTAAAGAGTTATTTTCTCCACTAAACCTCTCAGATTGTTTCATCTAAATAACTGTTATGAGGCTGGAAGTAAAACTATCCAGTATTTCACAGGAATAAAAAGCAAAGATCCAAGGCAAGTCAGAGAAAACTAATTGTGAGTAACAATTTTTTCTTTTCTTGTCACAGCACTGTACCTATATTGCAACCCCTATGTTTTATCTTGTGACACCTTGGATAGGTCCTGACCACACAGTATTAAGTTGTATGAGCTCCACCTTGCCCAGCTATAAAACACAAAAAGGCACATTTTGCAAAATGATTGTTTACTTTGAATACTTTAACATATTTATATTGTAATAAAGGATTTTTACTTTGCCGAGTAACCATTTTACTTGAATACATGATCTGAATACTTTTGCTCCTAATGTGAATGCACCCCACAGCTATACTGTATTAACTGAATATTTTCTTGGTGTGCATTACAAAGCTCCACAGCAATGATTCTTTTTTTGGTATACTGTGAGATGTAAAAATCGACTTTTATGAACTTGTGCAAATCAAACCACATGGTGTATGATAACACGTGCTATCTGATCTCTACAACTAAAGCTTTAAACATGAACAACCCTGACAAAGATCAGCTTTGTTAAGAAGAAAATGGGGACAAGCTCTCGATCTGGATGCTATATACTTCGCTGTGGGTGGGCTGGTGGCTTTGAGCAAAATTACATGCATTTTGCACAGCTGTCACTCACTGCGGACCTAAAACATGGCTTTTATAAGTTAGTCTGACACAGTTAGTTAAATCTCTGGATCAAACCACTTGCTGTTGTTTGCCTCAGGCAGACCAGGCAAATAGATTGTGATCTAATATATAAATAAATATTGAGTTCTGCAGCTTACAAATCCAACACAAGAGAAGTGCTATGTAGGTTAACTGTGTTTTAGAGAAACATAAGGCCTAAACATGACA
Source organism: Sander lucioperca (assembly GCF_008315115.2). Classification (NCBI taxonomy): domain Eukaryota; kingdom Metazoa; phylum Chordata; class Actinopteri; order Perciformes; family Percidae; genus Sander; species Sander lucioperca. The sequence goes on along the minus strand of NC_050173.1, from coordinate 43,369,176 downwards.
TTTGAGGGCAATGGATCAAAATAGAGTAAATATGTAAGTAGAACTACTGTAAGGCTTAAACAGATTTGTTGAAATTTATCTTTATCCATCTTTATAATTATAAAGGCACTCTACAGCTGTGCATTTTCTGTAAATGCATAATTTTTAGCCATGCTACCGACTCTATGAATGGCAATGTTGGTCTGTTGGTCCAACACTGGTCCAGACTGAAATATCTCAACAACTATTGGATGGATTGCCTTTAAATTCTGTACAGATGTTCATGTTCCCAGGCAGATTAATCCCTCTGACTTTGGTGATCCCTTGACCTTTCTTCTGGTGCATCCATGAGGTGACATCTTTGCTTTTTAGTTAAATTTCTCAGCAAGTATTCAATGCATTGCCATGGAATTTGATACAGATATCCATTGTTCCTAGAGGATGAATCCTAATCTCCTGACTTTTCATTTAGTGAAACTGCCTGCAAAACTCATACCTTTCCCATCAGACTCAATTGTACTTCGTTCTAAGTTCTAATTATCAAATATTAGCATGCTAACACGCTAAACTAAGATGGTGAACATGGTAAACATTTGCATTAGGTTTGTCGTTGTGCGCATGTTAGCATGATTAGTACAGCACTAAGTGCAGCCTCACAGAGCTGCTAGCATGGCTGTACACTCTAGATGTTCTCAACACAATGCACATGACTGTATCAACAATAGTGACCAATAAACACTTTTCTGTATTTGTATAATAAAGGCCATTTGCAACTCAGCCTGTTGAAACTGCACTGTCTTGATCTGGTTTCTGTTGCTCTGATGATAAGTACCCCAACCATAATGAGTCACTCTCTGCAGCACACCCTGTTTAAGCATGTGTACCAAACAAAAAGCAATGACTACACCAAACAGAACAAGTACAGTACGCCTGTATTTTATTATGGAGAACCTCGATGAGGCTCACTCATCATGTCTATAAACTATTGTGTTTTTGTTTGACACACAGTGCTGGGAAACTCGACTTCCCGTCACTTGAAATGGAATTGCCCAACAGGATTATTTCATCACCAATTTATTACCATTTAATCCTGGAGATTTCTGTCTCTGGCATGGTGATTTTTTTCAAACAAACTGACAGAAGAGGGCGGACATGGGGTACTGGCCCTTAATCATCTCCTCTAGTGCTGATTCATCTAAAAAATTGGGCTCTTCCTCCGTTTTCTCATCAGTGTTTAGTTCTTTTGATTCGTACGAAGGACAATTCTCTTGTAACAAGTCTGTAATTAGAGAATTGTCTTTGAGGTTTGGAATATAATAGCAAAAGGATGCAGTCATCGCATATCAAGAAGTTTCTCATGTTCAAGATGATTATAGAGAGTAAAAGGCCTGCATGCGGTAAAAAAAAGGCCACATATTGTAATCTTTAGTGTAATCCTATGAAAAGGATTACAGACATGAATTGTGTTGGTGATATAAGGGAGGCAGGGGAATTTACCTCAGACAAAGGGGGAAAAAAAACTGAAATCATCAGGATGACTGTTAAATTGAGCATTCAATTCTTTGAATTGAATTCCAGCCAATTTTTACGTTAATCTTGATCGCTATAAACATGCGTGTACTTTCGATTGAAAAACACCCAATCCGAATCAGTGCAGGCAACACGGAGAAGCTGCAGCTACGTGTATGAGCTTCCACTGAGCTAAAACGGCAGTTGTCAGAGCAAGTTTTAGAGTGCCTTTGTGCCTCTTAACAGACATAAAATGCAATTAAAATGTCTGTGCAACATGAACGGGACCCTTACGTGACAACAAGATGCGTTTTCAACTCAGACATTGTTTAAATTCACCTACCCTGGTCCCTGTCTCGATCTTGCCGGTAGCTAGCTTGCCCTGCTAGCTGATAGCTGTTAGCTGCCGTCCGGTGAGTGTATTCAGCCAGGCTTCTTTGATAACCATCCCGATAACAATCCACGGAGCGGCGGTGGTCTGGCTATGTCCTCCAGAGGACAGGTCATGTCACGTCTTCAAGTTTATTCCCCCCTAAAAAAAAAAAAACAGTAGTGCGGTAGTAGCTGCTAGCTGCCCTCTGGTGAGCGTGTTCAGCCAGGCTGTGATAATCATCCCGATAACAATTCACGGAGCGGCGGTGATCTGGCTATGTCCTCCAGAGGACAGGTCATGTCATATCTTGAAGTTTATTCCCCCCTAAAAAAACAGTGAAAGCTCATACACGTAGCTGCAGCTTCTCCGTGTTGCCTGCACTGATTCGGGTCTGTTTTTTTCAATCGAAAGTACACGCATGTTTATAGCGATCAAGATTAATGTAAAAATTGGCCGGAATTCTCCTTTAAGTCTTGACCTTGGAAATTGTAGTTTGACAACAATCCAAATTTATAGTCCACCAACTAGTTTCTTTGGGAGCTTTCAGCCTTCACACACTGTCTTCCTCAATTGATGGAGTTCAAGCCAGCTCAGTATCTAATTTCATTCATAGCACTTTAGAAGCACTTCTAGTCTGCGTTTGCTTAAAAACATTAACATTTCATTCTTTTTAAGTATATTTTTGGCCATATTATGCCATCATTTGAGTTCACAATCCCATCTAAAAGTGTTATGGATTAAATTATTGACAGCTGCTGAGCTGAACTGAACTCCATCCACTATGAAGACCATGTGATCCAGTTGAGAGCTCTGAAAAAAAAGACAAAGTAACTACTGTTAAATTCAGTTGGTTAAATTCAGTAGCAACAACACGCGATAAGGAAAATGTTATTGACAAGCTTGTTACAGAACCTGCTCCTGATTTAAGTAATACTTCATGAATGCACACCGCATCCGTTATTTAAATGTGAAAATGTAAAAAGAAATATTGGAAACCTATGACCTGTTTAGTCCATTATGTTTACTAGAGGTCGACCGATTCATCGGTTTTGCCGATTAATCGGCACCGATAGTTGATTGGTGGAACTATCGTTATCGGCAAAAATCCATACCGATAGTTTTTCCTGGTTGCGTCCGTTGCTGGAGCGGCTGAGAAGCACGCGCTGTCATTCATTACACAGTACACAAGAGCTGAGAAGGGTCTGCTGGCATCATGCATTACAGAGGCGAAATAAAAACTATCACTGATGCCTCGTGTTGTTTATTTTCGACACGTGTTACTGCGCGCTGCACGGAGAGCACATGCTGTGCGGAGAAGGCTGACATCAGATGCGCGTTTAAAGCATTGACAGCAAAAAGGTATGTATACAGTACATTTTGTCATATCATTATAAAGTTATTAATTTGTTGAATAGATGCTGCATTAGTAGAGAAAGAACAGCACAACAGTATATTTGTTTGCTTTCGAGGCGGAGATGACGCTAAACATTAGTAGTAGGCTAACTTACCTCAAGCGGTTAAAACACGGACAAAAGTCTGACCCAAATGTCAGAATCGGAACCCTAAAGGATCGTCCACGATCCCAAACGGCACCTCTGATTCATATTTAGATAATTTAATAACAGTTAAACGTAGAGACTTACTGATTGCTGCAGCTAAAAGCTAACGAGTTAGCCGTCACGGGGGTGTCTTTGGTGTCTTTCTAGCCTTTACAGGTGATTTTCTATCCAGCCTGGAACTTGTGCCTTTTTTCGGGGTTGTTGAGCATTAAATCCAAACTGTTACATCCAAGAATTATCCACTTGATGTCCATAATTCATCACATTTTCTGTCATTTCTGCCGCTAACTCCGTGCTACCCATAGACAGTAGGTGCTACCGACAAGGATCTCCCATGATGCCTTTGTTTATGTTTTCAACCAATGGGAAGGCAGGTTTGTCACATATTACGCCTTATATGGGCATCCAAGCGAGAACAAAGAGAATAAAGTGGGAAAGATAGATCCCTCCAGGTCAGAGATCGTCTGTTACCGTTCTAAACCGTTCTACAGAGAAGAATGGCGTCACTGTTTTGAGATTTGGCATACATTTGGGCCATACATTTTTTTGAAGAAATGTAAATAGTTTGTTCTTTATATGAATTATAATGCTCATTATGTTTATTTTTGCACTGGATGACTCCAAATATGTAGGAGAACTGTTTTAGACAACACACATGCTTGTGTAGCATTGCTGTACAGTTAAACAGTTACATGTTGAGTTTAACGGTTTTTATTTGTTATTACTTTTTATTTCAGTTTGAATGAATGTCTTTTATTGACTTCAATATTTATTTATATTTATATATTTATTTCATTTAGCATGTTTTCATGGTTATATACAGTTTTTTTATTTTTATAATAAAGTTCAGCACTGTTTTACTTGGAGTGTCATGTTTGTTTTTATCCAGTATCAATTCTAAATACTATCGGTCGATTAATCGGTTATCGGCAAATACGGCCCAACCTATCGGTCGACCTCTAATGTTTACACACCAACTTTGAACCTGTTGTTCGTCATAAATTCGGCACTATCAGCGGACTTCGCTCATACCGCTGTTGTTATAGGGAATGAATTGAACCGCCCACCGCTATTAAGCTGACTGTAAAAACCCAGCATTAGAAGTAATTTAGGAACAAGATTATTTAATAAATTGAGTAGGTTTTTGAAAGTAGAAAATTCCCTCTTTGCATTACCCTGGACAGTGTTACCTTGCTTCTGTACGGTACTTCATCCTGGCAGGCGGTACAGTACATGTACATGAAATTAAAGGATGATGAAACCAGCTCTATTTGGCTAACTGAGATGACCAAAGCTATATATTATCTTCGGTTTTACTTCAGGAATGCATTTTGGCACAGAACTAGGAGTGTGAATTTTGTCCCACGTCTTTTTAAATGTTGCTCGACAAATGTTTTGCTTCAGGGCCAGTTTGACAAGGAAAAATGGATAACTCTTTAAAAGTACATATGCCATTTGAGTATTGAATTAAGAAAGACTTGAATTACAAACTCACTGTTGTACTTGCTCTGGATTAGTTCTAAAAACAGAACTGTTACAAGAGTGAGAAAACTTCACTAGTCCCTGCAGTTGTGCGGTACTTATTGCCTAGACTAATAAGCACAGAGGGGTGATCCAACACAGTCAGGCTGATGAGCTTGTTGTGAATAATAGCCCTCAGTTCACATGTAGCATACGCGCTAACAACTGCATCTGACAGAGTCCAGACTGAGAGGAAAAAGTTGGAGTGGAGGGACTTCGTGAGGAGGAGCCAGGCAGTAAAAACGGTGCGTATGTATGTATTGGCCAACCTTAATTTAGTCTCATAGCCATTTTATACTGCTGAACGGCTCTCTTGGGGTCAAGTCAGCAAAGCACAGAACACCGTTTGGTCAAAAAATACAAAAATGCATAAAAACAGTTGGAAGCTGAAACAACAATTTGGGTTAATTTAGCTGCAAAGCCTTTCTAAATTGAGATGTTGGATGTGACTCAAGTAATTGCCATCCAAGCATAAGATATTTTTGGCTTTTGAAGAAGTGTTTAAAGTGTGTTTCTAGTATGTTTTTGTATTTTGTTTATCGTGTTCATGCAAATCTCCCATTAGAGATTGTATTGGACTTGAACTTTAAATGGAATTTGAAGTTAACTTTTCTCGGTTTACTCATTAATGTGGCAATTAATATGAAAGCCAATAGCTGTAAACTAAAGATTCATGTTTCAATTTTTCTTTATCTTTCTCAGGCTGCTCTGAATGATGAACAGCTTTCCGAAAGAAAATACACACAACTTACACAGTGTGACTTTCACATAAAGTGAGCGCTGGAGTGAACGTTGAACTAAGTTGATAGTAATTATTGGCTCTTTTAGGTGAAATATTGAACGGTGAATGCAAACAGAATGGAAAAAAGGAGAAAACAAACTTGATCACAATGAAATTGAATGGCCTAGATTTCTGATCACACTAAGAGCAGAGCCTATTCTTTAGTCTCTCCAATGATCACTTTTTAAATGTTTTTCCACAACATTTTCCTCCCCATATAACGTTTTCCACCTTTATCCGTCTTTGAGGAAATAACTCCTAGGAGACGAGGAATTCCCAGACAGTAAAAGTATCTCAAGAAACACGAGACATCTCTCCACTCACATCTGCATCCTCATATAACCCAGCCTCCTCCTTGATTCCATACGGTAGCTTGTATATCACACAGGTTTAATAGAGTTGAGCCCTGTGTGGGCGGGTGAGACGGTATCCAGTTAGTCCAGTGATAAACTTCACAGCCAAGGGCAGAAAGTTTGACGCTCCGATTGGTGGCCTGCAAGACATTACTTATCATTGCTCGGGTAAATAACAGACCTTGTCCTTTAATGTGGGTTGTGTGATCACGCCAAGCTGCACAAAGCAGCCGTTCAACCAAGAGCAAAGTGTGGTTTCAGAGGAATCCCTTTACCCCTTACCCATAAGCCTACCCTCAAACCCCCTCCTTCCCTCCTGGATGCTGCCTCGCCATTTTTTCGGGGTACTGCAGATGTGGAGTTAGTAGCTGGCACAAGTTACAGTATACGACTTTGTGGGCTGTGAAGCCTCACTGTGGCAATCAGGGTTGCATTGGACTGGACTGCAGACACTAAGTGGGCTGCTGCCAGTGCTTTGAACTGTGAAAATAAATACTGAATAGGGCTACGTTGTGCTAGCCAGGCCTTTAGTCCTGTAGTCATCTGTCTTGGTGTACACACCGGTGGGAGTGTTTGCCTTGGACATCAGCCACCGCATGTGGTAGCCGAGATTTTTTTCGCGCTGGATCACACTTTTTGCGGGCATGTTTAATAAAACTGGCTGCTGGATATAAAGGGCAGAATTCAGACTCATTTTGCACATGTGATAACTTTCCCTCATCTCTGCCCTTGACAAGGATGAGATCTGCACAAACAGCCAGAGTATATCTGTGTCTGGTAGAGACGTTTGTTGGAGAGCTGAAAGAGAGATCACTGGGGTGAGAGGATGTGGGCCACTCAGAGGAAGGAGGCAAACGAAGCACCTGGGACAGGTTGATCTGGATGTTTAGACGCTGAAGGGGAACTTGTTCGCTGGCCAACGCTCTGTTTCTTCACAGAAACGAGGATAACTGACAGTGCTGTGCTGTTCGCTGTACAGTAGTTTTAAACAGAGCGTTAGAAGAGGAGATTGGATGTCAAAATGAACCTTTCGGGGGCGTTTGGAGGACTGTACACGTATAGGTCCCCTGTTGCCATATATTGCTTTTTCTGCTGCAGTGTAAACTCAATCCAACTATCATACCAAATTGAAAAACAGCACGAGTAATGGGATTCAAATCCGAGTCTCTAACAAGGAGTCATCTATGTTAAACAGGAGTAGTGTTTGGGTTTAACGAGGTACAGGGAGGATTATAGGGTATGCCATGCATACTTTGCACTAAATACCCTGCTCTTAGTTTTGATTGGAATATCCCTCTGCACTCAAATGTTAGTTTATTCAGTTTGGTAACTCTCCACAGGCAGAGAAACTCTCTAGAATGTTATATTAAGTGCATACCTTGAGTTTGTGTGAAGGTTTTAATTCATGACAGTTTGCCATGCTATTGCTCCTTTACTTATGGGGCTTTTTTCATTCATCCAAAAATGGATTTCCTGAGTATTCATGCACTTTTTAATTCTACTTTATTTTGCTGAAAGACATTCACTGTTGGGAGTCAGCCAGTACAACCACATTCTTCTGTTGGCCACTAAAAGGCTTCACCCAAGCAATTGGAGTAATCCTCAACCCAAGTCCTAACAACTGGCTTCATTTGAATTTAAAATGCAGCTGGATATGCTGGCAGCTTACATGTTAAAGTTCTATACATGGAGTTTAGTGTTGCATAGTGTAATCCCATTTTCTCTCCAACTCAGCTTCTTTTTTTGTTGTGGCCTTTTTCTTAATCAGCTCTTTTCAGTCTGTTTTTGTGTTTTGTGGAAACATCATAAAACATTTTAATTGTTCAGTGTGCATGGTGTTTTTGTATAATTATGGAACAAACACTTTGGAAATTCTACAGCACTTTTAATCTAAAAAATACCTATCTCAAATCCCATTTTGTGAAATTATGGTGGTCTAACTGAAAAACAAAACAAAAAAACATGACCTACAGAAAACAGTGGCAAAACTAACCACACTATTTTTCCCTACAGTGTTTTTTTTTTTAAAAGGACATTATCCTGATCCAGGGTAGCATGAACAGCTATTGTGTTTTGCATGTTTCCATCTCAAAACAGACGCCCCCAAAACTCTGATCTGTCACTGCTACTGCAAAAGCGTGCTGACAAAGCTTAAATGTCACTTGAGGATCCTGCCTTTACTGGCATGCCAAGAAAAGCCATCAAGTTCAATCAAACACTGATAGAAAACAGATCACATCAAGATCCTTGGGAGATTTTTATGCCTTGGGCTGCTTTTAGAAATTTGCCCGTTTTTGCTTTGGTGCGCAGATCGTGATCCAGAATCAGATTATCGCAGCTGGCATCCCCTTTTTCCAGACTTTGCTCTTTCCCATCTGTCTGGAACAGACTTCATCCTGTTTAGCCATGTGACATCTCCTGTAGTGATTGGAAATTGAAACATGTTGGATAAAACTGGCAAGATAAGCATTTGATAGCCAGTCCATCTTTCTGAGAAACAGGTGCGGCAATAGTTTTACAGGTGTCTATGTACAGTATATACTGTACATTTGGAGGAGGATCGTAAGTGCTTCTTGTGTCCGCTGTTAAAAGAATTCATGGCAAACCATCACAAAGAGACAAAATGCTCATATCTCTGACATGAAGGTATTATGATGGGGATAAAAGTACCAGATGTTAATAATAAATCTAGATAGCGTTAACTGTGTTTCAGCAGAAGAATTTCATAAAACTGGTTTTGTAGTTTTCTCAGGAGGTACCTAAAGGGAACATGCTCATGTGCAAAAAACATTAATATAAATGGTAATGCTAATACAACTCTAAAACATACCAATGTTTTTTTGCAATGAAGCCAACCATTTTGTGCCATTGCTTATCCAAAGTGCAATGAGTGCATACGTTGTCTTATCGTAAGTGGCCCAAGCAGCAATCAAAGACTAAACCCTATTGTTACAGTCACAGTGTATGCTATTTAGTCTACAGGTTATTAGTGGTGAACAATTGCATTTTCAGTGCAGCCCTGCTGTATTTTATATCATCTAACATCTTCCACTTTATTATGACAAAAGAATACCTTATAATTATAATATTTATTAAATAAGCCACTTTAAAAACAAAATGCTGTAAACAAGCTAATGTGAAAGTATTCATTCTTCTGGGCATGATGTCTCCCCTTAGATTGCTGTCTAAGAGCGTTATGCATAAGAAAATGTGATTTCATTTTTGTCTGGAGGATGAATAGATCAACCGTAAAATGTAAATTTTCTGATCTGAAATAACTTTCAGACAGCTAAAATTATGTTTAGCTGTCATAACAGTTTTTGATATAAGTTACTCATGGCAGGTACAGGAAAATAAGCAGCAATTATTTTTAAGTTACCCCACCTCTTTTAGGGGCATTCAAAAAAGTAAGCCACTGTGTTGCTGTGGGCAACGCATTCTCATCACCGTCTGGTCACCGGTCTGTATGATATCTTACGAAAACACATGCACACCAAAACGTATGATATCCTACGAAATCAGACCGCCGGCTGGTCACGTGACGGCGGCTGGTGGCTACGAGTTCCATGACTCCGAGCAGCATACACTAGTTGTTTAAGCTGCTACATGGCTTCGCGATCCGGGCTACAGACCTCTGTCACACTCGGTCATATCAGCGGTAGGGTTGGGAGAAAATCAAATATCACGATATTTTTGACCAAATACCTCAATATCGATACCACAACGATATTGTAGTGTTGACTATTGGTGCTTTCACAAAATATTTACACAATGAGATTTTTGATAAATAATCATCAGTAACGTGGATATAATGACTAAGTGGGTAAAGGCAAATAATAGAACAGTTACAACAGTCTGGTGGTTCAGAAAATGACATAACTTTACTGTAATGCAGCCTTTAAAACCATGAAAAGACAACACTTATGCCACATTACAATATCCAAAATCTAAGACGATATCTAGTCTCATATCACAATATCGATATAATATCGATATATTGCCCAGCTCTAATCAGCAGCAGTTAGTAGATGTGTTTAGCCAAAAATGGGTGACTTTGAGCTGGGTACAGAGCACTGCTTGTTTCCGCGGATATTTATATATATATATATATGGGCGGATATAAATTAAGTCCACAAAATATAAGCATTGCGACGAAAGTTAAGATTAGGCACTAAAACCACTAGTTAAGATTAGGAAAAAAGATTGTTTTTTGGATTAAAACACTCCCAAGGAACACGCATTTCATGGGTGAAAGTCTAGGCCTACAGTTTTCCCCAGGATGTGAACGCCGCTCCCTTATTAGATGCAAAAATACTGCACATCGGTACTTTGAGAAAGTATTTTATAACTCTGGAAATGTATAATGAAAGTTAACGATCACGTAAATTGTAGAATTACAAGACAATCTACTGGAAATGCGTGCTTTTATGTATTGGCTGGCCAAGTCGAAACATTGTGACAAGATCCTGGCTCAACTTTGTTACAAGATGACCCTGGACTTTTTTTTACACTTTTTGACTGCCTCAACTTAGTTTTTTTTTCAAAATTTGTTTTATCTGTTACAAGGAGCTATTGTGACAACTGTTCCTGCTGCCCAACACATTACAGCTATCACCATTGAGTCCACATTGTTTATTTTTTTGGTCTTTACCTTGCAGTTTGCTCTGGTCTTGGTCTCATTTGCCAGTTCTCATGAAGTAGAGTATGTATGACACGCCAATTCGTATTCCATTTAGGCGTGTTATCAAGACGCATAATCGCTTTTTAGCGCGTTTATCAACGCAATTCACCCGCCATTGACTTACATTACGAGTGAATTTTCGACATAGCGAGTAGTATAAAGGGACGTTGGTCCACATAAGGAGGTTGGTTGGGGTGGCAGATGATTAAAACACAGGACTTTCGTGCAGGAGAGCAGGGTTTGCGGGTTTTTTTCTTTTTTTTTTTCACATGCGTGACGTTGTTCTCGCGATAATACGTCACGTTCTCGCGATAACACGCAACGTGGCGACGCCATGTGGTGGGTATGTTTACATCTGCTGTATACAGCGTAGACATACACGTGGATAGCTGTAAATGCGTACAGATAACACGCCATTTGGCTTTAGGAAAGTGGCGTGTATGTTTACGCAAAGTCATGATGCCATGTTGCATTTGCCATTGACTTGGACTCGACTGAGGTGGTCTTGACTTTGCATTTGCACATTTAGGTAAAGAATGCTACTTCCCCACTTTAAAACAGAGGATGAAACAAGCTGCCCAAGCCCAATGTGGTTTTCATATTCACTCTTCTCTTTTTTGACTTTATACTGTGATTGGGGACACACTTAGTGTGGTTCGTTACAAACAGTGACTGCTGGAAGAGGGGAAGGATTGAGAAACCTGATTCTGGCATAACAGTAGTTTACCAAACCTTTCTTGTCTGTTTAGAATTGAATCAGCAAGCAGCTGTTCCCGTGTTGAGTGACTATTCTTCAGCAGACCGTGGTTGTTTTGCATGCCCGTTACAAAGTGCCTGGCAACGTTTGGCTGAACTCATAGTGCCGCTAACCCTCTGCCACGCACATGTCTTTGATTCCTATGTAAGGCTTGAATAGCAACATCTTCTTGGCATTGCAGATGTTGGTCATTAATAGCATATGTTTGTCATCTTTTTTTTCCTCCTGTATCCTAATAGCTCTTGAACTACCATTTTTTTTTATCACTTACGTGTCCTTCGTTTCTTGGAGGAACATCTGAGAAAGTGTTAAATGATTTAGTGCCTTGTTTAAATGAAGCTCACACGAAAAGAGGGGGTATAATATTGTCCTTGTGTGAAAGCTGCGCCTCTTTTGATGATGACTAATGCCTGTGTTACAAATGGTCGCTTTCCAACTAACTTTTGCCTGAACAATTAATTACAGAGACAAAGGATGTGACTAGGCCTTTATGTTACTGCCTACAACACTTGACATGTTGTCCAATTGGTTCATTTCAATGTCTTTCTTCTGTCTTTGCTCATTTGTAAATATTATATGACAACAGGTAGGTCTTTCAGGATATTTATATAAGCTTGACCTGTTTAATATTCACAGTTTGAGGTTCTTATTCTTGGGCTGAGTTTGTTATTGCAAAGAGAGCTGGGGCATATTTTTCCTATTATCATTATCCTACTGGTTGTGTTTACAGCTTTTGCATAATTGGCATGAGGTATGGTTACTTGAGACAACGGCAATCTAAGAAATTCATACACACTGTCTGTTTTAGTCTTTGTCAGGGAGTCGGAGCACACGACTGGATTCAGTGAAATGAAAGCAGCACAAACGTAACTATGGCGCATTCATTTACTCGGGTTGAAATTAGACATTTTCCAGAGGAAGGAAAGACCCGGAGAAATCATACAAAAGATTCAAAACACATGCTTTACTGAGGGGCTCTGCAGAGAGAGGTCTGTAACTCGGACAGTTGAAGTGGTTTAGAAGAATCGTATCCATTTGCTTGAAGGATGTCAGCAACTGTAAATGACTGGAGAAATGCAGACACACTTTACAGATATTTTACAAAGAGATTATGATCAGAAGGATATTCTGTATGGATGAAATAAGGACAATAACACAATGTATGAATCACAAGGCTACAGATAACCCCGGCCAAAGGCCCAGGGGGCCCCATACAGACTTACAAAGGTCTATTGATATCTTTACATTTATTTTTCATGCATTTTGGATAGTAGCTATAGATAACCTATATAGTATTTTAGGTACTTATACAAATGCATAATAATTCTTGTACTTCTGCTGCTTTGATACTTTACCTGTGTGATATCAATAAAGTTTTATCGTAGTTTATCTTCATCGGGTTTGTTTTAGTCTGGATCAACGAGGGTTAATTCACGGGATTGTTCCGGTGCCGGCAGATGTCCCTCATTTTCAGCCTGATGTCCCTTACCTTCCGCTTTCTTTGCGTTTACGTTAAACTCCGATCGGATCGAAACAGCAACCGGAGCCTGTACGCAACATTAGACGCTGAAAGGTTTTGAAGAAAATTTGGGTCGTGCAACAAGGCAGGCAAGCTTGGTTCGTTAGGGAAATTACTGTAAAGATTTAAAAAGTATACGTTTACGGCATTTACTCTCTAACTTGGAAGTTTAGGGACCGATTGGCAGGGATTTGCTATTGAGAAAATACACACGGCGATACACTGGTAAGAGCAAATTACGTTTAACCATGTCTCCAGCTAATTTATATAGCTCACGTTACAGTATTGTGTGAACAGTTAACTTCATTAAATATTGTAGCATTTTCTTTTGCAGAGTGCAAATGTTCCACCCACCTTAAAAAGTTCCTTGTGTGAAAAGTGATTTCTCATAATTGCACTTTTATATTAATTAAATTAGAAATTAAAAAAAGTCAAATGTTGTAAAAAATTACTTCTTTACCCCATGTCTCTACCCTAATCCCAGTACAGGCACATACTGTGTATATGTGTATTCAGAGCTTTATGTATAGCTGTATTTATAGCTGTATTCTGAAGTCATATGTGATTTCTTTTGACTGTCTCGACTGTTAATGTCTATATAATCTATATCGATAGATAGATAGATAGATAGATATATATCTATATATATATCTATATATATATATATATATATATATATATATCTATATCTATATATATATATATATATATATATATATCTATATATATATATATATAGATAGATATATATATATATGTGTGTATGTATGTGTGTATAACAGCAGCGTTGAAACAGCATTGTGAGGATTTAATGATGACAATTTCAGTGACTATGGTTCTGTGGCTTTAAAAAAATAAATTATTCTGTTATGGTGCATATAACTTTAGTTTTGAGGCGATTCTGGACGTCACGCCAGATACCAATTGAGCCGGATGTTTGGCTTTTACTCTTCTAACATAATTTACTGGAAACTGACAAATTCTGATTTGACTGCTCAATAACAAGCTGCGTGTACATAGTAACATGCTTTTTGTTAAGCTACGTATTTATGTCATTCAAAATTAATTGCTGCAAAAACAGATCTGTGTCACATATAACGGTTAAAAGGTACAATATGTAACATTTCTGCATTAAAATGTCTAAAAACAACCATACCTATGTTATATATATTTTTTGAGTTGTGTTGTTACACTATCCCAAATGTTTCCACCAAATGTCAAACCCAGAGAAATCTGTTATTTTATTTTCAGACACGGTTGGTTTCCTTTAGTCGCCCGTCAGTGGCGTCATATAACCTTTCACCATCTAGTTAGTCGTAACTTCCGTCAAAACACCGGCACCCAGATGATATGTTCAGGAGTAATTGTAAATCATACAATGTCACAGTAAAAAAATACTTGTAACCGTAATACTGCTTTTTCTGCCACAAGGCATCATTTTGTGATTAATTACATGCCACTTTGCAACACAGTAATACAGCAGAGGTCTTATTTATTAATACATATTAATATCGATCCAGCTTAACATTACTACAATGTGCTGGCTGAAAAGTAGCCTAGCTAACGTTAATGCTAATGCTTGGTGGGTAACATTATAGGGTTACAACATTGTTCAACACACTAATAAAGTTATTAGTAGTATGATTGTTTTGACCATGGATAAAAGCAGCACTGGGCTAACCCACGAATAAGTTCACTAGTAACGTTAACATTAGCTGTATAGATAGATGACTAATCTAATGCTAATTTAGCAGCTAGCACACCCCGGACTGTCTGCCTCACTCCCCCGGCGCAAAGACACTTCATTCGGGATGAGAGCTGACAACAGCCCCGGGACATATAGCTAGCTAGTTACCATTAGCCCCTAGCCAGCCAACAGCCACCCACTATCATTACAGCAATCTGTATCTGGCCAGCACTTAACTTCATTGCCAGGTGCTAACAACGTTAACGGCAGTTTAATGAAGCGTCGGGAAACAGGCCATATCAGAGCCAGGCATGCAAGTCACAACAGCGGCCATCCACAACGTTAGCTACGTCTCCATTAGCGCTACTGGTGTTCGTGCCAAAAATCAAATTTCGAATTTCTCCCCTCCTCGCGTTTAGCTGTCTTTACAGTTAGTTAAATTAACCCGACAAAAAGTGGGTTAAGCACCAAAACGAATAGTTAAGATTAAAGAAAATTGAAGGGGGAGATCATTCTGGGCATCTTGGAGATGTCCTGCTGCCTAATATTAGCTTGCTGGCCCACTAGCTAACTGGTCAGCTACCAATACAGATCGAATCAAGAAAAACGTGATTATGTTGGGGAAAATGCAGCTATGTTATTACAATGACATGAATAAACGTTACTAAACGTAACGTGAATCATGGGCGTCAGTTTGGTTTGAAATGTTCTGGGGACAGAGACGCATTCGGAAGTACATTTCCAGAAGTGCTGGGTACAATGACGCATTCATTTTTTTTTTCTCTTTCGCGCAGGTCATGTTTTGAAAGACGCTGTCCTGTAGCTTACTAATGAATAAAAACGTGGTTTAATGTACGTAAACAATGATCAATGATTACCAAATTTCTCTCTCATATTGCTCCTCATAACCACTGAAACTGACAAAAAAAAATCGAACCCAAAGTCCAATTATTATGGACGTTATGTGACATCTGACGTGTTTCAGATGTCACAGGGCAGCAGAGCGGCTGTGGGTTGACTCCCCACGGTTCTCATGGGGTTTATAAGTCCTAATGTGAAAAAGCTTAATGTGGTTTAATGTACCTAAACAACGATCAATCATCATTTCTGGTTTGATTTTTTGACAGTTTTCAGTGGTTATGAGGAGCAATATGAGAGAAATTTGGTAATCATTGATCATTGTTTAAGTACAAGCTTTTTCCTCGCCGTAGGCGCCAATGAAGAAGACAACGCTAATGTGAGATAATTTCTATAATTGTTGGATTTCGGTTTAGTTATTTTGACAAAAAAAGTGGTGGGTACAAAATGACTCATGACGAAATCTGGTAGGTACGTGTACCTACCGTCCCCACCGAAATCGACGCCTATGACGTGAATAAACTTGAATGGGTACACTCTAACCAGCGATGTGTTTAACAATAAAAACTACAACTCCCATAATTCCACGCAACTTCCCAACGTCATCAAAAGTCCGTGTTTACAAGCCATTGTTTTGGTTGAGAGACCCCTAGTGGAAGAAAGTTACATATTGTACGTTTAAATTAAAAGTTGGACATTTTATGAATCAGTGTAAACATAACGAGAACTGTAATTTGCAAGAATAACTTTTTTTTTTTTTTTTAGTTCCCTTTCACTTTGTTTTACATAATGAATACATTAAAATTGGGGCCTATGATGCTTTTGGCACATAAGGCAGCAAACAACCTCAAAGCTATCGCAGCTATGATACTGTAACATCCAATCTACAACAGACACTACCAAGAAATCTCAGCTTGTTTTTTCTTTCTTGCCAAACAAAGCAATGCTGTCAGGTCTTATTCCTTTACAAGATTTTATCAGTTGCCTTGAAGCTTTAAATGGCAACGATGAAAAAAAGCTCTGCACCTCTGTAAGGTCGTATCCAGCAGTGGAACCAAAAAAGGGCTGTAAATCAATGGGTTCTCAGCAGTGCTGTATGCAGTCTGCGACATTGTCATTTTAAAACTGTGGTATGAAACTACCATGCTCACAGAGCAGAGGCGCTCGGAGCCTTTTTCCCAGATGCCTCGGGTTTCATGACTGGACTCAAGGCACAAGGGCTCAACCTCCTCTGACACTGTTGTACTGAAATACACCAATACAGGCCACATAATTCCTGTTTACATCGTCATTTCCAGCTCTGTTCTACCAGAAACCAGGTCAGTCAAGTTCAGGTCAATTTCTGTCAATTTCATCCTATGTGCAACAGCCCTATGTAAGCGAGAGGCGAGAAAGGGAAAAGACTTAGGTATTCCAGTTCCTGTTTATACAAACTTATGTGGCGACCTTTCATTTTCCCACAAACCCTGTGTTTTCTCGGAGGCCATTGGTTTTCTTCACTTCCTGTCGCTGTAAGAAGCTCAACCCTCGACTGCAGCCAGACTAGCTGCAGCAGTCGGGCGGATTATTATCTGTATCTCTCTCATATTAATTTGCTGAAAGGAACCGTCTGACAAATTAAGTTGGAAGCAGCTGGCATTGTGATGAGGACGCAGGCTTCCTGCCCTCGTTGGTTTGAATGTGCTTCCACTACCGGCGTGGTGCGGGTCCCACTGCTAATAAAGCAAAGAGGGGCCGGGGGTGAGAGGAGGACACTGAGACTCTAGGGCTATCGAGAAACAAACGGAAAATACGTCTGTACTTTAAATCAGCGTTTTAGGGAACAGGAGAGGTCATGGAGCCAAACTATTGTTTCAAACGGTCTTTGTCGCTTTCTGCCTTCTGTTTTTACTTTTCTTTTTCCATTTTTGAACGAGAAAACCTTCTCTCCCACTTTTCTCTCTTTTAGAAATTGAGTCCTCAATCCTTTTCCAGCCACTCAACACACTGCTGCACCTCACACTCTGAGGGATGTTGGGGGAGTTATATCTGTCGCCATGCGTGAGCCCTGTGCTGTAGGTCGCCAAAGCCTGCTGTGAATCAGAGGCTTGATCAGGTAGTTACGTAGGCTTAGCTAAATTAAAAGCCAAATATACTCTCTAAGAGAGTAAATGGCTTCATCCAAAGCCAAACCAGCCGTGAGGAGAGAGGGCATGGAGCCAAACTATTGTTTCAAGCAGTCTTTGTCGCTTTCTGCCTTCTGTTTTTACTTTTCTTTTTCTGTTTTTGGACGAGAAAACCTTCTCTCCCACTGTTTTGTCCCTTTTCGAAATTGAGTCCTCAATGCTTTTCCAGCCACTCAACACACTGCTGCACCTCACACTCTCAGGGATGTTAGAACAACATTGGGGGAGTTATATCTGCCGCCATGCGTGAGCCCTGTGCTGTAGGTCGCCAAAGCCTGCTGTGAATCAGGGGCTTGATCAGCTAGTTACGTAGGCTTAGCTAAATTAAAAGCCAAATATACTCTCTAAGAGAGTAAATAGCTTTATCCAAAGCCAAACCAGCCGTGATCCCATGAACTCATTATTCACAAAACGCATGCCTGCCTGCATGCGATGCCACAGGGACACATGCCGTGCGTATGTGTGTGGCACCCCCTTGTACAGAAATATTGCTTTTAGTCGCTCTGCTGAATAGGAGTTGTGTGCTTATGCTTACTAGGAATTTCCTGTGGTTTAGTCTCCCAATACTGCAGGCTGGGATAAACCCTTAGAGAGGCCCTTACAATGAAACATGTGAAATCCTTGGCACGTCAGCTTAGTCTCGGAGAACTGTGTCAAAAACATATTGTTTAGCTCCAGCAATGAAGACAGGGCATTACTCCAGTCATACAGTAGAGATGCATCACGTGCGACAGGAAACACCTGGTGCGTTCAGGCTCCCTCGAGAGAGGATAAGGCGAAGAGCAGAGCCAGGGTCAACAGGTGGATGCGAATGCACTCCAGAAAAGGCCATCGAGGGTTCAGTGTTAATGAGAGACAAGTGCTTTTTCTCCACTGAGTGACTCCCATCTTGAAACAGTCACTTCTGGTTCTCATTTCACCTGAGTAGTTAACCCTTCCACGCGTAACTTGTGCAAAGGGGGCCCTCACACAGATTTAGTTAATTGCACGTTCTGCAGTCTTTGTAAAAAGAGTGCTTGTTTGGTTTCAAAGAGGCAGAATTAGTCTGCGTTTCCATGAATATGTTAAAGAAAAGATGTGGCTTAACCCTTTCAAGACTTGGACGCTCATTTTAAAATCAACTAAAATTTTAATAGCTCAGTGGCAAGTTTAAGCACAGCGCTAATTGAGATTTTTCAGCACAACTAAACAAATGAGCATATGAATTAACGCAACACTATGTAACTTTTCCCTCTTCGGTCCCCCTACAGGTTGTCTTATTGGAACTACAGCTGCGTAAGCTGTAGTTCCAATGAGACAACCTGTAGGGGGACCTATATATATTTATTGCTATACTATACATTAGGGGTGTATGATTCAGAAAATGTGACGATTCGATTCTGATTTTTAGGCTCACGATTTGATATCGATTTTCAATTAAAAAACGATTCACAGTACGTAAATGTAGTTACTTTTCCCATGTGATTGCAGTAGTAGACGTACAATTTAAAAGAAAAGAAACATAACAAATGTAGTTTGATATTACTTTATATGTCTTCATACAAAAATAAAAACTTTTGCAACTAAAACCTGCAAAAGTGCCAAGCTTTGGCCAGCTTTCAAATACATTTAATTCAAGTATAAAACTGTTAAATAAAAAGAGCTTTTAAATTTAGTTTTAAAGTGCTGTACTCAGACAAATACTGTTATGGTTTCGGTATTTTGCATTGCATTTTGTTCTATTTCTGTTGCCTGTGTTTATGTCTGTTGCTGTCTCCTGTGTTGTATATTATTCTGTATGTATTCTGTGGACTGTGTTTATTTCATTGTGTATATTTTCTGTGTATTTCATTGTGTATATTTCTGTTCCCTGTTGTGTATTATGTTCTGTTTCCTGTTTTATTTTGATAGTCTAGTTTTCTGTCTTGTTGTCTCATTTTACTTCTTGTGTTTTCCCGCCTTTTTTGATTATTCTGTCTCTCCTAATGTGTTTCACCTGCTGTGTCACCTGCCCCTCGTTACCCAGTGTATTTAGTCCTCGTGTTTCCTTTGTCTGTTGTCAGATTGTCTTGTGCTTTTCCTGTCAGTTTGCGTTCGTGCCTTGCCATTTTGTGTGTGTTCGTGTGCCTTCCCCGTGTCAATTCTCTGGATTTGTTTTGTGCCTGCTGAAGCATCAGGACTCCGTTGGTTTGATCCTGCGTTTGTTAAAATAAATCTTCACGTTCAACCCTTCTCCTGCCTGCCTGCCTCTGCCTGCATTTGGGTCCTCTAATTCCCTGTACCCATCACAAATACTGCTAAATGTGATTTAAGTAGTACTTCAGCTACCAGGTTGACTGTTGAAATGTGAACTTGACTGGGCACATTGAACTTCTTAAAATTAGGCCCTTTCTGTTTAGAACTGTGGCAACTACAGTCCATTCAATAGAACTTTTGTGATGTGTCAGAATCACATAATGGATACACATTTAGGTGTGTGTGTGTAACCAGTTCATAGTCCACCACTGGCTGGAATCTGTACATTCTTTTGCAGAAACAGAAGCTGGTCTACGTGTTTTGGAGTGAGCATGCTCCGCTGTGCAGTTACGATTTCTCCGGCAGTTGAGAACACTCTCTCTGACGCAACGGTGGGAGTTTAGAGCATTGAAAGAGCGCGTTGGTTGACTGGCACGGTACTTTAGGTTGTTGTTCGTCCACGTCTTTAATGTTAATCTCTGGGTGATGCCGTACCATGTGAGTTCTCAAGTTTGTGGGGTTTCCAAAATACTTAACTTTCGCTTTGCAAAGCCTGCATATAACATGATTCCTATCAAGTTCTATCTTCCCCTCGAGGTTATAAAAGCCGAAAGGTGTCCAAACTCTCGCCTTCAATGAGGATGGAGCAGGTTAAATAATTCTGTGAAGTTTGCCATTGTTTGCGCCGACTAAACTACTTCCGCTGCACTCGTTCTTCAGATTATGACAAGAGTGCCCAGGAGTCAGTGTGAATGCGAAGCAGCGCCATCTATGGGAATGGCGAGGTAATGTCATTTCAGGACAATAGTGTCAAAAAGAAGAAAAAAAAATATGAATCGAATTTTTGGAATTGTATGAATCAATTTTGAATCGCTAGAGCTTGAATCTCGATTCGATTTTTTTTGCACACCCCTAGTTTTCAACAAATTCAAGCAGTCAGATATATCTGAACTCCCCTTTTTATTGTATCTGCCCTTAAAAAAGACACTTCCTGAATGTAAAGGAGTCTGAACACAGCAGACAACAGACAAAAGTCAACAAAAAGCAGTGGCCGGAAAATCAACAAGTAACATCAGTAGGCAATAATCGATTATGGTCTGTCACACCCCTAATTAGCTGATTGAAACACAGTTAAAATAAATGTAATTATTATGAGAGTTATCATATTAAGGAATCATGTGAACCGCTTTGATTGGACATAGACCCTGCAACACTGCTAGTATTGCAGGGTCTAGTGTGTGTGTGTGTGTGTGTGTGTGTGTGTGTGTGTGTGTGTGTGTGTGTGTGAACAGCACAGAAGGCACATTGTGGTCCATAATATTCCAAAACCATAGACTCCATCAACCTAACCATAACACCATCTTCAGATATGGCTACTGTCTCTGACAAATATTCAATGGAACCACAAGAAAACACAACATGAGATTTAATGTGAAAGAGGATAGGTCAGAAGGCATACCACATGCATATGTGATTCTCGCCCCCCCCCTCGCCAAACTCCATCCCCAAAGCGATATAAAACAAACCTGTTGAAATGTTAATGGCACATGACTTTTTGTACACATACTTGGTTGAGAATCGACAGTAGGCTACTGTGCTGCACAGCGGTGGGATGCAGTAGGACATCTGCACTTCTGGGAGTTTTTCAGACCATCCGAACTACATTTCCTCTGTGCTGGGTCAGTTGAGCGTGAGCTGAAGGAGTTTAGCGGAGGGCCTTGTTATTCCTGCTGTTATTAATCTTTGCTTTGAACTGAGAGATGATGTAGAGGCTGAAAGGCACATGTTTGCTTTTGTATGCCACATGTCAGATGTTTCAACACGTACTGTACATCAGGCATTTTATGGTCACTGAAGAATTGGTGGAGCTGAAGCTGAAACATGTTTGGCTCCAACATGTTGTTTGGGACAATATATGACAAAAGAAAGACATAACTCTTAAACATGAGTGAAAAAAATGATGCAATAATAAGGTGCAATTAAACTAAAAAAAGAAATGTCATTTCAATAGTGACAAAATGTTTGCAGACGTAAAAAATTCAAGTTTGGAGACATGAACATTAGGGACCACAATGGAAATAAGTCTTTGGGCTTTATTGTGTCATCCCTGACTATTTATGTATTTTAATGTATGACACAGAATACTGTTTCATATTGTTATATTTAAGTGGTCAAATCAAATCAACATTGGTTTTTTTAATCTTTCCAGAATTTCAATGCATTAATATGAACATAGAAACTCAACCAGATTTGGATAAGGCTATATGGATGGATTTAGACTACATGCCCAATACTCAAAATATATAGGGCTGTAATCAACCAAAGAAAATCTTGGTTGACTGAAGTCCTGAAATTTCGACTAAAAATCGACTGCGGGGGGGCGAAAAAAAAAAAAGTTAGATTAAATTAGCTGTGCAGTACTTGGTAGCCTTGTCCGTCTAAATGAATTATAAATAAACATAAAAAAAACTAGTAGGTTATTTGCAGTATATTAAATCGTTTTTTAACCTAATTATTTTGCACTGAAATGACACACTCGTGTCTGTCTGTCTGTCAGCGCTGACAGCATTGCATCACGTGCACCTGCGCAATATCATAGCCTATGATTTCCGAAAATAGTACTATGTCAACTAGTGCTATCAGCACAATAACTGTTGAGGAATATGCAACATAATACTATACAATAATATACAATAAGACAATTGTTTTTGTCATATGTTATAATAACTGACAGACACTATCATTCCAGCAGCTCTGTGCATGTCCTTGCACAGAGCGAGGCTGAACATAGGAGCTCAGCTTCGCGGCTAACCCCGGGGGATGCCACCGTAGTTGCGGGCGGGTGCGCCTGCAGTTATAAAACGATTAGACTAAAACATTAGAATATGCTAATTCTGATATGTTCATATAGCCTACTCAAAACAGACGGGGCAACCTAACGCAGACAAGTTAGCTTACCGTTTTTAGGTGATATGCCATGTTTGTAGTTGAGCTGTGATATGCAAACTGTTGCTTGCAAACTTTGCATTCGACTTTTTTTCCATTATCTATTTTTGTAAAATGCTGCCACACTGCCGATGTCTTTGACATGGTAGAGGAGGACTGACTATAAATTAAACACTCACGATTAAATAAATATTCAGCAAACCACCAGACCATGGCCTTCTAGTACTGTCTTCATTCTGTCTCCAGTGGGTTGGGCTGATCCAAAAAGTGAAAACAAGGGGGGTGTTCTGAAGACAGACTGTTACCTGTGAAACAGGGGTGCTCTGAAAACACCCCCGTTAGCAATTAGTGCTTTCCACCTGATGAAATTAACACGGCAAAAAATAATAATAAAAATAAAAAGAAATTCAAAAAAAAAAAAAAAAAAGAAATTAACAAATAATCGACCAATCAGAATTTTGGTCGAGCCAGAACGTATCGACCAATAAATCGACTAGTCGACTGGGAGATTACAGCCCTAAAAATATAGGCTACTTTTTCTTCAGGCCTTCAGTGTTTTAGGGTATATTAGAAGTCAATGGAAAGACATAATTAATTAATGTGCAGAGGCATTATGAATCTTCTTCATGAATATAAAGGCGAGAGAAAAAAGAAGAGAAACTGGAGATAAATATTTGAAAGAACTGGAATGTAGGGTGAGTTCTGAGTTCAGTCTGAGTCTGCACGTTCATCCTACAGTAGCTAGCTTATAGCTAACAGTCAGTAAATTTGGTGTTTGGTCTCAATAAACACCAACAGTCCAACGGTCAAATTCTCATGAATGATGAAGGTGGAAATCTCCTTCACCTTCTGTGTGAAAGCACCTTTAGACTGTATTTAAAAGGTGCTCTAAGCGATGTTGGGTGACGGCACTTCTTGTTGACGGTCGAAGTATTTTCAAACAAAACGAGGCTAGCTCGCCCCTCCCTCCTCCTCATCCCGTCCCCTCTCCCTCCCTTCCGTGCACTAACCCCCCAACCCCCCAACCCCAAAACCTTCTTGTCGGTTATTGGCTGGAACGCTTGAAGACTTATGTTTCGTGGTGCAGGTTGGCACAATTTGTTTTTGTTGCTGTTTGTGGAGCCTGGGCTGTCTACAGAGATGTGTTTTTTTTACAGTGTGTTCAGGGGACAGGCAGCTCGTGGATAGTGAGGAGATGTTTGCTGTATGTGACAAAAAATGTTGTAGCCTAAAAAACGCATGACATCTCTTAGAGCACCTTTAAGGTGCATTTAGGTCGTTTCAAGTATGTCATCTTTCATGTAATTTTTTTTTTGATTAATTCTTTTGAATTCCATGTTAGCGTTGTTATGTTGCTAGTCTCCTTGTCGTTGCCTATCTTGACCTGGACACTTGAAAATGAGAGGCTTTCCTCGTCAAATGACATACAATAAAAAAACATTTTCAATTTTCTGGGTGCCCGGATAGCTTTGTTGGTCGAGCGGGCGCCCATATATAGAGGTTTACTCCGGGTTCGACGCAGACCTGCAGCCCTTTGCTGCATGTCATTCCCCCTCTCTCTCTCCCCCCTTTCATGTCTTCAGCTGTCCTGTCAAATTAAAAGGCCTAAAATGGTCCAAAAAAAAGTTATCTTTAAAAAAACAAAATCTCATTTCTTCAGTCTTTGAAGCACCTTGGCTCAGCTTAAGGAGTTTCACAAGTCTAATGTTCACACACATGTAGACTTTTCCAAACTCTGAACAGCACTATGGCATTATAATAACGCACTGAATCAATGAATGGACTTGTATTACCCCACATGACACCCACAGAACCTAAATGGAGGGGTTGCATGTCAGGAGCAGCTGGCGGTTTACAGAGAGACACCTGTGTGGATTAAGCTCCGGTGTCAGCTTGAGTTTCGTTCTCCCAGCGGCCCCGAGCCTAGACTGATAAATGACTCCCGGCTCTCTCGACGCATAGCTTACTGACACACATCTAACAGACATGCTGCTCTGATTTCACAGTGGCGGATAGACCTAGATTCAAAATAGAACGGTTAGGTCATGTTGCCGATCTAGGAACCAGGACTGCCATGTTTAAATGTGGATTAGTCGCAGTCTCGTGCCTTTTTTATTTTTAAATTTGACCTCTTAGGGCCTCAGTCATTATTGAATGTCTTGGCTATTTTCCATCAATCTGAAAGTCTATGCTGTTGCACGGACTGCACCTTTAAGTAAAATGCATGAATGCCAGAAATAATAATAGGGAGTAAGAGGAACAAAGTTGATGGATGATGGAGTATGTTGAATCAGATAAAATGGTGTGGAAACGATTATTATTATTGATTAATCCATTATTCAATTTTGACAGTCAATTATTCATTTACCAAACAAAAATGCTATACATTAGCTTATTCAGATTCTCACATGTGAGGAGTTGCAGCATTTCTCTGTTTTATAGCATTGTTAATAAAATACCTTTGGAATGGACAAAGGATGTCTCAACCAGGTTATATTGGCCCTGATCCGAGATATTGGGTATCTCCAACACAGAGTACGATCCAACCCTTATATTTACCTAAATGTTAATGAAATATGCATCTGAGACACTGAAAAAATAGTTCAGCTGAAAGTAAGTAACTCCGGAAATTGACATATCACTGTTGGGAGTTGTTGGAACTATACAAACAAGTGATGATTCTTTTACCTCATAAACAATGTTCGTTGTAAGGTTGTGCTGTAAAGGTTTTAAAGTGCTCGTATTATGTTCATTTTCAGGTTCATAATTGTATTTAGAGGTTGTACCAGAATAGGTTTATATGGTTTAATTTTCAGAAAACACCATATATTTGTTGTACTGCACATTGCTGCAGCTCCTCTTTTCACCCTGTGTGTTGAGCTCTCTGTTTTAGCTACAGAGTGAGACATCTCACTTCTGTTCCATCTTTGTTGGGAGTCCCACATGCGCAGTAAGTACTGTAACTGTAACAGTGTTTTCTGTTGGAGATGGCAAGTCCCTTTGGGGTGGACTTTGGGCTTTTTCACTTTGTAAACCTATAATTGCACAAAAAGATATATAACACAATAAAGGAAAAGGGAAACGCCAAAAAGCACAATATGAGCACTTTAAAACAAAAATTGTTTTGGGCTGTATTAATAAAATTGACTTGACTTGTATTTGGTACATGGGCCTAATACACATTAAGCTTATGATCTGTTTTGGGCATCAGGTGCAACATACTTCAGATTTAAAAGACACAAGTAAAAACAGTATCCAAAAATGACAACTCCCTTTGGTTCATCCTATTGTAATTAAGCTCAACATTTCTGACCTTATTTTTTTTTTTTTCTTCCTTTTTATCCTCCTTAATTGAATACATAACAATAAAGAGCAACAGGAAATATGAAAAGAGAAAACAGGGTTGACGTGCAACAACAGCCCCCAACCAGACTTGAATCCAGATCGTTATGGTTGTATGGCATGTGTTTTAAACCGCTCAGCCTCCAGGACCCCGCTTTTGATGGGTTTCTTGGTGGAAAGAAAAAATGTTTGTCTTTGATGACTCTGTGCTGTGGCATCAATAATATATAATAAACCACGGGGATGGCATCTTCACATAATACACACAGGAATAGCTGAACAACTATGAAATAAAACAATACTGGGCTGAGCATTCAGGCCTACATTTTTTTTTAGATTCCCTAAAAAAAATATTTGCACAATGTTGCTGAAACAAATCTATGAAACTCTGTGAGCCTAACATGACGCATACCATGTCGACTGTTAACAAATTTAGCAATCAGTCCAGTTCAAAGACAACTCAAAAAAGTGAAACAGCCTTGACTCCCAAAACATGAACAGCAGATCGTATAAACAAAAATAGAAAGGAGATTTCCCATCATTATGACATTTAGTTAGGGCTGGGCAATATATCGATATTATATCGATATAGTGATATGAGACTAGATATCGTCTTAGATTTTGGATATCATAATATCGTGATATGACATAAGTGTTGTCTTTTACTGGTTTTAAAGGCTGCATTACAGTAAAGTGATGTCATTTTCTGAACCTACCAGACAGTTCTAGCTGTTCTATTATTTGCCTTTTCCCCACTTAGACATTATGTCCACATTACTGATGATTATTTATCTAAAATCTAAGTGTGACGATATTTTGTTAAAGTACCAATTGTCAACTAGGCCTGTCGCAATATGCAATAAATCAGTTAATCGCATGATAAATAAAAATGAGCTTGATCATTTTTAAATGGAAATTATTGCGTCTGGAAAAATTTCCATTTTATTTATTGTTTTTGGTTGTTTTGTTCATTTATTGTTGATATTTCAAATGTCTTCCAGTTCCAATGTTAAATATTCTTTAGAAATAAAAGTTTATTGATCTTTGTAAAGGTGTACCTGCATTATTATGCCATTATCATTACATTAGATGAAAAGGGTCTCAGAACGACAATATTATCGTTTATCTCAATCATTTCTGGGACAATTTTATCGTCCAGCAAAATCGATAGAGGTATTTGGTCAAGAATATCGTGAGATCTGATTTTCTCCCTTTCGCCCAGCCCTACATTTAGGGGCTAAATAATTAAACAATCAAATAAAAATGCCCAGTAATAATGGATTATGATGGAATTCCTTACAACCCTGTCTGTCAAAATGACAGATAACGAGAAAGTCTAACGCAACCTCTGGTATGGACCTGTCATCCAATCATCAGAGATATGTCATAGTGCTGAATTTCAATATTTTTCATTATAGTAAAGTATTGAAGTACTTCATATTGATAGCCAGCTATCTGGCTTTGCATAGGAAACCAGCTACAGTACCAGTTTAGCATACCAGCCCTAAAATCTACTCTAAAGTTAACCTAATTTGTTTAATCTCAATACATTGGTCTCAGGTTATAGAAACACACTGCCACATACTGTAATATAAAAAGACTATACTTTTTTTTTTCTCCCCCCAACAATGCACAATCTTTGTTTCAAAGCTCCAGATAATTTAAAAAAAATATTGCTCATCTGTGGGGTTAAAAATAATAGGCACAGAACTCTTTGTTGTGCTACCAGGCATTAAAGTTGCCTCGCAGCAACACAATCCAGTCAGCTATAAACTTTGGAAAAGTATGAAAAGGAGAAGAGAGGGGTAAACGTCCCTTGACTAACTGCATTACAGTGAAAGGAGTAAAGTGAATAGTTTGGGATGACGTGTACTATGCCGACAATTTTCTCTCCAGTCCCAGTTCAAGGCTGACACACTGTAAAAGGAGACATGTGAGACGGTATGCGTCTGCAGCAGTAGCAAACACAACCGAGCGACTCGCAACATAAATCGAGTCCATGATGAAGTCACTAGATTCCTGTGAGAGCAGAAACCATAAAGGAAAAATTACACAGCATGAGAGCAGCCCCGAGAGTATATTCCTCGTGTAACGTCTTAATTTCATGTTTCCAACGTGAAAAGAGAACTGTCCTCCAGGGTTTGGTCCTGCTGGATCTACTGTTTCAGGATCCAGTTAGAGCACATCTGTTTTGGATGCAGAGCTAAGACTGTGTTAAATCATGGCTTGTTACGATTTGAAATTAAATTTATAGTAGACCGTGTTTATCATGTATTCAGAATGTTTACGATACAGGCATAAATAAAACGTTAAATAAATAATGAAGTAAAAGCAGCCCTGTTGTGCCTGTGTTCCATCAGTCCAACTGAAACTATTTCTGTCCCACAGCACTGTCAACATTACATTATTATCAGCAAAAGTGTGGAAGAAAATTTTTTTTTTTTCTTCTTTTTTGTTAAATGGGGCATCTGCTTTAAGAAAATTAAAGTTAAACTTTTGGTTGACTTAAAAGTTATCTTGTGGCAGATAGTTCCAAGACCGAAACATTTCAGAGGATGTAGTCATCTGTGCTTTGAGCAAAGCACACCAGCTTGTACTTCAGCAAAAAGAAATTGTGCTTTGCAATGAAAGCCTTTGGTGAAGCAGCTATAATGGATATTTTTAATAACATATCAATTGATAACATGACAACGTTGTGACAATGTGAAAGGAGCCACTTGTCCCCCTCAGCCTTACGGAGCTTTACGCCAAAAACACACCAAGCTGTGGTGAAGAACAGCCATGCAGGGAGCTGCCATGCAATGTCTATGGAAAGCTGCGGCGGCTGATCTGAGCTAAGCGAGCTGCGGCCGTTCGATTCCACGGCCCAACTAAAAGTTAGGGGTGGTTTAACTTTTGGTGGCAAATTGCTTGGGACACCTGTGATACATTGACCTACAGTATGTTACAAAGAAAGTCTTCTTTTCAGCCACAGCAGGCAGCTGTTTTTAGTATAAAACATGTACAAACCCACTGCTCAGCACCAACCAGTAGACAGACATAATGAAGCATTTAGCAGTTGTTTCCCAAACGAGTTGGTAGAGACCAAAACAGAGCTAAAAAAGAGTGGATATTGGACTTCATTCATCAGGTGGCCAGAAACACAACTCCAATTGAACAATATTGTTGCTCCGTAACTGCTGGATGTGTAAATAAGCAACTGTTAGCTAACAAATTCACTGTAAAACGGTCATGATATGTCAATGTTAGGGCTGGACGATTATTCGTAAATTTAACGACATCGAAATTCTGAAGCCGTTGGACGGAATTTTTCCCATGACAATAATTTCGGTAATTTATTCCTGTTGATAGGCCTACTTTCTCCTTAAAACATTCAACCGAGTGTGTAGTCACGTGACTTCGCCTGGACCAGTCAGCCGCATGGAAAGCACAATGGAGGATAACTCAAACACAGAGTCAACTGAGCAATGTGTGCCCAAAAAATTCATTTATCGTTATCGAGGTAGAATGTGCAATTAATCATGATTTTGATTTTAGGTCATATCGTGCAACCCTAGTCAATGTTGTGTTCGCTTATGGCCAAAAAAGTCAGTTATTGCAGATTTTCCTATTTTTGACTCATGAGATGTTAAAAGATAAGGCTGGCAATATTCCATAATTTTGGTTTTTATCAGCGAATCCCACGTAAAAGACCAAAAGCAACTATGTGTCAATACTGTCTGAATTTCCTACGCTGTCTTTGGCACTTTGCCTTAAGCCCATTGATTCATAATGAAGATACATCTTGTAAAAAAACAGTTCAAAATGTATCGTTTAATTTTTCAAAAGGGTAAATAACTTCCTAAAACAGGTGGGCTATGTTAGTAATATTTAGCAAATGTAACTCAAACAGCATTACATAGTGTATTTGTTTGGGACTATTTTAATAAACATTTTGGTGTGCTAGTAATTACTTTCAGCAGCAGACTGAATCAAAATAAACTGCAGTATCTGTGTTCATCGTAATGAGGTGACATGTCACCTAGTGCAACAGTGTGGCTCATCGTTTTTAAAAGTTCTGTGACAGTGAAATCAGACTTTGGATTCACAAATAATAGACTACTTGCTTGTTGGAGCAAGCAAGTTCTTGCTTGAGTTGAGAAAAAAAAAAAAAAAAAAAAAAAGACTTATTTTTTAACATATGTTAAAAATCAGATGTAATAGACAGGCGTTGTAGTAACACACAGGTCTAAACACTTTCCTTTGGTTCAGGCTTGGTAATGTCACAGCAAAGTAACACAACCAGTGCGTGTGAATAATTCCAATATGAGTCATCCTCTCATCCTCTTTTAGTCTCACAATCACCAATTAGAAGAAGAGTTCCAGTATAGTACAGACTATAATTTTTTTTCCCAAATGAACCTGTCTGCTTGAGTTAGACATCAACGTACAGTTCAGAGGACAAGCCCAGCGGGAGAGGTCCCGCCACAACAGAGGCTGGCCTTTGAACGGATTTGAAACAGTTCAGATGACACGGAGGGGGCAGGAAGTAGAGTAGTGACTGCAATGCTATTTAACACTGTAATCCTATTGTCAATTTCAAGGATTAATGTTCTTTCATCACAGTCAGTGTTGTTTATATGTGTGTGTGTGTGTGTGTGTGTGTGTGTGTGTGTGTGTGTGTGTGTGTGTGTGTGTAGGGCAGGCGGAAGTGTACAGGGTAAGGAACATGTCTGCAGTTAATGGCTGAACCAAAAACAACAAAAGGCTTACAGTCAATTACAGGTCAGTCTCATTAAACCTTTGACAGCGCCAGTTGCTGTGGGGGGCAATTTTCTTTATGTTTTACCAACAATACACTGAAAACAGGAAATGGCAGAGATGCCAAAAATAGTGTGCAAGGACCAGATATGATCCCTGCAGGAAATTCTTTACTTTCCTCCAGTGGAGGTCCAGGGAGAAATTGAGCCTTAGTTTTGCATATATTGCAATACATTTTAGACGCACAGTTGCACTGGGACATCGTGGATGTCACCTTTAATCAACTGGTCTGTGTAAAAAAGGAAGCACACATTGAAAAGTAGAAAGCCGACGTTGAAGCCAACCTGCACATCATTAGACAGCTGTAGCAGAACTACTGTTAAGGCTGAAGCTTAGAGAAATAAAATTCCGGCAAAAGGTTATAAGGATGACATACGCTTTTGAAGGGTATAGTGGTTTCAGCTGAAAGTATACCATAGCGAATAAAACTTTTGTCTCTCTCATAGCCCCTAAATTAATTTAGTTTATGAATAGTTAATAGCTAGCTTGACTGTTACTGTTGTAACCATGGATGTAAACTGCCAATGTTATTCTTCTTTGGCCAATTTGGTCAATTAGCAAACAGCCTCAGGTGCATTACCACCACCTTCTATAGACTGCAGTAATGACTAGTGGTGGGCGGATCGATCCAAATATCGATAATATCGATACCAACGTTGGTATTGATATTGATCGATATCAGTGTAATGCAATACTTTAGTTTCAGTTTCTCTCCAGTATGCACTGCTGCGGTTTCATCAAAGAGGCGACCTGGCTGTCTGTGTCCGTGCCTCTGCTTTCAAGTGGCGCTGCTCCTGTCACAGCGCGGAGCAGGCACACATTGCTCCTCCTCCCCCTCTTATGATTTGATGTTGTGCCGTCAGGTGACTCAGCGGCGGCAGGCAAACAAGCAAGCAAGCAAGCAGGCAGGCAGGCAGGACCGGCGGCGGGCAGCACCACACACACAGAAGCAGCACAGAGACGGAGCAGAAGAATGGCAGAGAGGAAGAGGAGTTTAGATTCTCGGCCCGAGCCCGACCCGCCACTATCCTCGGGCCGGGCACTTGATCAAGCATTTGTGAGAAAGCTATGCCATAATCAGAAATATTATCTATATAGGCTATATTTAGGCCAAAGTAACAAATGTGTCCAAAAAGTTACACAAGTTCGACTACAGTTACAAAATGCAACACGTGTCATGCGCGGAGTCTCCTCCTCTCGCATACATCACACCGGGGCTGCTGGGCTGTATTGTGTAGATTAAGTGCAACATGGAGCTTGAGGATGTAAAGAAAAAAAAACAAAACAGGAGAATTACCTTTGAGCAAGTTTGGAGGAAAGTCGGAGGTATGGAACCATTTTCAACAAGTCGTGGGCAGTGACAACATATGTGTCGGCTTTGTCGAGTGCATTAGGCTAAGTGCGGCATGCTGCTCGCCTATGACAGCAAATAAAACGGGGACTTGGATGATGAACAGACACATGAAGCAGGCTCGCCGTGGCAGAAAAGATGATAGTCAGCCTTCAACGTCCTCTTTTGTTACTTCTCCAAGCATGAGGGCGAAGCAAGCCCTCACAGAGAAATGCGTTGAGTTCAAACAACTCTGAATTGTAGTTGAGAACGTCAGTTATAACGGCCCACGTATTAAAAAAGTGTCAGGTTGAAATCGGGCTCGGGCTCATAATTCCAGTTAATGTGTCGGGCCGGGCCGGTCTCGGACACAACGTGCATGGGCTCAGGTTGGGTCGGGCTTGATTTTTTGGGCCAGATCTAAGCTCTAAAGAGGAGCGCTGTGTGGCTAGCTATATTTTCAGGACGAAAGTGAAACAACAGCCAGCTGTATAATTTGTAAAAAGGCTGTAAGATACAGTAGTAACAACAAATACAACCATATGCAAATTCTGTCCTGGGAAAATTCATCCTCCTTAATTATTAAAAAGTATTGGTATCGTATCGGTATTGGCAATACTGGCCCTGTAGTAAGTATACTGTATGTGGCTTAGTCTAAGCCAGTGTATTGAATAGAATCTAGATTTCATCACTTGAAATGAGCCTAACATATGTACGGTACCTATAGACAAAATCGCCATGACGTCGTGCTAACACAACAATCACTTCCGTGTAGACAAATGGTCGTTGGTTTGATTTAGGGCTGAACGATTAATTGCATTTGCGATAATATCGCGATATGTTAAAACGCGATTTCCTAATCGCAAAGGCTGCGATTTGGTCACATGACTCGCGAGAGCAAATTAGTCTGCACTCCTCAGAGAAAGCATCAACTAGCACGCTAACGCTACGCCGTACCTTGAGCTGATTTCTGTCATTCAAACAACTCTGAGTTGTAGTTTAAAACTTTTACAGCCATTTTAATAAAATAAAGGGTTTTATTCAGACTCGAGTCCATACATGCAGTTAATGAATACAGGCAAACAGAACTGAAGGCTCGGTTGGCAACGATTAGCTCCGGTTAGCGGTTAGCTCCGTTATAAAGATATGGAGTGGAGGAGCTGCCACTGAGAGGGGTAACAACCAGACTGATAAATAACGTTCGGGGAGCTTTCATAGCAGCGTGGCCGCGGTGTTTCAACAGTTTTATTAGTACAGTTAATCCCATGGCAAGAACACCAGTAACTAGCTAACGTAACGATAGCCTCTCTGAGCAAGTGCACACGGCAGCACGTAACTTCACGAGGGGGAGGGGCTGGAGGCAGCTCCTCTCTGTGCACTATAAAAAATTACACTGTTCGTTCAAATCGTTCAGCCCTAATTTGTGGAGATATGTCAAATCGGCAAACTTGTTTATTTCGGTTGTCCTTTTCAACCTGTAACTGTAACTTTTAAAAGATATATAGTTGAACACGGAGGTCCGACCTATCAGATGCTTCTGTGGTGCTTATTTTCTGTACAATGTTACTTTGCTGGCATCTTTGATAAACCACATCTGGCGTTACGATCAGCAACATCTCACCACCGGTCAGACTGACTGCTGGTTTGGGTGGTGTCATCTTCTTTAGTCTGTGGCCCAACAGGTAAATTAGGTCTCCAACCTAATGTTAGCGAAAGTGTTGACATATGAAAGCATCAAACATGCATTTTAGATGAATGGGATGAGAGGTATCCAGTTGTTCCTCGTCCCCGTTTGCTTAGCACCGTTAAATTATATGTACGGGACACAGGTTTTCTACACAGAAGTTATTGTAAACAAAGAATGTGATAATGTCTATAGGCTCATTTGAAGTAGTGTTATGCAGGTCAGCTGTACAATGTAAATAACCATGAAGCCATTAATCCATGAATATTGAAAAAAGTAATTTGCCAAAATAGATTATCAAGTTTAACTTGTCTTTAAAATCTAGCCTTTCTAGCTAAGCTATTTAGATACAATAAGCCAGTAAGCTAATTTGCTAATCAATTTATTTAAAAGTAAGATAAAACTCAGTTTAACATTTCTAAATGATTACGCCACAGCTTTGGCCAACAGGGTGCCAACCATATCAAGACATCAGCAGCTTCGGCTGTGACCTAATAATGACGTAAAACCTGGGTCTGGATTCATTGAGGCGAGAAGCTATCGCCAAAAAAGGGAAAATAGCAGCTATTGTAAGCTGTGGGTGGAAGCAGGTGGAATATTAATTTCATTTTGATAAGTCTCTGGAACACATTAGGATCATTCGGGGTAAAGAAATAGAGCAAATCCTCCATTTCACAGACTTTGTAATTCATACATTAATAACAGCCATCGTTGTTGGGGCCAAGTAGCCAAAATAGCTTATTATTCAGTGATTCAAAGAAGGCTGGGAAATGATTGCCCTGTCTGCATTGCAGTCAACTTGCCATGATGAACATCACACAGATGAAAGAGAGGAGGGAGCTGTTTTTGTCCAAAACTGAACAGGTGGAAACATTAACTGCAGTTGGCAGGTTGTGCTAACAAGCTGGAGGGCGTTTGCAAGCTTTCTGGGATGTGTGTGCCTGCACTGTGGCTAATTAATCACAGAGTACTGACACAGTTAAAATGAGGCAAATGACTGTGCTTCTCCAGGAACAACACAGAAATAAATGGGTGTGTGCTCTGTAATTGATTCCTCATTTTCACAGACTTCAAAAAGCAACCGAGAGTTTTAATCAGATTACAGTTCTGGATGATTCCAAAGTTATCAGCCAAATAAAGAAATGTTAAATGTACTCCTGAAGGAGCTCAGATTCTCCTCTCCTCCTTAACAATGCTGAGAATATAATGGCCTTATGCTAATAATGCCTATAGAAAAAACTGGTAATACACTCCACTCCCTTTAGGGTTTTTAGACATGCTGTTTTGGGTTAGATGTTCTTTCATGTCTTTGGGTTTGTTTTACATTCATTCAAAAGTAAGCAAACTTTTGGAAAGTTGAATACTGACGAGACGAGATAAAAATGTTGAGCAAAAACTCAAAGAGGATGGTCTTATAGCACTTATTGAATTCCCACTTTTTTTTACTTAGTTTACATAGTTATAAATATCCGTCATGGCAAACATCTGACATCAATTCAAAGTATTTAGTTAAAAGGGATTTACTAGGCTAAACAAAAGTTGTTGGGCAGACTTGGATGTATGAAGTACATGTCATGACTAAGCATTTTTATTTAGATAGTACGGATTTTGTAAAAGTGAACAGATATTGCATGACAATGTTGGAGATAAAGCTTGTTTGCCACAGTTACAGTGCTTATGGGATCTTTAATATCCAACCAGTGTGTTTATAGTGACTGGGATTGG
The DNA here is from genome assembly GCF_008315115.2 of Sander lucioperca. Classification (NCBI taxonomy): domain Eukaryota; kingdom Metazoa; phylum Chordata; class Actinopteri; order Perciformes; family Percidae; genus Sander; species Sander lucioperca. Next base: position 43,333,393 of record NC_050173.1, on the reverse strand, counting down.
ATTACCTCGCAGAGTTTTCACCAAGCAACCCCTCAGCTGATGCTGGACTACAATCAGTGTCCAGTTATACAGTCTTTATTTTTTGGAAAGTCCCACTGGGGGCCTGGCCTAGATGAATCTACAATTATCATCCTTATTATAAAACTTTTTTTTTGCATTAGAGTTGAGAAACTTTCCGGCTTCAAGGGCATGATTAATGATTAAATAGGAAAACTACTCATCTTTTGAAGCTCTTAGAGACATCAAAGCCATTCAGCTTATTGTTAAACTTAGCTGTGCTTTAGGATATGAACTAACACTTAACTGCATTAAAGACAGTTTCATCGAGTGTGGGGAGTGAAGAAAACTGGCAAGTGAACCGTAAGCTGTCAAGAATGTATTTCATTCAAGTATATTTACACCATGTATGTATATTCAGTTGGGTTTTAATGGAGTGCATATTGAATTGACCATACAAATGTTTACAGTCACATATACAGATTTTCCGAGACTGTTAATGTTTAAACTCATCTTAACCTAAAATACAGTTCTAAAATACATACTGTACATACAACATAACGTGTCTTAAAATAAAATATATGTTTAAAATACAAAAAAAAAATCAAATAAAAAGAAGAGGGTGCAATGTTACATGTACAGCAGGTTTTAAATGAATGCTCCAAAAATTCATCATCTGAATTTTACTGTATTTAAACGTGATTGGGTGCAGAGTATTCGTCGACAAAGCCTAACAATAAATCTATCAAAATGAGTGCCTATGGGTCATCACAGTAACAATGTGATTTTTCATCTCGCAATGGATAACTGAGTGTGTGAGGATTACCGTTTACCGATTACCCGTTACTACCATCTGTTTGTCCATGAGAACAAAAAAGAAATACATGTTTAAACAATAATAAATGCAATAGACCTTTTTCACGGCAGACATGTTGACATGTCATAGTAGGAAAAGCACAGGTGTATTCAAAACCATTAAAGTGCTCATATTATGCTCATTTTCAGGTTCATAATTGTATTTAGAGGTTGTACCAGAATAGGTTTGTGTGGTTTAATTTTCAGAAAACACCATATTTTTGTTGTACTGCATATTGCTACAGCTCCTCTTTTCACCCTGTGTGTTGAGCTCTCTGTTTTAGCTACAGAGTGAGGCATCACACTTCTGTTCCATCTTTGTTGGGAGTCACACATTAGAGTTTAGATTCTTGGCCCGAGCCCGACCCGAGCCAGACCGGACCTCGGGTCGGGCTCGGGCCGTTATTTTCCGCCATATCCTCGAGCCGGGCCCGGGCCGGACCCTTGATCAAGCAATTTTTTTTTTTTTTTTTTTTTTTTATCCATTACCTTAATATCCTATTTGGGTGGGGAGAAAGCTATGCCATAATCAGAAATATTATAAATATATATATAGGCTATATAAAAGTAACAAATGTGTAGCCTACAAAAGTTAGGCTGCAGTTACAAAATGCAGCACTTCATGCGCGGAGTCTCCTCCTCTCGCACGCATCACACCGGGAGCTTGAAGATGTAAAGAAAAAAAGAAAAACAGGAGAATTAACTTTGAGCAAGTGTGGAGGAAAGTCGGAGGTATGGAAGCAGTTTAAACAAGTCGTGGGCAGTGACAACAATATGTTGTTCATCATTGTTTCTTTTTTTTTTTTTACGTTTCTTCATTCAGATCCACTTGCGATCCGTTCCATTCTAAACAAACAGCGCAGTTTACATGCTTCGTCCTTGTTGTATTATTCTAAACAGATTTCTGTAGTTCAAACAACTCTGAATTGTAGTTGAGAACGTCAGTTATAACGGCCCACGTATTAAAAAAGTGTCGGGTTTAAAATCGGGCTCAGGCTCATAATTACAGTTAATGTGTCGGGCCGGGCCGGGCTCGGACGCAACGTGCTCGGGCTTGATTTTTTGGGCCGATCTAAGCTCTATCACACATGCACAGTAAGTACTGCTAGCTAGTCAGTTGCAGAGCATGAGGGAGTGCCATGCTAGCAGCTAGGCGAGCATTATAACGTATGTTACAAAGTGACGCACGTTCGTCACGGAAGTAAAGGCTGGACTACAATAGAGCTGTTTGGAGCAGTTTGTTTTCTGTTGGAGATGGTAAGTCACTTTGGGGTGGACTTTGGGCTTTTTCACTTTGTAAACCTATAATGTGCACAAAAAAGATATATAACAATAAAGGAAAGGGGAAAAGGCAAAAAGCACAATATGAGCACTTTAATGATGGCTGCATTCCACTTAGGAGAGGCCCTGGTATTGTGCATGCTGACTCACTGTAATAACTTACTGGGACACTTGATGGAATTGAGCCATCGTTAAGGTTATCAATTTCAGCTGTGCTTTTCCTACTATGACAAGTCAAAATGTCTGCTGTGAAAAAGGTCCATTGAGTTGGGAGGCAAGTATTTTACCTGACTGTAAATTCATGTTTCTCAATGATGTTCCTCAAAACAAAAAACACAGGAATTTCAACGATAACGTAAAAATATTGGGTTTCTGTCATTCTGTCAAATCATGTTTTTCCTGGCAAACGTGGTATCGCGGATGTAAATACTACAATTGCCATGAGCCTCAGCCACTGCTGCTGTGCAGAATAAGCCAGTCAAAGACACAAATCAGACCCAAAATCCTTTAGAGTATTCATTAAAGCTGCTTGTTAGTTTACTAAAAAAGTGTCACTTTGAGCTGCCGCTCCTCTTAGCAGTGCGTTTCGATTTTAAGCTCAGTGTTTAGGCCTACATGTTACTGAAATGTACCCTGAGAGTTGTTGTTAAAGTGCTCATATTATGCTTTTTGGCTTTTTCCTTTATTGTGTTCTATATCTTTTTTGTGCATGCAATCGGTTTACAAAGTGAAAAAGCCCAAAGTCCACCCCAAAGGGACTTACCATCTCCAACAGAAAACACTGTTCACAAACTGCTCCAAACAGCTCTGTTGTAGTCCAGCCTTTACTTCAGAGACAAACGCGCATCACTTTGTAACACACGTTATAATGCTCGCCTAGCTGCTAGCGTGGCACGCCCTCATACTCTGCAGCAGTCCTTACCTAGGTAGTGCGCATGTGCGACTCCCATCAAAGACGGAATAGAAGTGTGATGTCTCACTCTGTAGCTAAAACGGAGAGCTCAACACACAGGGTGAAAAGAGGAGCTGCAGCAATGTGCAGTACAACAAAAATAAGGTGTTTTTTGAAAATTAAACTATGTAAACCTATTCTGATATAACCTCTAAATACAATTCCGAACCTAACAATTAGCATAATATGAGCACTTTAACTTGTACACAGGCTTGTACCTATTGTACTTCAGAACTCTAATATGAAATCAGGGGTGTAGATGAATGTACTGTATGGTGAATGTGTTAGAAGGATGAAGCAGAACAACAAAGAAAGACAGCCGTAGTGAATGGAGACAGTTTCTCCAAAGGGACCAAGTTGGATGTTTTTGGAGGTACCTGGGAGCATCGGGCCCCAGAGCTCCTGGTTGTACTGATGCCTCAACCCTGCACACAAGTAACCTTTGGGTCAGTCATAAAGACAAGGAGCCCACACACATGCTCAAGGAAGCAAGCCTTTTTTTTTGTGAAAACAGAAATTGAAGCAAGACCTTTTTTTCCCCCTCAATAATACAGTATTGTGTAATATTTCAAGTTTAAATTTGTTTAAACACTGATCTTATGCAAACTATTACCTGCTGCAGGCTTATTTACAAAAACTGGTTTGGTAACACTTTATAATAACCATCACTAATAAATGGTAAATTGATAGTTATTCAAACTTTATTTTATAGTTATTTTACTGTTAAACAATGAAATTATGATTTAAATAATGTTTACTAATGTTATAGCCCAATTTATACTATTTTATCAATAGATTAGTGTAATATAAAATAATAAGTTCATACATTTAGATAATACTTTGTCAATGGTTAATAATTGTTTTGTAAACCATCTATAAACATTATTTGGATGGCTATTGTAAAGTTGCAACTAATTCTTATAATAAGTTAATGATTAATACATTGTTTATAAAGCATCAAGTAACATTCATTTGGCCCCATTAAATCTTTTTTGGCAATCTATAAAAGCGATGATTTGATCATTTGTACACTGATAATAACTATCCTAATAATGTTTATAGATGCTAATACAAAACAATAATTAACCATTAACAAGATATTATATTCATCAGCTGCAACTTTACAATAACCATCCAAATAATGTTTGACGGTTTATAAACAATTTCTTAATCATTAACAAATTCTTAAAACATACAAATGTTTTGATGTGAGCAAAAACAAGCTGTTAAAATAACAAATTATAGCATAACTAATAATTAGTAAACATGAATTATCATTTAGTTGTAGTTCACAGTAAAATAACTATTAACTTAAGTTTAATTATAGTATTTTAATTAACTATCAATTTACCATTTATTCGCGATGGTTATTATAAAGTGTTACCATTGGTTTCACAGGGTTCGTACACCTTTTCCAAGGTCAAATTCAAGCACTTTTCAAGCACTTTCAAGGTCAATTTTAAAGCTTTTTCCAGCACCTTACACCACACACCATTTTGACCATACATAGTCAAAATTATTATTTAGTGTTTTTGTCACATTAAAAGACATACTGCTATAAACATCCAAAACTGTGTTTCGTAATAGCAGAAGGATCAGATATTTAAGCAAAACACAAGTTTTATTTTTCAAAACGTTTCACTGTCTAAGTAGACTTTGCTTGCTATCTAACCTGCCTGAGTCAATGTAAAAACAATTATTCCAAACAAAATCACTCGACAGGTTCACTTTCAATTAATTTATTGAAAATATGACGTAGACAGTCAGATTCAGCTCATTGACCTTTTTTAACAATATTGTGCAAATCAAAACAACTTGAGTTGTCAAACACACAGAATTAACACAAAATAGTGCAAAAGTATATATGGCCAAAAGTGCTACATGTGCTTTATAAAGATTAGGCCAAAAGTTGCATTTTATGTATATGGTCTATAACCTCAAAGTGCATATTTAACTTAATTTAACATAATGAACTCATCAAGATGTTTAAATGTAAACAAATCAACTTAAAGTTGACTTCAGTGGACTTTATCCACTCCTGAAAAACAACAAAAAAACAAACAAAGAAAATACAACACTAAATACTGAAACACTAAACAAATCAACTTAAAGTGCTATTATTATGCTGTTTGGCTTTTTCCCTTTCCTTTATTGTGTTATATATCTTTTTGCGCACATTATAAATTAGGTTTACAAAGTGAAAAAGCCCAAAGTCCACCCCAAAGGGACTTACCATCTCCAACAGAAAACACTGTTCACAAACTGCTCCAAACAGCTCTATTGTAGTCCAGCCTTTACTTCAGAGACAAACGTGGTCACTTTGGAACACACGTTATAATGCTCGCCTATATAGCTGCCTGCTAGCATGGCACTAAACACAGAACAGTGTACGTTAAGGCCATAGTACATTAAGGACCTATGAAGGAGTGTCTTTGAGCTCCTTCAGCTTGTCGTTTAGCTGTTTTTCTACAGCCTCCAGACTTTTGTTTTTCTTTTGCAGCTCTGCGAAGACCATTTGACTTTGAGATGAAGCTGAGTTTTCCAACCGATTCAGCTTTCTCTGCATTGCTATCTGCAGATTTCAGGAGGACCCTAATGTCCTCCTCCATCCTCTTCTTTTTGGCCTTGATCTCAGCTATCTCCTCCATTACTCCCTTCCTCTTCTGAGCAGTCTGCTCTTCTTGTTTTTGACGTTTTTGGTCATCCAGATAGTTGTGATATTTCAGCCTGGCAGCAGCTGCAGAGAGGAGTAGCTCCTTTGTGTAGACCATGTTGAGCAGCCCTCCAATATGGTTCACATGGTCATGAATGATCCGCTGAGCAATCAGAGAATGCTCTTTCAGGTTCTCCACCATCACCTCTTTGTTAACTGAAAACCCTCTCTCAACAGAGGCTTGACCATGGGAGAGGACCAGGACGAGTTTCACTACCTCCCAGAGATGGCGAAACTCTGCATTGTTTGATAAATGTTCATGGTAGAATTCATCCAACCTTCCCATCTGTGGGTTGAAATTCCTGAAGGAATCTGACGCACACATCAGATTGTGGTCATAAAAGTGGCCAAACTCCCTCAGAATGTCATCACAGCTTTGTTCTTCAATGCGGCCAGATTCCACGAGGAGTCGGAGAACAGTGCTGAGTTTTCGGACACTTGTCTCTTTGCTTTTGAGGAGCACCCTTGGATCAAGGACAGACAGGCTTCTAACAAGTGGATATTTAAGTGGAGCCTTTTCAAACAGTTTCGACACCATCTTCAGTAAAAACAGCTTGCAGTTCTGTCTAAACTCCAGCCTCAGCTTCTCGGAGGAGTTTTGTTTCATGTGCTCCTCGAGGGCTCGCTCTGTGACGAATCCGACTCTCAGTTTGGTGACATCCATGTGGTTGACTGAGTTAGCATAGTCAACTTGAAGAAGTTTTACAGGGGTAGTTGCATCCTTCATGACACTGGGCTTGACAAACTTCTCCATTAGACTTCTCAGCATATTTGTGAGATCACCGCACATAAACGGCAGCATGGGTTTGTCCGTCTGGTAGAACTTCAAAAATGGTGTGATTTCCCTAGCTACCATTAGAAAGAAGTTCAGCTTTGCTGGGAAGAGGGCATCTTGCACAATCATCTCAGCCGTTTTGAAAGACTTTGTAAGTGGCTCTGTTACAGTTTTCATTTTAGCAGCACTGATGTACATTTTCAGAGAGGGCAAAATCTGAAGGGCACGCTCAGCCACCTCCACATTTTCCAGCCACCGATGACTACAGAAGTCAAGAGGGAAGGATGTGCAACCAGTGACTTCTGTGTAGTCCTCCCTACGAGCTGGAACATCCTTGAATAGCCATTTAAGGCTTGACAGAGCATTTCCCAGCTCCCAGTCTGTGGATGCACACCCTGCTCTGAAGGAGTTGTGTAGTATATGCAATCCACAACTTCCAACATTTAACATTTTCTTGCCTGTTTGTTTGTCAATGTTCTGCTGGGCGAGTGAGAAGAGCTTCAAATTCACATTTGGGCCATCCATCGACAGCTGAATCAGGTTCTGGAAGCCTATCTCCGAACACACTTTTTCAATCTTCTCGTGCATTTGTTCTGCAGTGTGATGACCCATGAAAAATGATGTTAGGTACCTTGACTTTACTAGGTTATCATTCCAAAATCGTATGTGCATGTCAAGCTGGCTTTTCTTAATTTCCCTATTTAGACTTTCATCAAACAGAAGTACATATTCAGACTCTTTCTTGGCTTTGGCCTTCATTAGGAAAGAGAAATGAGGAGCAATCCCAAATGTGGTGAGGTATGCTGCTTTTCTCTCCCCACAAGTAAACTGCTTTGCAATGTCACTGTCAGGAAACATGGTTCTGAAAATGTCTGCTGCATTCTCACATGATTTGTAGGAATAGTAGCTGGTTACAACTTTTGTTGCCCAGCATATTTCTGCTTGAAGTGTTGGATTAGAGCTGACAAATGATTGTATGGTGCTGGTTGCCTGATGTGGATTAGAAGACTGGACTGGAAGAGTGGATGTGGATGGTAAAGGGGCTACTCCACCGGCTGCTTCCACTGTACTGTCACTGCTGGTTGTATGGATGGATGTAGCTGTGCTTTTCTTCCCAAAAAAATCACTTACTACTGGACCTGGATTCAGATGACTTTGAAACAGGTCTTGATGCTTTTTTCCTAAATAACAAAAATAGGAGGGAAATGTTATTTTTGTATTAATTATGTTTATTCTCAATAGAATTATCAGTAAGATGCTGAAAATGATAGTGGTCAGTTAACTATGTTGCTGTAAATCCTGAATTATCACCTTTAAAATGTTTAATCTCTTCATGGTTCATAACATAACATACAGTAAAACAGCTACGGCGAGTAGCACTGAGTGGGAAGATCTGAGCCAAATGACATGCAGCTAGGTCATTCGTGTCAAATCAGACAAAATTTAGGAAAACAACTGCACCCTTAGATTTTGCTCAAAATGTATGCTACCCTTAATCCAAATCTACGGCATGCTGTACAAACTTGTAATGGTTCAGTCATATTGACATGTTTGTCTTCCACCCTACAAAGTTTGGGCTGCCTGTCTCACGCTGTCTCTCTCTTAACATGAATAATACTTTTCATTATATTAATGTTCAAATATTGTTTCCCAGATAATGTGGTTTTCAGGCTGTCAAAGTGAAGTAATTTCAAGGACTGAAAATATGAAGACATAGGATTTGAACATAAATATTTTACAGGCCTTGCTTTTGGGACATATTCTTGATATAGACAAGTTTTGAACAAAATCCAAGACAGGTTAACAACAACCTGTAATTCAATTTTAACCCAGAAGACTCTGACAAGACAGTGCCCAGGCACCTGCCTGATAAATAGCATATCTTAATTGAAAAAAAAAAAAAATGTATTTCATTGCCAAGACATACACATGTATCTACTGGAATAGAGCAGTGTAAATATTGCATAAGGCCATCCTCAACCTTACAGTAGGCTATTACGTAGCTAGTAATGTTCACTCAGTGTTTTGTTGTTAAACTGTGCAGTTTGAGCACTGAGCAACTGAGCAGTGATGTTAAATTTTCAGTTTCAGGTACGTACGGTAACTTCTGGATGGTTTCAAGGTAACGGTAGGTAGCTAACATTAGCAGATAAGCCCGTTGAAAAATCTAGAGGAAACACTGCAATACTAACATTACATTATCACACAAAGTACTCTCAGTCACTTAGCTAGCCTGCGAATTGCTAGCTAGCAGTTACTATGGTAAACAAATAGGCGCTAATGTGTAGAGTAGGATACTTCACTTGGCTTACCCTTCATGTGACTCGAGAGCGCAGACTCGCCCATTGTAAAAAGCTGCACGTCTTTTTTGCAGACTTTACAACAGGCAACTCGTGGGGTTTGTCCCCGTTTAATCCATAACTTATATTTGTCATCATCCAGCCAACGTTCATTGAAACGACAGCCTCCTGGCATGGCGCAGTAGTGGTTTCATGGGGGTCCGGCGGCAAAATTACGAATCCTACTATGGCCACGCCAAGACCCGCCCTACGAAGCAGCTCGATTGGTTGGGGTCATTTCACCTCGAGTGGTTAAGGTTAGGATAGCCGATTGGTCAGGGGATAGGACCTGAACAAATGGGGTTACGTTACCTTGCGTGGACGCCTGGCCAATAAATGCTATTGAAGGGCGGGTCTTGCGACCCGGCAGAGTCACACATGACTGGCAGATCGCAGTCACACCAAGCGAGCAGGTTTAATTTAGGCTCTCCAACATTTTATTTCTCCATTTAATAAACAAACTATTCAGTCAGATAGATATTTGTTGTGAAAGAAATACAGTTACAATTTCAAGCATTTTCAAGCATTTTATCCAAAATGCAAGCACTTTTCAAACCTGGAAAACACAACTTCAAAATTCAAGCATTTTCAAGGATTTCAAGCACCCGTACGAACCCTGGTTTCAGTAATACAATAGCCGAGTATCTGAATGAGCATTGTTTTGATTGGTATGGCTGACCTGAGCTCCACGTTCACTGTTGGCCTTTGGGGATGGAGACACTGCAAACCTTCTGAACTCTTGGACCCCTAACATTCATCGCCCGTATTCTTGTTTAGTCTCACACGCAGACAGTTGGTCTTCTCCCAAACCCATGATAACCAACAACAGACTCCATTAAGTGTTTCTCTTGTATTCACATGGTGCCCACAATCATCCCCACTCACACTGGAATGTGTTTTTAATCCAAAAGAAAGAGTCAAACAAAGGTCCCTGTCTGATAAAACTGACAATCATAATAAACAGGTTTGATGGCGCCCTAAAGGTTAGAGACTTCGAGTTCAGTGGTTCAAATCCTCAACTGGGCAAGGAAACACTATGGGATACATCTGACCTCCCGTAAAAAACATCATCCAGGTAGAGGTACTTAAGCAAGGGACCTTTAATTAAAAAAGGGAAGTCCATATGTATCTCACCCCACATGTTTGTGGTAGGTTTGAACAACCACCAAGCTCAGAGCAATCTAAATACCACAGTTTGAGCTCAGTCGTCTCTCAAGCAATGTAAGTGATTGAGCTCTGAATGTGTAGAGTTCCACAAAAAAAGCATGACATTACCATCAAACTTCTTTAAAAAAAACAACAACAACCCCAGGATAATCCAAGTTTCATGAATCCAAGCTAATCCACTTTGAGTCAAAAAGGCCAAGATTTACTCTACTTTTCTGGGGTTGAACTTTGAGTTTATACTGCCATGAGGGTGAATAGATAATTAAATAATTTTAATTTGGTGTGAACAATTTCCTTTAGCGGCTCAGACAAAGCCATCAAACTGCTAATGGGCCACCAGCAGTAACCTGATAATCAGACTGAATTACCATTTGTTTCACCTCATTCATCCAGTCTGACATCATGTTCGTGTGACCCGACTGGATTTGGGAAAGGGGAGTTATTTTGTTCAGTCGCAAGTGATGTGAAACCAAAGCTGGGGTGACAACCGCTAGGAGCAGTTTAAACGTTTTTCACAACCAATTGAAGATGGGTTATTTCTGAGACAATACCCTACAGCTGCATAGACATCATTGCCATTTTCCTGTCAAGCTCTTTAATGGATGTAGCTCGGTGGCTCCGTCTTCAAACGCAAACCGACTTGTGGAAATAACCATCAAAAGGGCAAAACATCAGATCTACTTGAAATAAATCAGAGATGTTATTGGCGATTTTGAGGTCTACAACCAATTGTGTTTGGTAGTCCTGCATGAACTTTGCTTTTCTGCTGCCTTGAAAATAAATAGATAATTCTATACTGTAATGTTAATTTTGTGGTTCCCTTATCATTTAGACTTTTAGATGGACCAATCGAACCACCTACCAGCAGAACTGGTAGTTGGGCTGGGCTCCTACAAGTTGTAAATATGTGAGCCTCTATGAGGGAGATGCTCGTTTATATTACAAAGAAGCATCAAGAGTCTCTTTTGTTCAAAATAAGTTTAAATTCAATAAAGCAATGTGCAGTATAAGCCGGATGTGCATGGTTGAGTTTAGAGGTTGACATCATCATCAATAAACAAACAGCCACTCCTTTTTTCTTGCTTTTTTTTTACTCACAAACACAGACGGTCCTTCAACCCCTTTAATCCTTACATTACCACTTTTGGGTCAAAACATCACCCTCGTTTCCCCAGGGCCAGATCTAATAAAAGTCCAGCTTGAGATCACTTCCACATCTAACATAAAATGTGGCTGCAGCGCAGTTACGATCATATCTTCCCCGCTTTTCCACTATTTTTTGCCATCATGAACCAATCTAAACCAAGCTGGGGAATGTTCCCTGGAATGACAATTAAAAACGAACAAAGAGGAACCTGTGCAATGAACCAAAACAAATGGGAAGAGCGAGCCGTTGCCAAAATCTATAACTGTGCAGCAGCATTTTATACACAGTAAAAAAAGTTTTTTATTTAGCATACACAGCCTGGAATGATATATGCTGGTGTTTCCTGAGTAACACAGATGAACACAGTGCACCTGTATCTCTCCCCACAGGTCACTCAGCGATGTGACAACCACGGTCTTGTTTCGTCTCTAATATCCCCGAGTCCTTAATTAAATAATCCAAAAGGGATTAGTATGGAGGTCTTTGAAGTCCCGTGTTCTTTGCCTCGGGTGAAATATCGAGACACGGTGCTTCTTTTGATCAGTGCAATCCAAATCAACTTTGGAGTGCTCGTTGTGTCGGATCCAGTCCAGGAACAGAAGCTTCCGCATGGCTTCATCTCTGCTGTGAAGGCCCAGGGATTCCCTTATTTGCCACAGATTGTGTTATGAGTTCATAATTACACGGTTCAGCTGTTTCATGTGTATGAGGTAATATGATCTTTAATGACCACATTAAGGTAAATTCATTTAATTTCAGGTTCCTTTAATTTAACCACTCTTGCTCTAAATTGGATGTGAAACTTAACATCCTTCCTTTGACATTTTCAACAACAACAACATCTTACTTCCCAATCTCCTGGGGTGCACCGGGGTGGGTACTTGTCCGGACATCTGAGCTAATTAGCGCTTTCTTCCAGGGTTGGGGGGTGGGGGGAGGGAGGTTTGGGTTCTCAATCTATCGCTCAATTCACAAATTCCACCTCTGGGGTTGTCGTGTGTGAGAACCAGCATTTCAAACTTGTTTTGAGGAGGGTTCAAAGTTATTGTGAGAAGACGGCGCTTTGTGTTGCCTTTAATCGCACTGAAGAGGCTGAAAGGAGTGAAAAGCGTCACCATGACGAGCTCAGTCATCTGTGAAAATAAGTGCCTGTGTATCCTCACTATAATGTAGCCGAATGTTATGATGCAGTAAGGTGTTTACATAGTCTAGGATGATGGTCTGATTTCTTTAATTTGTATACATTTTATTCCCTTTTTTTTTTTAAGCTTGTCTTTTTATCTATTTTCTTTTCCAATTAGCCTGCTGATAATCTTTCATAATCAAAAATAAAATTGTAAACCTACGTGAAAATTGTCCATAATGTCTTGACCAACAGACCACAGCTGTTTTACAGTAAATGTGTGGCGGTTTTGCTTGATTAAAACAGTGTATTGATCATCAAAATAGTTGCTGATGAATTTTCCTTCTAATCCACTTTGAGCTCTTATCTTTATGTAGAAAAAGAGATGTGGGATAGTTTGACAGCGGGTGAATTTAAGGTGTTAATGTGCCATCTTCTTGGATATTACACAAAAAGGATATTCGGATTAACGCCTTTGTCTGAAGCGGTGTCAAACTCTTTCCACTCTTCTAGTTTGAGTCTTTACGAAAATAGCGAGAATTCAGAACAGATTTGGACAGTCGAGTGTAACATTTTTTTTTATTTCAGTTTTATAATAGAAATGTTTTGGCACAAAATGAAACAATAAAAGAAAGGACGTGCAGAACTCAGGCATAATGAAACGCCGTGGGCCCAATCAACTGTTATACAAGCACAAGCTGAGGTTAAGTAATGCACGACACATTAAAACAAAGACTAGAGTGTTCACACGTGGTGGAGTAACTGCGGTAGCTTTTGATGTCCTGAGCGCCTTACGAGCTGATTAAACACAAGGTTTATAAAGCCTGTGAAATACTGGAGATGTCTCTACGCAAACCGAGCAGCATGTGGTGGAACAGTAATTAAGTCCTTAGCTGAATGTCCATCCTCTGTGCAAGCTGTTGTGAGGCAAATTCATGTCTCAAATTAGATCCACAGTTTATTACAGCCTGAGTGGTATGGAGCTAATTTTGCATGGCGAGTAAGAAGTCAACCAAGATCTTCTCAACAAGTGTATTTGTCCATATGGACCTGTTTAAGGGTGAAATGTGTTCCTTACAGAGCGCAGCACTCAAGGAGTTATGAATTAGCCTGTGACATGCAAACAGGTGCACACGGCCAGAAATATCCACTGGCTAAGCTAATGTTTACTCTAACGGAGTCACAGCAGGCATAATGATTATCATTCCATCTGCAGTCCAAGATTCTTCAAACTATATTAGCAACATTACCAATGGGAATGTCACGCTCTGCGTTGATATCCAATCAGCTTGTTTGAATAGCATCAAGATGTGTTGATCGCAGATGCTGAGAGGGGGAAAGTGGACGAGGCGCTGGTAGAGCTGGGCAATATATCGATATATTGATATCGTGATATGAGACTAGATATCGTCTTAGATTTTGGATATCGTAATATGGCATAAGTGTTGTCTTTTCCTGGTTTTAAAGGCTGCATTACAGTAAAGAGATGTCATTTTCTGAACTTACCAGACTGTTGTAACTGTTCTTTTATTTGCCTAATCTTCAATTCTGTTCCTTCTCAGTGTGAAAATCACTTAAATGTGGCAGTGTCACTAAATGGTCCCACTGCGGGACGTCCTGTTGTGTTCTTTAACCCCCCAGTGTAGCACAACAAATTACAATAACCCAACAATTATAGTTTTTTTGTCAGAACGTTTTTATGATCTCAACATTTCCAACCGCACTTGAAGACAGCTTAATTTTAGAAAGAAAGACAGAAAAGAGACAGAGGGACTGTGCTTTGTGCTGGAGCTTATTGCAGGAAACACTCTTCTGTTTGGTTTGTTACCCTCACAGTTTTTTCTTTTCTTGTGGCAGCGATAAAGGCAGTGATATTTACTGGCTACTGTACAGGACTCTTACACCGCTTCAAAGCGGACAAGTCTGATCGCCGGTTACATGATTGACGTCGGGTTGCTTTTCACCAAAAGTTGAATCCGTCTCAACTTTTCGCTGCAGGCCGCAGAGTATTTTTTTTTTTTTTCAGCACCCCTCTAAGGCACCCACCACCACAGCCTAAACCCACTACCCCCATTCAAATGAACAGGATAACTGCATTTTCGCCAGGGTACCTGAAACCTGTCTGAACGTGGCCTTGACGTAGAAAAGTTTCCCTTTATAAATAAGGAAATATCTGTTGTTACTAAACACTCGTTGACACTAAATGCTTTGAAAAATATTTTAGTCGGTACCCTATTTGTTACTTGGAAAGCAAATTACGTAGATGTCTTAAAGCCTAAATAGTACACAAAAGTGGGTCTAATCTAAATGAAAAAGATAGGCCTAATAGACAGCATTTGCTTTCATGGCCAGTCAATCTTTCCTGCTCCACCACTGTGTGCGTGATGCCTTCATGAAGTAGGGACAATGCCACTTAAAAAGGTTATTTTACTAAAAGGAATAGTCATGTTTAAGCAGGGTTGGTAATGTTAAACAGCTAGCAAGATTTAAAAGAAGCATCTCCTCGGGTCTCCGACCCACACACAGACCTGCACGGCTGCGTCGCTGCTTCAGAGCGGAGAGGAGAAAGGACCGCAATTTTCCTTCATGTCTCATTATCATACCAAATGTTTAAAAACAAACATGACTACTGTTAGCAATGCGACAACGCGCATTGAGCTCAGGCTCGTACACGGGAGGGGTAGAGTACGCAGAGCGGGGCGAGGAGGCTTTTCATTGGTTCTTTCCAAACGGACTGCGAGGCAGTGATTGGTGGGCATTTTTACAGATTGCAGCAGCTACAGATGACAGATCTTTTTCGCTCCTTTTTCAGAGCCCATAAGTGATATATTGCTGTCTGGGTGTAAAGACCATTTCAAACAATATATTAAAAAAAAGGTATATTGGAAATAGTTACCGACCCTGCCTTTAAGTAATGTTGTCACTGCTCTCTCTTAGGGCCTTGGTTACCATTGTCATGTTCTGACAATAGGCCCGTTCGAGATGAACTGCGCCTTGCCTGTAAAGTGGACGAGAGCAGGCGGCAGCAGCCGGGGGCGATGACAAAAAGCCACGGTAAAGTCGGACAGTTTCCAGCCGTTTCCAGCAGCCTTCAGGCTGAACAGAAAGTCACAGAAACACTCAAATTCTGTTAAGTCCGATTCCGATTTAAATAAAATGTTATCAGACCCATATATCAGCTTGTACACAGTCTCCAGCTGTTTTATAAAGACAGAGTAGCTGTCAAAATGCTCTACCTGCGATCTGGTGCTGATGTTAATACACAACACGCTGTAGATGATCCTTAACCTGAACGGATTTAGTCTCTGACTTCTAAACTATCAGCCACACAACAACAGGTGTTCTTTACAGAATAAGCCTTTAAATCAAACAAATAGCAATTTAAATCCCTCCAATTCAAAAACTATAAAAAGTTCATATACAACGTCATGTTGAGTTGATTCTGAACCAATCAGCTGTTAGATCAGCTGAGAGCCAGGCGTTTCCCATCATGCCCAGGGTCCGCCTGGGTCTTGCAGTCGGTGAAAAGCAACTGCGCTGCCTGCGGCCGCCTTGATCTCGTGAGGTTATCGTTGCCCACGTGTGCATGATGTCAGAGCAAGTCGGATCAAGTCGGACACAAATCTAACCGGCATGCATCGGGCGGCGATCGCTGGTGATCGATTCTGCGCAGACCTGGCTCATCTCGAACGAGCCTATTATCTCAAAGCAGGCTGACATGCCAGCTGAGCTGCTGCTTGGCAGGCTGACCCACTAACCCAGACCCGCCCTTGGCTCAACTCTAAGCTACCGGTGAGATTTACTACAGCCAGAAACTAGCCAGGGCTTTCAGTTTAAAGAAGAAAACTCCCTGGTCAGTAGATACATGCCTGTGAGTTATGGCCAAAAGATTAGTATCTGAAAAAGTTTTTTTTTTTTTATCACATTGATGTTTTAGGGGATTTGAATGCCCCAGGGTCTTTGTATATTTAAAGAGCCAACTTTAAATTCAGAAAAGAAAAACCACAAAAGCTTCAGTTGGCGTTTCTGGAAAAGCAGCAGTACACATTCTAAACATAATGTATGGAGGCTTGAATATCCATCCTAATGTAAAGGATACTGGGAGCAGAAGAATGCTGCCATGTGTCCTTCTGTTTACTTTTGACCGTATCTGCCATGCCAACATCTTAATTCACTTCTGCACAGCAGGTGAAGCTGTTTTTACTGCATGATACTAGACAGATTCCCTGGAGATCTAGCCGAGTATCACTTTCTCATCTGAAGTGAGAAAAACGGACTTAAGGGTTAGGTCTTAATGCACAATTACTTGGTTGTCATATAGCAACTTCACAAAACAGGCTTCTGCAGCAGAGGAATGCAAAAAGGAGCACTTTCACATTGTGAGAACTCTTCTGGCAAGCTACGATAATTTGGTATCACAAACGTGGTATTTAACTTCACGAGGGAGAGAAGTGAATTTTAAAATGCGTGAAATCGAGGAAGTAACTATGATTTATTGTGGCAAAGACTGAAGCGGAGCCATGGTTGAGGAATGTGAAAGAATCACTGAGCTCGATGTGTCATGTCCGAGTGCGAAGCCAGAGATTGGGCTGTGAATGCTCCGTTAATCGCTGCCATCAGGTTCACAGAGGGCAGGAGGTTAATCAGGATGGAGTTTTAAAGATTGCTGTCCAAACATTGTACTCCAAAACTGTTTTGCTTTGTATCTCCAGGTATCTCTGTCCACACACTTGTTGCCTCTCAGAAACTCTGCGGCTAAACATAAAACGTTAAGCGTTGCAAAAGATGTACAGTATGTGCTACAACGTTTTGTATGTCAGGGCACATAAGTGAGGGTGAACCTCTATTGGTTTCTCAAACTGATGACTAAACATATTTGAACAGATCTTAGGAGTCAAAATGTTTTCGCTA
Source organism: Sander lucioperca (assembly GCF_008315115.2). Taxonomy (NCBI): domain Eukaryota; kingdom Metazoa; phylum Chordata; class Actinopteri; order Perciformes; family Percidae; genus Sander; species Sander lucioperca. The sequence continues at coordinate 43,316,133 of NC_050173.1, read as the reverse complement.
GGTTCCCTCTCCCCCTTCCTCCTGCCTGCTCTTCTCACTAAGGTTACCCTTGACATTTTGGGGGAGGTTGTGAAGTTTTTCATAGACTCCAGGGAAGGCGCCACACAGCATAAGACAGGGAGGGCTTCTCCAAGGTGAGGGATGTGATGCGTTTTCCAGAAGTGATGGACTTTAAACTGTAAAACAGAAATGCTGACATGCGTAAGAAAGGAGCCTCAGCAAAGTAAATAAAGAAACCTAACTTTCTACAGTTTCTTTTGTTATCTGCAGCTTTGCAGTGACATTGCATCTGTACTGTCTTTGATCTTTACTGTGATGCATTTCTGATTTCCTTACTTATAGTCTAATCTTTGCAGTGACCCAGTTCTCCCTCAGAGATCATTAAAGTTTTGTTGAGACTGAACTTATCTGCAGATCTGGATGAAATAATGCTGCATATTTCTTTTAGTGTCTTTTCAAGCCAGCACTCCTCCAACTGTTTTGGGGCTTGTTGATACTTTTACAGACATTTGCTGCGTTTCTAATACTGAAATACATTAATAACGTTTGTATCCAGTTGTAGTACGTTTACAAATTTGAAAGTCTGGCAAAGGGATCATTTTCATTTTTAAAAGAGGATTTTTTTATTTTTTTTTCCCCAGGAGCATTTTCTATAACTTCTAAAAAGGTCTGGTGTGCCGAGGATTTCTTCAGCTGTTGGAGAGTAAACGCACAACATTTTTTATTGTTAAGTCCTGTAATAAACCTTAGTCAAACCCCAGTTGAGGAAGCGGTTTTATGCAGCATTATGCCAAACTCACACAGCCATCAGATTGGTCGCTGTTGTCCACTCTAAGCAGTGCATTTGGACCGAACTTGCTGCTTTTCAAAACTCCCAAATAAAAAAACATCTTCTAAACATGCAATTACAGTTTAAAAGTCGGGCACCTGGGTAGCTCACCTGGTAGAGCGTGTGCCCATATACAGAGGCTCAGTCCTCGACGCAGTGGTCGCGAGTTCGATTCAGACCAGTGGCCCTTTGCTGCATGCCGTTCCCCCTCTCTCTCCCCTTTCATGTCTAAAGATGTCCTATCTGACAAATGGCCAAAAAAAATCTTTAAAAAAAGTGAGTAAGTGAGTCCAGATTAAGTACAGCTAACTCACAAGGAAAATATTTTGTGAATGTAGAATATGTATAGCATTGATGTTTGGCTTTCAGGCTCTAACCTTGTCATGCGCCCCACAAAGAAGCACCATGCTCAGCACAGCAAGGAATGGGGATTGCCGACAGTAATGTCCCTACTAGAGGGATGTAGACTCACAGCCCACAACTAGCTCCTTTTTTTGGTCTGGCATTAGGGACTGTTTGTTATTTATTTAAGGGACCACCGGAGGAGTTTTGGGACCTTTAGCCAAAATAGACCTGACCCTCCCCAGTAAAAAAATTTCTATGACCCTCCAAAACAATTTGGAAAAAAGGCATGACCCTCCCCAACAATTTACCAATACCTTCTGTACTGGTTTGCACTTGGCAAAGACAGATTCCCATTGTTTTTTTTACAGCCATGACATACATGACTAAACCTCTGCATTCTCATCTGACGCATCACACTCCTCTGTTATGGTGTGGTGGCCATTTCAGTAGATTTACTCACTAACATTGTTGTGGAAACACAATAAGCATGAAAACTAAATGCACACTTCCTGCATTACTGCATTACTTCAAATACTAAGTTACTAATCTAGTAAACTAGTATTCACATGAAATAAAACAATAAAATATTGAGACCAGTCAGCAAGGCACTCTGGGTAACATTTAACACACAAACTGGTTGCTATGGACTCATCACTAGGCTTCCTCCACTTCGCCGTTTAAACAAAGTGGAATAAACGTAAGTCCAAATCTACCCAAAACCTGCAATCAATTAGTAAGCTGACATCACATGTGGCATTTAGGAAACCTTTATTGCACCCTTGGCACGGTAAGATGTCCAGACTAACAGTAACTTTCATTTTTTACGTCCTGCTGCTCCCATCGTCAGCCAGGTAATATTTTTTTTACTAAAGCAGTATATGAAATCAGATGTATTACCTACCACCATTTAGTTAAGTTAGTTAGTTTAAGATATTTATAAAATATCGGGTCATGCTAGATATAATTAATTATTCCACTCATTTTTTAAACAACGCAATTACCCGTTTCAGCCACCAGGGGAGCAGCTCCACCTGCCCCCAGAAAACTCATGGGTCAGACCCATCTGGTAGCGAAGGAGGGCCGAGACTGAGAGCTACATGGAAAAATATGCACCAAACAAGCCACTTTGAAATGTTGCTGTTTCATGAATACAAAAGTTGGGTGACACACCCCCCCCCCCCCTCTGGACTGAAAAATGTTGGATGACCCTCCCCTCAACGAAGAATAAAAAGACATGACCCTCCCCTATTTTCCTCCGGTGGTCCATTCCATAAATACCAAACGGTCCCTTAGTAGGAAATTTCAATATTGTCAATAAAGTCAATACAGCAGCGGCCCCTAGCTGCCTGAACTAGGTTGCTTCATTTCATTTATTTCAGAAAGAAAAAAATTGTGCCTTTTCTGTGAATCAAACCTGAATGGAGTCAATTATTTTTTTGATAGGCTGCTGATGTCTAACGAATAACGATGTCTGCTACCATTCAAAAGTCAATTCTTCAGAGAGGAGGGATCTGATCTACACTGCAGGTTTCCACCACTTTGGCTAGTTGTCCCAGCCAACAACTAAGTAAAGGGCTCCCTATCTGTTCCCTTTTATGCATCTACTCGGGACTGGCTGAGTGACTTGGTCATTAATGCAACAAGAACAGAGTAGAAAATGTGATTTTTACATGGAAATGGTAAATGGTTAGTCTGGATTAGACGCAACTATGGAGTTGTGTGCCAAAATTGAAAAAAAAAAAAAAAAAAAAAAAAAAAGTAGATATCAGAAAATACACTGCAACCACCAATATGATGGATGTACAGATGACATTTTTCTTTCTGAGTGTTTATTTTAATAGTTCTTTGTTGCCAGTTTGTAAAACGTACAATGAAGCCCTGCCTACCAAGAACAATTTAATTTCTTTGGTTTTCAGAGTTTTAATGACTTTTCCATCCTATGCAGAATGAAATTCTGGAGGAAACAACGAATTCCCAGAACCTTTTTGAAAGTTTATGGCAGAAATTACACAGAATTTGGGCACAGAAAGATTTGGCAGGTTCAATCTAAAACTATCAACTGTCAGTATTGGCTTTCAAAAGCCATGGGTTAAATAATTACTCAGCCTGGCCTGAATGTACAACTTTCCTGGTACTCTTTTCTAGTTAGTTTCTTTATCACAGTTTGGAAGGTGGAAAAAAAGAGAGTAAAGTGAGAACATAAAGCCTATTGGCTGGTGGCAGAAAGACCTTGCTGACTGAGTTTTGCCACTATTTCAGCTTCCATTTATAGTGTGGCAGCACTTCCTGCTATTGTGTGCCAGGAAAACCAAGGCCCTCTTGGCTGCTCTCTAATGTCCTGCCTCTCTTATCCAGCCTGAAACTCCACACAGATGTAGAGAAATCACACACATACAGACCAACACATTGAGCTCTCTTGGTAGAGTGCCACCTACCACTAACCAGATTAACACAGCTAACATCGTGTTTTCTCAAGTTGATAAAAACTGATGTTGAATTACTTAAAATCAACCCAGTGGCCAGAAGTCCTTCGACCAGGAGAGGTTCTGGATCCTCAAAAGCACTTAAGACTATAATTTGGAATTGGAAAGTTTTTTTCAATTGGGAAGAAACTCTTGGCTCTGGATATTACAAAACAGGCAGCGCTGTCGAACACACTATGGAGGAAGCATTTCATTGCTGCACCTCATCAATGAGCTGCCCAGAGTGCAGATTACAGATTTAGACTCCAGGCTTCACTCCCTTTCAGCTTCATTCACGTCTAACCCATCTGAGCGAATGGCAGCACAGGCTCCTTTTGTCTCGGACGCCAAGGTCCTGGAGTTGGGAAAACCATCAGGACACTGTAAATCATTTCAGGGGCTGAGTGTCAGCCAAAGCATCCTCAATTACTTGACCACATCTCTGCGGATCACAGTTGTGGTCGACCTAACTGTCCTTGTCTTTTAACTTCTCTCTCATCTCTAAGTGGAAGGTTGACGGGCCTCTTAGCTTGAAAATGTGTTTTTGGAGATGATCTAATTACTTTCTCAGACAGCTGATACAGACTGCCGAGTGATGAGCCACAGCGGCTGAGATGAGGGAGAGAGTTTGTTGCCGTCGCTCGAAAATTAGCTCCTAATCTAAGAGGCGAGGAAAGTACATCTTAAATAGCAGTCTATTAAGTCATTAGTTTGCAACAGACAAATAATCTGCAACTATTTTTAGTAGCCTAATTGTAGTCATTATTAAAGCAAAAATGCCAAACATTCGGCCTCCCTGGTAGTAGCTTCTCAGTTGTGAGGATTTGTTTCTTGTATGTCTCACACGATCTTATTATCAAAATTTTATTGACCAAACGATTAAATTGCTTCAACAACTTAACAGCGTAAATTAATCGATAATGAAAATATTCAATTGCAGCCATAGAGATGATGAAATGTCGGTCTTCATTCAACAACCTTTGAGCAAGGCACCTAACCATAACTCCAGCTGAAGCTGCAACTAACGATTGTTTTAATTATCCATGAATGCGCTAATTATGGTCTTGATGAATTTATGACTCGTTTTATCTATGAAATGTCGGAAAATAATGCCCGTTATAATTTCTTGTACTTTTCAGAGATAAGGTGGCAGTCACATTGCTTGTTTTGTCACACCATTAGTCCAAAACCTAAAGATATTCAGTTAATTTACGAAAAGCAGCAGATCCTCACATTTGACAGGCTGAAACGGGTGAAAGTTCTGCACTTTTGCTTGAAATATTTGTGAAATTATTAATCAATTTGCTAATTAATTTTCAGCCAATGAACTATTTGATTAATTAGCTCAGCTTTACAACAAACTCTGTAGTGTCTTTTCAGATACATTTCAGGAACACCGATGAGACTTGATAATGCAGCAAAACATCTTTACTATGGTATGACAAAGCCACAGAACGCAGGAATGCTAAGTATGGCCAGCAATTTAGTTTCTCTCAATTCAAAATCATCAGAGTCCACTTTAATAAATGCATAAAATGTATCAAGGAATACTTAAAGTCAGTGTTAGACTAAAAAATTATCAGAAAATTGCAAAATGTTTTTGTTGTTTTTGTTTAAGAGGTCAAACTAAGTAGAACCCGACCGATATATCGGCGGGCCAATATTAGGCATTTTCCAAACTATCGGTATCAGCATTTATAATGGCCAATAAATGAATATTTAAAAATAAAAAAACGGACGAAACACCCTTCAACCATGTTATGAGTGTTGCCGTTGCATAGTTTGTCCACCAGAGGGCGCTCTACAATGTCCCTGTTGACAACACTTGTGTTTTAAAGAGGTGATAGAATGCAAAACCGAGGTTACCTTGTCATAGTTGAATTACGACAGTTTGGTGGGTAAAAAGGTCATACAGAGAACCTCAAAGTCCCATTGACACCTCTTTCCTCTGCAAATCTCACAATTTGAAACTGCCTCTGAAAACGGGCGAATATCAACAAAGCTAAAAGTTGACGTCAACTCGGTGGCTGTACCTTATTTGGCTCTAGCCTGTACCTTTGTCAAGCCCCAACATTTACATAGGCTACTGATCTGGGACCAGTTTGTCTTGTGAATCTAGGTCGCGCAGATCTCAGAAATTGTATCCTTTGTTCGTCTGCTATTTCATCACTAAATGCACTTCTGAGACTTTTTTATGCGAGAAATCAACTATGTAGAGGTCAAATATGTGCCGTTTTACAAAAATTGATGGCTAATTGCAAATTTTGTCCGACTGTATGTCGGAGTTCAGGACGTCCGCAGGCTAAAGTGACAGCGGCCGGTGCTGCCTGGGTTGCTGCCTCGCCGTCCGGCCTGTCCTCCTTCACAGACCCCGGCCCGCTGTGAGCTAGATGGAGCTCCGTCACGGCCGGCAGCCCGCAGCGTAGTCAAAGTCACCGTTTCTGGGTTACTGGACTACCAAATGCCGCTGCCCTGACAAAGCTCCAGGGCCTGCAGCTCACTGCTCTCCCTCCTCTCTTCCTGCTAAATGGCCGGTGTGTGTGAGTGAGAGCTTGTTACGCCCGCAATCTCTTGTGGAGCATTATAACTTCGAAAAACCACAGGTTCCAGTTAATCTTATAATGGATATGTGTGTTGAGTTATTTAAACAAACGATCAGGGAAATAAACGCCTCTTGTCCAGGCAGCAACCCAGGCAGCAACCCAGGCAGCACCGGCCGCTGTCACGTTAGCCTGCGGAGCTCCTGAACTCCGACACACAGTCGGACAAAATTTGCAATTAGCCATCAATTTTTGTAAAACGGCCCATATTTGACCTCTACATAGTTGATTTCTCGCATAAAAAAAGTCTCAGAAGTGAATTTAGTAATGAAATAGCAGAAGAACAATGTATAAAATTTCTGTGCTGTGTGTGTGTGTGTGTGTGTGTGTGTGTGTGTGTGTGTGTGTGTGTGTGTGTGTGTGTGTGTGTGTGTTTCGCTCAACCAATCAGCGTGCAGCTCATCTAAATATTCATGAGCATACCATATAAGCCAGAAAACCAGTCATTTCAATCAGGCCTATTTTACAGTATTGCATTAGGGCCCATAGAACAGCACCTGGGCCATTTTCAGCCAACCAATGCTACATACCCTATTAGGAGACTTTAAGGAACAGTGTGAAATTCCTCTGTTCTTTTGTGACAATAAAACAAACAAGTTTATTTTTAAACTGCGTTATATTATTTTAGTGAGGACTCATAAATAACTACAAATAACAAATGTTAGGGAAATCTGTTTGTTTGTTTTTTTTTAATACTGGCCGATATATCAGAATATCGGATTTTTAAATCACCCAATGTATCGATATCTGCCTTAAAAATCCTTTATCGGTCAGGCTCTAAAACAAAGCAAAGCTTTCAGTTATTCCAGTCAGCCAACTCATGTACAACACATAATTACAGTACGTGAATAGATATTTACAAAGTTATTTTTTTGCATCTCAAGTATAACAAGCTCAGTACAGCAGAGATTGGGGAACATTAGAATAAAGTCTCTCCAAAACCCACAAAGTGAGATGCCAACGATTATGTAGAATAAACTGTGTGGGACGGCAGCACCAACCACAGCATGACCATTCCCCTGGTAGGCATCCCAGACCACAAAGAGCATACAGTACTATAATGTGAGAGTTAAGCTGCCATGTGGTCAGCCCTCAACAGAACACCTCCAACAATTGCAGTATAATCTTAAGAATATTAAACTTACAAAAGGTCATGGTTCGGAGCAGATAAATATCTTTTATGAAAAATTATGTTTATCATTGATATGGCAGAAGACCATCAGTACATTGATATACATTAAACTAACAATGAGTGCAGCAGCATAACATGCAGAACAGTTTAGATGCAATGACAGTTAGCCTAAGCGAAGTGACACATAGCCTATGTCTCTAATGCTTTACTGAATGTGAATTGTGCGGAGAAAATGGTTAGCTAATGTGTCAATAGCTATGTTGTTTCCCAAAAAGCCAATAATTATGTAAATTGGCAAATGCTAACATCCCCAAAGCCACAACACTGTAGCCTACAATATTAACCTCTGCCAGAGACCTTGTATGCATTTAGCCAGTAGAAATGCTCCAAAACAACAGCAACAACAACGTAATGTTCTTCATAACCAAGTCAACCCATAACACATGCAACATCTAAACATGAGTAGGCCTATTATATTTCACCATCACTAATCAATATGATAAATGTATCTCAAAGCAGGTCCCAAGCAACAAGCATGAGGAAATGAGCTCAACCACATCAAGACAAAACACAGCACACAGGTAATATATCAATGCTAATAATGCACACGGGTAATGTTCGAGGGCAGTAGCATAAGAGCTAAAACGAACAGCCAACAAGCCTATTTAATAGAGACTAATTAGCTAGCTAAGCTTCAGCAGCCTCATTAGTACAGCCAGCCAAGCACACAAACACCAACAGTTAGAACAAAGTTCTGCCAACATGCCTGTTGGCATTAAATAGCTAACGTTAACTTACCTTACCTTGATGAAGTGAAGCAGTATCATTTCAACCTCTGATTAATTCCTTTAGGAAGAAAAAATGTAGCCAGATATGCCAACATGGCCGCCCCGGAAACTGTCTTTTGGGTATGTTTGAAGACAGCAGGTGATACTAGTAACGTTAAAACAGTATGCTTGAATTCTTTCTCAAAGTGTCCTCAAGCTAACGTTACACACAGCACAAGTAGCTGGGCTACCTTAATACCCCGTTAGCAAATGAGCAGTTCAGCATGACAGCAGGCCAAAACCAAAACATAGGGTATGATAATTTGAATTTACCGCAGCTGGTACAGCGGTATTCTCGCGATATCACGACTCATATCATAGACTTTATATATATATATATATATATATATATATATATATATATATATATATATATATATATATATATAAATCTTTATTAAATCTTTACGATACAAACAGTAAGAACAAGCAAACATCATTATTAATACATCAACGTCATTAATACAGAAAAAAACACAAGTCAAGAGCAGAGCCAGGGGGAGTTTCAAATATATACATTAAAAATAGAGCATAACTGAATGGTTTTAGCAGCTTTCTTATTTTTTGAATCATAGATGGTTTTGATGTACTATTCCGTTGCCTTACCAAAAGCAATAAAAGAAGGTTTAGAGTTACTAAATTTGGCTTTGTGAATATGATATTTCCCTAAAATGATCAATAAATTAATTAGGTAGCCTATATTTCTTTCTGTTTTTTACTTTTGTTGTCATGGAAACCAAACAGTACATCTTTCCACAACAAAGAAAAATCAGAGACAAGTTTATCAGCAATGTATCGGTAGAGATCTTTCCAGAAAGTGGTTGTGTAGGGACATTGCCAGAACAGGTGAACCATTGTTTCTGGAAATATTCCACAAAGAGAACAGTTAACAACTCATATCATAGACTCGCAGGGTTGTTTAAATAATCCTTACTGGGAAAAGGTGCATTGGATTTATGTTGCAGTCTGTCATGTGTGGGTGGAGCAGCCAACTCAAGTTTCCTGACTGACGTCTTCAGTCCATTGCTTTTAAAGTGCCCATATTATGAAAAAAATCACTTTTTCTGGGATTTGGGGTGTTATGTTGTGTCTCTGGTGCTTCCACACACATACAAACTTTGAAAAAAATCCATCCATGCTGTTTAGAGTGAGATACGGTTTCTGAATGTGTCCTGCCTTCAGTCTCTGGGTGAGCTGTTCAAAATCGGCACGGCTTGTGACGTCACAAGCCGAAACGAGCAGGCTAACCGCAACCATTAGCTCGTAGCGTTAGCATGCTAACGCTAATGCTAACGCTAGCATGCTAACGCTAGCATGCTACCTCGTTCTCAGTAGCAAAGCACTGCTACAACACACACAAGTTCACCATAATCTACAAAAGAACTACTTACATGAGAAGTCTCCCAGCTAATCCTGCCTTGTAACTGACCGAAGTCAGCCTTTCTTTTACTGTCTATGGAGCTAGCTAGCTGACATGATCTACATCTGAGCTACTGGGCATGTGCAGTGCAATCAAAGATAGTACAGAAGAAGAAGAAGAAAAGAGGTCTCACTCTGTAGCTAAAACAGAGACCAGCTGAAAAGAGGAGCTGCAGCAGTGAGAGAGAGCGGTGCAGTACAACACAAATATGGTGTTTTTTGAAAATTAAACCATGTAAACCTATTCTGGTACAACCTTAAAATACAATTATGAACCTGAAAATGAGCATAATATGGCTGCTTTAAGAAAAATAGAAAAACAGTAAGCTGACAGGCACAGAGGAAAGCTAAATTAAACAACTTTTGTTTTAATGGATAGATAGTAATGGATACAGTAATAAACTGGAAGTACATTGGGACAGCGCAGATCTCCACTATGGCCTAATGCCCTATCTCACAATGTTAACAAAAGTGAAAAAATAATTTGTGTATCCTCCCCGTGATTCGGATCCGCACCACAATTGAATGGGTTCTTCCTTGGCCGATGCTACACCCTTCAACCAAGTTTCATGAAAATTGGGCCAGTAGCCTTTTACGTAGGCTAATCCTGTTGACAAACAGTAAAAACAGACTAACACAAACTATATCTAAACATCATATGTTATTAAGAAAATATATCTTGAGGCTTTTTTATATTTTGTTCTTTTTACCCATGCTGTAAACATCAGCATATTATGTATGTAGCCTACAGTACAGGACTTGCAGCTCTTTAATAATAAAAAAAAAAAGGTATAGTAATACTGGAAAATTGCTCAGTACCTAGGTAAGGACTACAAGCCAGTCAGAAGAAGAGTATGAGGGAGTGCCACGCTAGCAGCTAGGCGAGCATTATAACGTGTTACAAAGTGACGCACGTTCATCACGGAAGTAAAGACTGGACTACAACAGAGCTGTTTGGAGCAGTTTGTGAACAGTGTTTTCTGTTGGAGATGGTAAGTCCCTTTGGGGTGGACTTTGGGCTTTTTCACTTCACTAAACCGATTACATGCACAAAAAAGATGTGCAGTATAACACAATAAAGGAAAGGGAAAAAGCCAAAAAGCATAATATGAGCACTTTAAAGTTTATCTTATGGTGTCAAATTACTTTTGGTCACCTAAAATTGGGGACTGTTAATTTAAAGGGCTAAAATTCCATAACTATTTAACCTCTGCTTGTGTTTCATCTATTACAAACATATTTTGTTCTGCTGCTGAGTTCCTAGAAGATGACTTGAGAGCCACGGAATGGCTGCTGTGGATAGACAGAGCCTGTCACCTTTGCTGACTGCACTGGGGTTTCCACACATGACTGCTTTTGTGTACCTAACTTTACCCACAGAGAGACAGCAGGCCCGTGAGTTTTTCTGTGACGTGAAAACGGGATTTGCCCCTGAGGTCAACCATGGAAAGTGTATTGAATGATTTCATATCCACTGTTATTCCTGTTCTTTAATAGACGGTAAAGTTTACCAAAGTTGGTTTGATGGAAAACAATGAAACAGGGTCCAGGTTGGAAATGGATGAAGTCAGACGTCGTGGTGAGTAAAGCTCATGCATGCTAAACAAAATCCTCATTGGCTCAATGAAGATTATGGCTTGAAAAGGAAATGGTTTATTCAGCTCCTTGTTCTGCATTAATGCTGACACTGGCATCTACTGTCTCCAACTTTGATTACTTGAATATCTTCATGTCTCTGATGAATTATTTTGTTTTTGCCAGCAGAAGTAGCTTTCCATACTTATAGCCAGAGAGGACTTTGGAGGGCCAGTAAACCTATCAGGATCCACAATATATGCCCTTACTTAAGATAATGGCACGAAGCACAGGAATTTACTGCTATCTAATGACCTCGGAGCCACCTCCATTTGCTAAGTCGTAAAAAACCTAAATGTAGACCATCCTGACCTGGCCTGTGTGGGTTTCTGCATCTAAGGCATCCATCTGATCAGATAATGTGTTTGCTGACACAGCAAAGACAAGAACCATGTGAGTCCTTTGAACCATCTCATAAAAATACCTGAACAGCATCCAAGAATCGACTTGTTCAAGTGGTGGATACAAAAACAAACATTAATAGATCTCATAATTGTTGCTTTATAGACTGCATGGCTTTCTGTCTCATTCAGAACTCTTTTGACAGTCCACACCCTGCCGCCAAATCTCAATAAATCTATTTTCCAAATGGCTCAGAAGCCCGTCTCTCCAACTCACCTCGCCATCCCCGAAGACAGTCTTTAAGTATCAGCGTGTATTTTAGAGTTTAAAGAGCTGAAATCAAATAAGAGGAAGATGCAGTGTCCAAAGAAAGCAGATTGTGAGGATGGAATACAAACCAGGTGCAGAGTTTGGAGTGCCTTCACAAGACTCTCACCACTGAATTTAATCGCCTTGAAATATTCAGGCAAAGCCTTTTTAGCTGACCTGCTCAACTCTCAGATGCCGCCTCTTACTTTCTACTCTCGGAGCACTTACGAGCCTATTTGACTTACATTTTGTACAGTAGGATATAATTATACTATTACTATGGCTGCATATTTGTGCACGTAATTTAAAATCAATCACTGAACACGTTCAGCTGCTGTTAAAGAAACAATGTGCTGCGTCTTGTTTTTAGAAGTTAATAACTGCCCATCATAGGAACTGCAGCTGGAAATTGTTTTTAGCTCTGGACACATGTAAAGTGCATTTGCAGTATTCAGGCCAATAGGCCATTATGCCATTTTCAATTCTCAAAATGTTTTGATTTATTACCATCGTTGTAGCACACCTTCCTCTATCGGGACTGTCAGAAGTCAAACCTGTAAGCTAACTTAACCTTTTTTTATCATTTCAATGAGGAAGTTTTTGAACGGCTCAATGGTCAGGTACAGCTGCAGTATATTGCTACTGTAAGCAGATGTAACACATGGTGTAACTGCTCATAAACAAGCCAGAGTTCCACTAACAAGCAAGGCACTGTCAAATAATAATGTAACATTAAAACAAACGGTAAAAACAGTATTATTTCTAAATAAAATGCAGCCTTTTTTCAATTTCTATTACTGCAGGACACATTTTCTATGCACATGACAACCACATACAACCAATTACTATAACTAACTGTTACTTTGATGACATAGGATAATATAGTATATATAGTATATCTATAGGTTGTACTTATACTGTACCTACATCTCCCTTACCTGCCAACAGAGCCTGATGTGAGATGTCGGACAGCAGGTTTGTAAGAAAACATTTCAGAGTTCATCAAATAATTTCACATGTTAAACTCTGATTACAGCGCAGTATCACATACTGTATCCTGATTTTGTTTACAACTCAGCTGGGGGACTCTCAAACTGTGGCCATATCCTTTGATTATAACATTACTCCTGAAGTACAACTTTTGATTTACAGTTTGCTGAACTTTTGCGGATGAAAGGTATCCAGTTGCAGGACTTACAGGAGACTGATACCTTCTTTCAAACTGTAAAACGGTGTATTATGGAGCCATTATGGAGAGAGAGAGAAAGAGAGAGAGAGAGAGAGAGAGAGAGAGAGAGAGAGAGAGAGGGAGAGAGAGAGAGAGAGAGAGGCAGGAAGGGAGGTTTTTATTCTGTATGTCATTTTATAGCTCTTTCCAAAAGCTTTCCCTAGGAGTTTAGGGGAGTGAGCTTTCCCAGCTGGAGATATAAAGGGCTCAATCCAGCAGGACCTGCAGTAATTGAGCTAAAGCTGTTGTGGCAAACTGTGTGGGCTCGGAGTCGATGCTCAGCAGAGGTGAGTGTATCAGCGGAAAACCTGGGTGGTACACTAAGAGGGAAGAGGAGTGCTTGTTTAGCATGAATTCCATTAGTTATTGACTCTTACCTCTCTTGAAGTATCGCATGCAGGATAGCATTATCATCCCATGCATAAATAAGAGACTGAAAGCGAACCCCGAAGCGGCATCTGCTTACATTGGCAGTGACTGCGAGACAGAGCAGAGAGGTTCAGAGGCAGGTCAGCCACGATAGGAGCTTTTGAAAAGCAGGCTGAACCTCAGCATCTGTCGAGAGCGGAGAATCCTTTCCCCTCTTTGCATGATTTCATGGTGGTTGATGAGAAGGGAGAGCAATGTTTGGTTTTCTTTGATTGATCAACATGGAGAGGTGGTCTGGATTGAGAGTCCTAGACGCAGACACAATTGACCTGCAGACAAACTCTCACTCGCACTGACTTCAGTGTCGGGAAGCAGACAAAGACAAACTCTCTGCCATCTTTTTTTTTTCTTCTTCATCACACACTATGAAGAAGAAGGGTTCTCTAATAACGTCATCATTGGTTAAGGGTTGGGGAACGATTGCATACTTTTTGTCAAAAGTTCTGATTCAAATTGATCCTAAATGAAAAATGAGAAAAGTTCAAGAAAACCTACACCACCCAAAACAAGTCCTTGCACTAATCTATAGGGACACTTATTGGAAATCAGTGGGCTTTCCCTCCGCAACTTGGATGGAAATTACAATTAAGTCATTTTTTTTGGCATTTTAATGGCCGAATGACATCAACAGTGACCAGGGAAAACATTCAAACTTGAAAATAACGTGATGGTTTATTATTGTAACCTTCTGCGCCTTGAACGGGCAATTGGGTATAGAAATAACAAATTGGAATTAGATGAATCAGAGCGTGTCATGAAAACTAAACTAAAAACCTCAAGAGAACAAAAGATGACTTAAAGTCAAATGGCAGGCCCAATCTCGAGCCCGACGTGTTGAAAGTGTGTGGGAGAAGACAGTGGAGAATCACCGGGTGTTGAGGTTTTAAACCCTGAGGCGGTAAAGAAGGAACGTTTTTTTTTTATGTTGCGTGGGATTGCCATCTTTAAACCTCATTATAATCATGGTCTACTGGTCAGAGTGATGGAACCTATAATCAATCAGTGCAGGATGAATTCCCAGCAGACAGTGCACTAAATTCCCAGACATACAGACACATAGATGCTGTCTAAATGTCTATTAACTTTCCTGTTGTCCTCGGGTCAAATTTGACCCGTTTTCAAAGTTTCTATATCAGAAATATAGGTTTATTTTAACCAAATTACCCAAAAATAACATGGATGGTTCCATACAATGCTCTTACGCAGGTAGAATTAATGATCACTTTTATTAAATTTTGGGAGTTTTATTTAATTTGATATAGCATTTGAAAAAAAAGACTGAAATGGTTTCAAAACAGTATATCTTGACTAAACATTGACATATGGTGATTATCCACTCGGCATCCTCTGATATTAACTGTTTGTTGTCATAATTTCAGCTTTTTTTAACTCAAAATTTAGACATAATATTACAGTATATAAATGAGGTTTATTGACCGTGAATTTCAAAAATAAGTGTAAGACTAGTGGTCATAAGTTGGTGTTAGTGGTATATATACTGGTGGTAGTGGGGGAAAAAGTGCCAAAAACGTTGAAAGAAGCGACACAAAAAGGATCAAAAACTTGGAAAAAGGCAACAAAATGTCAAAATAGTGTTTATTTTCTATTTTGACAAGTTGCATAGTAGACAGTAAGACAACACAAGGGTTAAAGTTTAATAAAAGGGAGTGGTGAGATACTTTTTTTCCCATGTCTGGAGATCCCGGTTTGTCTGATCAAAAACAATGTTTCAGAAGACGCTGGGAAACGAACCGTGATCCAACCTGATCCTCGCCGTCTTGTTTCTGTATTCAAAAGTGACTTCATAACCCAAACCAGACAGAGCAGACAGGCTGGCCGCTAGGAGCATCATCGCGGAGGACGACCAGAAAACAAAAAAAAACTTTCAGGCTGAAACTAATTCTGTCTGCTGCCTTTCAGTGCTTTCCCTCGCTCTGTTCCTAATTTGGACACAAAGCTAAATCAATTGAGCTTTAATTGAATTGGCAACTACAAGTCAAAAACAAACGTGGCTAAATAAATGCTGACGTCGGCGACTATGACATCAGAGGTGAACTGAAGGCTTGAGTTTGAAACGTCGCAGAGGCTGCGTCGACAGTTTTGTGATACGAAAATGTTGCCGTGATGACATTAGGATCAGCTCGTTTCTGAGATAACATGAAAAGGCTTCTTTTTTTTGTGTGTGTGTGTGTGTGTTTCCAAACAAAAACACATGTGGATTCTGTGCACAAAGCAAATATTTATCCAGCAGTTTTAATTAGCGCAGCAATTTCACTATGAAATTAAGCATCTCCATCATCATCATCATCATCATCATCACTCAAGCACTCTAATGCAGAAGCCTGAACACACAATGCACAAAAAAGTCCACAAAATGTGAAGAAAAAATGATGTAAAAATAGCAACAATGTGGAAGCAATTTATGCTAATTAGGCTTTTTATTTATGGTCCAATAATTGGGCGCATTTGAATTGTTGATGATGTTTTTTTCTCCTTATTTTTCTCCCCCTGTGTTCCCCCATTGCTCCCTCTCTCAGGGAAGATCAAAGCGTGTGCACTTGAATAGATGTTAATGGTGCATGGCTGTCGTCTTAGTCCTGAGTGGTTGAGATCTCTCCAGCAAAAGAAAAACAGCCAATTTGGGGTCTACGTGGACACAATTAGCACAATTTATGTGTTCCTTTCACGACTGCACTCCCGTTTAACCTGCGAGATGGGCTCGGCATTCATGTCGTAACTATGATTTTCATAACCTTTACCTCCCTTTGCCTTTTTACTGCATCTGGCTATAGAGAACTATAGATCAAACTGTTGGCAGCCGTAGAAGAAGCACTTGAATTGAAAGTGAAGCTAATTCAAAAAATAACGTGTATGATTCGGTAGCGCCGCTGCGTGACATGATGAACTGTGTGATAAATGTTGGCGTGGAGAACTTGTAGCTGAGAAATGACGTCTTGTCTAACACAACAGCAATCACATGCAACTCATCCTTCAAAATGTCCCACTGGTCAGCCCACCCACAGAAATGTTCCACCATAAACAGGGAAGCAAATCATTTTTTTCCCCCCTTCTTTTTAGGTAGTTGCTTTGCATGGCTGCAGCCTCAGGCATTGCTTTTACAGTCCTTCTCCCTCCTCAATTTGAATGAGTCAAAATGGTGCAGCCCAGACTAAGCGGAGGAAACAAGGTGCATTATGTAGGTGGGAGGTAACCGTGCCTTTGAGAGACAATTAGCATGAAGCCCAGACCTTTGGAAATAGCGCAGAGGCTGCCGAGAGCGGGCCTGACAGAATGAAAAGATTAAGACTTGAGAAAAGATAGCAGGGCATGGGAAAATCCAAAGGGAATCCGGCGACTGAAGTAGCCAATGAGCAAAGGAGGGACAATGAGGCAATGAGCGTTTTTTTTCTTCCTTTTTCTTGTGAAAATTAATGTGCTCCTATTAGCTGCCAAGTGTGCACGCATTCCTCCATACCTAAAAAGTGCCATTACTTTGTATGTGACTTTTGTTTCCCACAGAATATACACGGGAGGCTGTCAGGAGGGTAAAAGACGTGCAAAGTGGAGGCTATTGCAAACTATTCAACTACAAAATTCCACCAGGTGTTTGCAAAACCAGGGATCTGTTATGGGATTGCATGCTTAATGGCTGTCATGTGCCAATAAGAAGCCTGTATTATGTTAATGGTTTTATTGAGCTGTCCTTTCAGAAGTTGCTGTGTTGTTTTTTACTCCAGGAATTCCAGTTTGGTGGGGCAGATACATTCAATCTGTATAGTTCTGTAGTATAATAACGGGCACAGCTCCATCAAAATGCTGCCAACTCCCAAGCCAACCGGCACAGCCAATTTAAAATTTAGGAAACAGATTATCTACGCTGCAGATTGTGACATTTAGCCTTTGCCATTTCCTACAGGCATCATAACTAATAACCATCCAAGGCTATAGCCTGCACATGTGCACATGAGAAGCAGCAGAAGGGTCAAAAGGAGCAGTTACAGCTGTTTTTGTATACAGTATGTGAGCTGTGTCCACGTGTGTGTGTGTGTGTGTTGGTGAGAGACTTTATGTACGTGCTTTACACACATTCACACTCTCGCACCAGCACGCAGGCAGAAACAGTTTCATAAACATCACAACAGGCAGGCTGCAGAGAAATATGTGGTAATTACATACAGTGTAGAGCAGCTGTTTATGTGTTTCATAATATGCTGTCACTGAGAGAAGACATCGGCATTACATTAGTTTGGCTTGTTGTGCCCGGCCTGTAACTGGAAAAAGACAAAGTGTGCTTAACAATTACACAATGTGAAGCTCTGTCTGGGCTCTTCAGAAAGAGGTGGACTTTTTGTTTGGACTGTACTGATTTGTTTCTGAATCATATATATCAGTTTTCAACTAGAAAATCATGGAACAAGATATTTGAGTTTGATCTCACTTTGACTTTAGGCTGAGCTGGTTTGCAAAGAGGTCATTGAATGACCAAAAAGTTGCAGGTTAGGTTATTTTGTGTCCCCTATCATCATGTTTTCTTTCTTTTATTTCTTTTTTTTTTTTATTAAAGCTATAGTGCGTAGTTTCTGTCGCCCCCATGAAGAATTCTAAGTAATGACAACGAAACTGTCGGCGCGTCCACATGATACAGTCTTCCGTGATCACGCACAGCCCCCACCCTCCCTCATGCGGTTGCTAGTAGCCAAGGAGGACACGGAGGACACATGATGGACTCTTCAGAAGAGGTGATTATCTTCACTTGAGTTTCTGCACGCAAAAGTCGGCGGATGACACAATCTTCTGAACATAGCCATACTGAGAAATACAGAGAGAGTTGAGTGGAGCTGATAGAATTAGTTTTATATCAACTCATTTGGCAATGGCTTGAATGTAACGGACGTTCATTAATATAAAATAGTTACGCGCTAAAGCTTTAAATGTTTCCACAGCAATGGTTTCTCAGTTTCTTTGGTGTTGCTTGAGACACCTTCATGAAAAACAACTCTTGGAGGACTGAAGGGGTGAAACTGTACAGTATTTCACAACAAAGGTAACATTAGCGAAAAGTCTGAAAAGTAAAAGTGATTGTGTGCAGCAGAATATTGTTGAAACTCATTTCCTAACCACGTACGTTGGTTTATCTTGTCACCTTCAAGTTCATCGTTCTGACCCCTTGTGGGATTCCTTACCACCAGGTAAGTCCACAATGTATACACTGAGCTGACATCAAGCACAACAAATACAGCTTTACTTGGATCTGAGTGCATATTAAACCTCAATGGATTAGTGGACAGCCAAGGCGCAGCAGTGCTTTGAGGTAAATGCTTAAATGTTAAAGTACAGCTGAAGCTGATGGCACTGTCATCAGTTATATGCCAAAGATCTTCAACAGGGGGTCAGGGACCCCTAGGAGGGTCCTCACAGTTACTGCAGGGGGCCACCAAATTATTGTTTAATAATTCTGATAATTTTTTTTCTTCTTTTTTCAAAAATGTCTGAAGATATACATTAACATGAATCCAACATGTTATAGTGCGTTCCACTTACCTTGGAACTCGGAAGCCGAAGCTGGGAATGACGTCACACCCGAGTTGGATGCATTCCAGTTAGCTCTAGCCAGGTTAGCCATTGTTAGCGATGCCAGTTTATAACAACGCATTACGCTGTTTTTGTGCATACAAACAGCGTGACAACATTGTTCACAGGTAGACTATGGACAGCGCTGCGTGTACGAATGATTTAGTGAGACACACATAACACAGAAGTGCTTATAACTGTATGTTACTACAGCTTTCACAACTGTTGATGCACGGAGCAGCCATGTTGGATTTTTAGCTTTTTTTAATATGCAACTCAATTTTATACAATATTAGTAAGGGGTTCCTGCTCCGTCTCTCTTTCAGTCAAGGGGTCCTCAGCCTAAAAAAACATCCCCTAAAAGACCCCTGAGTTATGCAGGAATTGCATCATTAACCAAAGTACTGGAAAAGGATAAAAGAATGACCTGATGATGGCGCTAAATGAAAAGTCAGAGGATCACCAAAGTTATTTTAAATTCATCTTACACGGGTACACGAATGTCTGTACCTGTGATTTTATGTCAATCCTTCCAGTTGTCAAGACATTTCACTCAAATGTCAGGCTGACATAGTCATCCTAAAACCATAGCTAAACGTTCATTATATGAACAATAATAACTGGCTTTGCATGGTATTTACCATTATAAATCCTGTGTATTGGTCTCAAGGAATAAAACCAACGGCAGCAATATAAAGTTGTTAATGTTTCAGCTGCCAATATTTATTTTTCTCCGGAACACACTGGGTTTAAGGCTAATGTGACGTGCATATCCAGCCCTAATAATACTTTAATGCGTACACATTTCAGCCAACAGTAGAAGGTACTGCACTACAGTATGAGGGCAGCAATCAAATAAGAAATAATGTTGAAAAAGTAGCTGCAAGCCTGTGTCAACAATGCAGGGTTATTCAAAATCATAAAAAAGGCTTTGCAAATGTGCTAATGAAATGCATTCAAAGTCTCATTCAACCTGAAGGATACACACACTGTGGTTTTGTGAGAAACATTGGAAGTTGTTTGCTTGCAGTCAAAACTCCACCGGGTACCTTTAACAAGAAGCTGAGTCCCTGCTCTCTGCTGCTGCTGCTTGTGTCTGTGCTCTGATCCTCTCAATTTCAATTCATCTTTATTGTCCCTGCGGGGAAATTCTCCTTGTAGCCAGATGCATAAACGCATATAACACAAAAACAAGGCGTAATGCAAGACTCAACAGCCATAAATCCCTGTGTTCATCATCCATACAGCAGCATTCAGATCTAAAAAGTATTAACAATGTCCTTCTAACTACCTTGTAATGAAAATAATCAAGCAAATGTCAAACTCGTCTGAGCGAGGTAACAAGATTCATGAGCGTAAATCTCATCTAACTGTTGAGGGGGGACAATAAACATAAAATTTCTCAAGAGCAATTTTCGAAGGGGAATCAAACAATACAGCCAAAATTATACAGTTGTAGAGGATATGTGTAGTTGTGGAACTCCAGTAAGTAGGCTGACATGGCTTTTTTAAGCTACGTTTGTATTGTTTTACATATATTACATTATTTACAATACACAGCATGTTTTTGAATAATTTTTTAGGGGGGGGGGGACAACCCTCAGATGGGGTGGGTCCTGACCCCCCCGACCCTCCAGTGATTTCTGCCTATGAACAGATTAAATAAAGCCTTGCACATGTGCAAGATAACTACAAGTTTCTATTTAAAATGTGTGTGTCATGACAGTTGAGTTGTTTTGATATGATCTAAATCTGAGGTGAGGTATCCCTGCGCTACAACACTTTTTTCTTCTTCTGCTGATGGTTTTCTGATTGCGGTTTGGATTGAACAGCAAGAACCTCCCTCGGTTCATCACGGATGTTTGTTATGCTGAAGTCTGAAGTAAGATCTTGGCAGCAGAACCGGCATTGTTTTCAGTTCTCAGTAATCGTCTCCCTAACTCAGCACAATAAAAGGAATGCTACTGTCCTGACCAGAAATGTGGCGCGCGAGTCCACAATAAGCCGCAGAAATCCACAGGAAATGTGCCGTGTCCAAGGTAGAAACACACAACTCACCTCTAATGTAGAGAAGCGCAGTTAACCATGGAGGATCATATGGCGCTAATGTTATTGGTTGTCATTAAAAGTTAAGGGATTGAAATATTCAAGCATTTTATTTCATTTCCTGAGTAACCACTGCGGTTGAAAATAATCAAGATGTTGATGCAGAAGTTGCAGAAGTGCAATTCAATTTTCCACTTCAATCAAAGACCAACGGTAACTCATTTTGATTACTTTTCATACTGAGCTGTAATCATGATTATAAGCCATGATCATGACATTTAAAGCTTTATACATAATTGCTACCCTACTAGTTTTCAATTTAAGATTCATACATTGTAAAAAAAACCTCTATCCTACCTAAAACCTATCAAACTGCAGCTGAGGCCTTCAAAGTGGCTGTTCCAACGAAGCAGCGGCTAGAGGAACAGTAAACATTTAGATAGCCAGTCCACCCACACCAGGCATATTTGGCCACATGAAGATGTGTGTGTGTGTGTGTGTGTGTGATGTTATATTCTGGTCTTGGGGTTTTGGCCCTGCCTGTGTGATTTGCTTGTTGATCATTATTTATGCAATGTTTTTGTGTACATGTAAGCCAAGGATCATGAATGATTCGTAGCAGAACCCTTCTTGAAACTGGTTGGCTGGAGTTGTGGTCCAAACTGAACTCCAGTATGATTAAAGAACCGTAGCCACAGAGTTTAAAGCCTTGATAAGGGCTCAACCCAAATGTCCACCCTCTCAGATTTGTGAACTGGGACCCACGCGGACAACACATACTTGCTGTGATGTGCCTGAAGTGCTCACCGTCTTCTTGTCAAGTCTGCAAGGGAGCTGGGCGAAGAGGGGATCAAGCGTGCTTCAAGAAAACAAAAGATAAAAAATGAAATAATTTAATAAAACATATATACACAAATACAGTACAAGTGTCTAACTGAGTCTGGTCTGGTAGAGTCTGCGCCCGCTGTGGAAACTCATGGAAAATGGTTAAATTCACGTACACTTCTCCTGTGAAATAATGGATATTGTGACCTCTTTAGGAACAGCTATTCCAATGAAACCATCTAAAAAATCTAGAGAGGAAATGTCTCTTTGGTGGAACTGCTGAACATCTAGACACTGCTTTTTTGGAAGTGGTCACAAGCCATAAAGGTTGGGAGCCACTGGTTTAATATTTAGCAATGCATTGTGTTTAATGAGCTCATCATGTGTTTTAAGTTAAAATCTTAATCTGTAAAGTAACTAGTAACATAAATTACAAATACTCCAGGCACCTGGGTAGATCACCTGGTAGAGCGCGCGCTTATAAACTGAGGCTCAGTCCTCGACGCAGCGGCCCTTTGCTGCATGTCATTCCCCTCTCTCTCCCCTGTCAAGTCTAGGCTGTCCTGTCAAAAATAAAGGCCTAAAAATGCCAAACAAAAAAAATCTTAAAAAATAACAAATAAAAATGCAAATACTCAAGTAAAGCCCAAGTATGAACACAGACTCATGAGTCAGTGGTTGAGGGGCAAAAACAATTTTTCACTTGGTCAAAAACAAAATAAAAAAACAGGCAAGCCATCATAATGAACAAAGAAAAAAAAGCCTGGTGACAACCTAGCAAAGGTGTGAGTGCTGGCTGGGGAGTATATGTACAGAGGCTGACAAATGTGGAGCAGGTGTGTAGACAGGTGAGTCCACAGTACACTGAGGACAACTGGTGGCCAGGTGAGGAATAGCAAGGTCTAACATGACAGGAGAGGTTAGTGCTACATTACATAGAGTGAGAGATCAGGGGACTTATATCAGATGAGGAGAAATCTAAGGAAACTGGGATTAGGTGGGTTGGACCAAGAGGGTTTAATTTAGCTGATTTATTTTTAAAATATTAAAACCAGAGGTAGTTTTAATCCCATTTGTGTCCCATAGTATAAATAGAAACTAAGTTAGGTTATAAAAATGAAACCTACTAAGTTTAGAAATGGGTTTAAAGCATCAATTATCGTTTTGGGGACACTTAGATGTAGTGGAACAAGCTGTAAACACAGCATTGATCCATTGTCACTGTATTGAGTTGAAATTGGGAATTAGCGTGTTTACACATTCAACAGACATTGAGCAACATTTGCATTCATTTGGAGATGTGTTGTGATATTATATTTCCTTCACTGTCGCTCTGAGTTGGTCTCGACAAACCCTGAGGGAAGCATCAGGATCTTTAGCTGATACCTCCTTCGCAACTGATTGCTAACTTTGTCTGTCTGCAGATTGACGCAGGGCAGATAGTGTACAGAGGGTTTTTAGAGCTTTTTGGGCTGAAAACAGGGTCGTTGAGAGCGATAAGACTGAACCAGATCAGTAAAGGGCCATTAAACCAAAACAATGAGTTTAAAGATGCTACAATGCTCCATAGATATGAGAGGAAATGCAGAGTCGGATGATCTCATCAACATCTCTGTGGGTTTGTCACTACAAACGTCATTTGACCTGTTGTTGATATAAAATATTATTAGTCCAGCTTTTAAATTTTAAGTTTAACGAAATTGTAAAATAAAACATGATTCAATCCAAACTTCAAGTTGATCCTGGCTGGTTCAACCCACCTACAGGGTAGACTTCTGTGTGGTGGTCATCAAATCCATCCCACAAGTCATTGTAAACAATACCAACATCTGCCTGGCCAAAGCAAAAGAAATCTGTGGGACCAACTGGGAGAATCCTCTCTTTCCCAACGGAGAGGCCGCTCTGCTGGTTGCCAAACACAAAGTGAGATAACCAGCGCTTAAGTCAGCAGCATCCCCCCGAATTAGAAAACAAAACAAAACTCTGAAATTCACTGAGGCAGCAGAATGTCACACATGGGATGAGAAACAGATGGGTTTGCCTCTGCGGAGCCTGACAGAGCGACTCCCCGACAGCACAGTGACACTCGTGCCAGAGGTCTCATGATGACGATGTTGTCTGTTTAGCATCCATCATACACTTCTATAAATGTTCTCAAGCTGGTGGCAACCAGAGCCCTGCTTAATCCCAGCCACTCGATGCTGGGGTAAAAACCGCAGAGTTTCACAGTCGGAGAGGAAGAAAGGCGCGTCTTCAAAGATGGGAGAGCCATTGTCCTCCTCACACACACACACACACACACACACACACACACACACACACACACACACACACACACATCTATCTTTTTCTTTCATTTCCCAACAGCTCTGACTCGCTGGAGCTTTCATCTGTGTTGAAAGGCACCGGCTGGCTGCAGTACACACAGCATTATGGAACACTTATCGAAGACGAGCCTCGCAGCTTTGATGCACATGTGAAAATGTAGAGCGCCCCCAAGATCGGGTGATAATTTGTGGAGCGTTACAGTAATGTTGTTTCACATGTAAGCCCTCAGAGGATGCAGCGGTGATTTGTCCATCAAGCTGCAGAGCCATGTGACAACTCTGCTAATGAGGGGAGACATACTGAGTGGTCTGCTGGGAGCTGAGGATGTGGGAGTATACTGTACAGGGGAAAGAGATGTGAATACTCTAACCCCTGACATTGAAAAATAGGACATAGGACATAGGCCATTTTGTTTTTATGCTTGGCCAGAATGCTGCAAGGCTTACTATGCATGTAGGGACATTACCTATTACCTTAATGATAGTCTATATCCACGACATTCCACTTCCGGTATTGCTCCAGTGCCGCAGGACATTCCGCCAGATCATGCTCTTTTCGCCCAGATGTCCTGTTACCTTCCACTTTCTTTGTGTTGGAATTTTAAACTCCGGTGGATTTCTGAGGACTATGGTTAACTGCTCCTCAGATCTCTGCAGGGTAAATCCAGACAGCTAGCTGTCCAATCTGTTGCACGACTAAAACAACTTTTGAACGTACACATGTTCTACCAAAACAAGATTGTGATTGGTTTAAAGAAATGCCAATAAACCAGAGCACGTTTTTCTCCCATCCCGGATGCTGTGTGGACTAGCCAGACCCTCCTCCGCAGCGCTGTGGAGGAATGTCTGGCAAAGCGAGACTACCTTAATGAAGGCTTTGCTGAACTTCACAGGTCCAACTTGACAGTTGCAATAGGCTTGGATGATACTTGTTGACCTTTTTCATTTTTTAAGGTGCACTGGCTGATTCTAATGTAACAAATTACAGCTGTAATAGTGAGGAAAATCTTTTTGGGGATCAGGAATGATAACTTTACCATTCAACGGTAAAATGACAAATCTGCAAAGGAAATCAGCTAGAGTAAAGGAAAATGAATTGAATTAAGATGAAGTTCACTCTCACTGCTTGTTTGTGCACATTCACAGTCAAATCAAAAGTCGCTTAACGGCAACAAATGAGAGAGCGAAACATGTTCTTTGTTCCAGCAATGAGTGTGCTTTTAATTATAAGTCATTTAAGTGAAACTCAGGCAGGCGCTGTAGCTGTATGAGGACACTGGGGCTTAGAATAATCAATCTTTATAAACAAGCTTTCGGGAGGATTTTTGGGGAGGAACTTTCTGTTTCAAGGAAGTCACTCGCAGCTCAATGCCACATCCTTTTATAAATACTGGGGAAACTCTTAAGTCAACATGGAAATCATCTTAATGGGAATTGTGTTTTGATGACATTTGTGGACTCAGAGGGGGGGAAAAAAGTCAGCACTCCTTAGGAGCTCCATGGGATATTGAACACCGGCTTTTTCGCACCTTCATTCAAGACAAATATGTTTAGTGTGGAGATCTGCAGAACACATTACGGCCGACTTGTTGGCACCACACTTTTTGAAATCACTTTGTTCCAAGCTGAACTCTCCATCTTCGTGATTTTATAAAGCACAGACATGATTACTTTGCTGCACCATTCTCCAAAATGAGAACCGTAATCACGTGTGGTTGTGCGCTGTAGCATGTTTCTTGTGTCATTAATAACACAAATAGTTTATTGCTCACTGAAATCGCGCCATTTGAGTCGACAGGAATAACACACGTTGTATTTTTCTAAGGGCCATGTCCTACAATGTAACATGCAATGTTCGCACTTAAGATAAATACTGCAATTAATCCTTAAACACATCATAAGCTCCTCTGCCATTCGCTGCAAGTCCAGCAGCCATCTGGATAATATCCAAAAACAGCACTCCCACCCTACTCTGCCCCCCAAAAAAGTCAGAAAGACAGATTCATGTCGGTCCTCATGAGTGTTTTACATCCTACCATACTGTAGAACAATGTGCCCTTTGTGTATACAAGCCTCTCCTGCTTACCTATAGGGAGAGGAGGGGGTGGGGGTGGGGGGGGGGGGGGGTTGCTCCTAGAGTTGCCTCTGCCTGATATCTTTCAGATTCTGCCATGTCACAGCAGAGGAGATGCTGTGAGGTTTATTTGAATTCATCTCCTATTTACTCGCCCCACCACCCACCCACGCTCTCATTATCATTGCGAGTGTTATTATTATCTCAGCATCAGCATGTTACAGCCTTCCCAAAGAGGCTCCGGTCAACAGAGCTCTCTGCAGGACCGAGCCCCTCCGAGAGCTCCTAGTAATTTAGCCGGATTTGGGCTGTCACTCTACGCCGGGTTCGCGGCTCCCTGCGTTTTCTCTCGTGGCCTCTCTCCTCTCGATGACGGAGAAGATAAGCATGTTACATACCGCATCACTGAGCTATGACAAAAAAAGGGGTTCTGCTCAATAAGCCAGATGTAAATAATTGTTGAAAGCAATATAGGGCCCTGCGTTGCGGAGTCCGCTTGATGTTTTGCTTGGCTGTGTGCGAGGTGGCTCAGTTTCATTCAGTCCTGAAATGCCTTTTCAAATGTGTTGTTCAGGCCCAGTATTATTTAAAGACTGCACAGAGTGAGCCTTGAATATAAAATATCTTACCCCCCAAATGATTTGGGATGGGAGGTAATCTGAGCTTGAAGGTCACCATTTTAAAAAACTGCCGCTTACATGCATCTAAATCAGTTGCTTAACACTGCAGGAAAGAAAACGTTTCGAAAGCAGCTTTTAAATAAATACTTTTTTTTATTCTGTTATTGGCTTTTTACAGGTACAAAGCATACGACATGTTATAGTTTTATCAAAAGTGGAAAATATTGATGTTACATATGTAACAAATGTAAAAAATAAGTCTTCAATCTTACTTTCCCCGAAAGTAAGAACAAACATTTCAGCATATGAAAATATCCATAAAAACACAACTTAAGTAATTTAAGTTAATAAACAGTACAAAAATGTAGAAACCATACGTGTCAAAATAATTGGACAAGGACACCAACAACAAATGACTCCATGATTTCTCATGAATTAAAAAAAATGTACACATGTTCATAGTGTTTTAGTTGGGGTCATGTTTATAGGATCCATACATCATCATCATCATCATCATCATCATCATCATCATCATCATCATTATGAAACGCTTGGCTGGTCAAAAAGAGCAAATCTGTGACAAACAACACTACCCCCCCCCAAAACCTCTCCTACTGAAGGCCAGAAAAACAGAAGAGGAGATGTGCTCCCCTGTACTGAAATCCTCAAATGTCTGTAAGGCAGGGGACTTGATTAATCCTCACTCTTGGAGCGTTTAGCCAGTCTTCTGTGAGAAAACACACCAGGGCAAAGACAGAGAGAAAATGGTGGGGGGTCTGCCATACCGTGCGAGCAAAACGGCGTACGTACTTTCACACCGAGGGCTGCGGACTGTCACCTACAGGTGCAGTCAGATCAAACACACATGCTTCCTTTTAAGTCGATTAAAAATTGACCCCTAAAAAGACGGAGACCGGGAATTTTCTTTTGCTCCACGGCCCATTGGAATTCTCTTCCTGTGAGTGTTAATATTATCTACCCTCTTATCTCTCAGCTGTAAATGTGACAGACGTTTTAGGAACGGAGAGGCAATACTGGTAATACAAAACAGAAATGTTTGATCAAGATAATGTGAATGGAGCTTTGCAGTCACTAAATTGAATTCAGACATGGATTTCTTTTTTTGTCTTTTTTTGAGCCTTTCAGTGTCAATGGATACTTTGTAATGAGGCCTCAAAGGCATGAATGCTCGATTGTACAGTTGACTCTGGACCTAGAAAAGACTGGTAAACTATTCCAAGGTGGCTAATGACAAAATCTGTCATGTTACAGGTGCCATGTTTCTGCCTTACTGCATTGAAAGTCGTCTTATAATTTTTTATAACATGAAAAAAAACGTGTAGTCCGATGTTCTCTTGAAATATACAGCTTTTTTTTTAGAGAACATCACCATATTCTACAACATTGTAATAAATAGTCTCATACATATTGCTCAGCTTCTCCTTCGTTTAGAATGGTAACTGAGCCATCCCCACTGTTCATTTCAATGTCTCTTGCTGCCGCGTTCTCGGGAAGCAAGGCTAAGTCCTTGAACACATCTACATAATGTCCAAAGCCGGGGCCCCAGTTCAACAGATTGTCCCAGTTGAAGCCCCCAGCTTGCTGGCCCAGTTTGTGGGGCAGGGTATAGTGCTGCTCAGTAGGAGGCATCTGGGGAATGCCAGGCCCTCCTTCTGCCCTCCGGCTCGAGTACCGCCTCTGCTTGAGCCTCCCACCGTAGTCCTCGTCGTCAGCGTCTGACTCGTTGACTTGCGAGAGCTTGGGAACTCGGGAGCTGTAAGACACCGGCTTGTCCCGGTCGTACTCCATCTCCGAGCAGGTGAAGGAGTCATGTGAGTCACTTTCTGAAGAGGACTCTGGGGCAGGGATGCCATCAGCGGGGTTGCGGACCCTTGACAGCGGCCTGCGGCAGTCCTCCTCTGAGCTGGAGCGCCCGTGGTCAGCGCTGCAGATGCTGGGGTTGCGTGGGCGCGGAGTGTTCAGCCGCTCCACTTCCTCTATAGACAGCCCCACGGGAGGCCCCGTCTCCAGGGGGATCTGCTCGATCGGCTGCTTGAGCCGACTGCCGGGCCTGGATGTGTGGCCGTGGCTGGCCATGGTCTGCGGACTCTTGCTGCGCCTCCCCAGCCGGGTGGCGTAGTTGAACATGGGCGGTGGCTGGCACATGTCGTTGTGCAGGTCCAGCGGGCTGCCCTCACGGCGAGCTAGGTTGAGTTCTCTGGTTGGAGTGTTTCGGTAAAAAGAGGAGGGCTTGGTGAACGGGGCTGGAGAGTGTCTGGAGAGAGGGTTTGGGGTGGGGCACGCTGAGTGGGAGTGGCTGAGCGGGGTGGACCTCAGTGCTTGGGTGTACTGAGGCTGGTAGGTGTAGCTTGTTGCTCCGAGGGGTAAGGGAGACTGTCGGGCGAAGCCCAGCGGGCTGTGTCTCTGGATGGAGAACTTGGGCGTGTGGCTGCGGAACTGCTTATAGTGTTGGATGATGTCTGCATCTGAAGGGGCGATACTGCTGGCATTGTCTATGTCATAGTGTTCAATGTCTGCCTCTGGGCCGTTACAGGGGACGCAGGGAGCACTGGGGACGGTCTCATTGTTGTGGGGAATGTCTGTTTCATCATAGATCAGATAAGGGTTCTCCCTCTCAATGATGTCCGGTTTGGGGTTCCCTTCTGGTTGCTTCCGTACCGTCATGTCATCTCCGTATGGCGGGATGTTATCTGGGTCATCGAATGCTACGTTCTCGCTACCCTTTTTCTTTTTCTTCTTCTTCTTCTCCTTGGGTTTCTTCTCCTTGGCTTCCTTTGGCACTTTGGTCTTGTTGCGGCCCTTGCAGTGGTTGCACAGGATCAGGCTGAGCACCACCAAGGCAAGGACGGTGGCACAGCTGCCAACAATAGCAGGCACTGCCCAGATGGGGAGGACCATCGTCTCCGCTGTTGGGCTTGGGCTGCAGACAAACCCGCCGTTGTTGGCTGACTTGCAGACATTACCCTGAGGGCATAGGACACCCAGACAGGCCACCAAGGTCTCACAAGTCTTGCCTGTGTAGAACTCAGAGCAGATGCAGGTGAAACCTGAGCGGGGGTCCGGCACACAGCTGCCATGGTTCTGGCAGGGATTAGAGCTGCAGTCTCCGGGTGGAACACACTGGTACGTGTACCACTGGTTGACGCACATCAAGCCGTCCCAGCATGGGCTGCTCTCACACAGGTTGGGACCTCTGCAGCCGATCTTGACAGACGAACTGGTCTGAGTTAAGGTGACAAGGCTGTGTTCTCCAGTAAATGGCAGGTTCTCCCCATTGTACTTCACATAAGCCAAGCAGCCGTCGAAACCTGTAAATGAATAAGAGAGGAAACCAGTTCAGATAACAAGAAGCAGCCATCAGCAGCTAACAAGGACATAACAGTGGCCTGGAGGGGAATGTTTTCCGATTGCCACCAGACTGATTGGTTTTTCAAAATGTCTGCCAACCCATGATCGCTTCCTTGTAAATAACAGGAACTGGGAGCTATAATCAGAGCTAAAGCAATTTTGTTTAGACTGATAATTGGTTCAAGCTTAGAAAAAAAAAAGAGACATTTATTATGGAAAGCAGCTCCTCAAAACAAATGCATGATTTTAAAATCAATCGCTTGCCATTTTGAAAGAAATATGAAATATTTTCTAACAGAGAATCCATCATCAGAGCCATTATAGCTTCAAGACATACATCTGGGTTGGATGAATGTCTCTGTGTCTAATTTAATCTTTTGCTTCGTGTGTTGCCTGACAGCACTGCCTCACCGATGTAAATAGATTTTTATTGAATTTATCCCAGTGCAGATTAAATCCATTTGTGCCTTTTCATTATTCCTAAAACAAAGTGAGTACACAAAAGAACCCAACTGTTCAGACACATTGAGGTAAGGGTTGATTAACAGGCAGTCTGCAACAGATCTGCATGCTCAGAATATGTTTGTTTTATGTATGCTCTGGTCGTTATGTAAGAAAGGTCAACAAATAATTCAAATGGCTCATTTTTTTTTTTTACCATATTAGTGCAGAGTATTAGGTTAGTTTTTCCCTCCCCTGAACTTCTAAAATTTACTGTGTTGCATTACCTCCCTCTGGAAACCCCCTCTTTCACCTTTTCCAAACTCTTTCCCAGCTCATGTTCGAGGAAATCTGATCTTTGATTTAAGTCTAAACTCAGATGAGAGTCCATGGAAATAGGACCAAAACACCAAAAGTTCTCAAAGACGGGCGTTCCAAGATAAAGTCAAATTAAATTAATATTAGTTATTTTGTCCATAAATGATACTCTGAAACATGTATTCAACTAATGTGAACTCATAGCAGCTAAATCTCAGCAGCTTCAGATAGAAACAGATCTCAGGCCAGTTTCACAGAGTCTTGTTGGACGGCCACCAAATATGGTCAGCACTTTGAGCAGCAGACTATCAATTCATTTGGGGAAAAAAAGAAGGTTTGTACTGGGTTTATAAAGGCTCACACAAGCATGAGTTCTCTGTAGGGGTGGACCGGTACACTGAAGTCACGCTTCGGTTCATACCTCGGTTCAGACATCACGGTTCGGTTCGGTACAACGGAGGGAAAAGCTTAACAAAAATGCAGAAGGCAATTTTTTTTATTGTGCATGTCTCAGGCTGTACCACCTAGTGTCATCCAGTCTCTCCCCTGAGCTAGCTGCAACAGCCTGAAGCGTATAAAGTAAGATGTAAACAGTAAACAATAAGTAGGCTACCCCACATCATCTCCAGACTCCATCTGGAACTTGTAAACAAAATAAGACAATCAGCTAGCAGTGTGATATGGGAGACTCTCATATGTGAATGCACAGAGCAGGGGTGTTAAAAGAGCAGCTTCTTACACAGAGCAGTTAGCTTCACATGCTAACAGTGGAGCCAGCAGCAAACAGCGAAGCTAACGGCGGAGCTAACAGCTAACGGCGGAGCTAACAGCGGAGCAAACAGCGAAGCAATTGGGCCTGGAAGCCATTTGTGGTCGAGGCAAGAAGGGATACAGCTACAGTACATCCGTGTTTGGTTGTATATGGAAGGGACTAGTTTGCTTTGCGTGGACTCACTGGATCGACTCGACATTTGGCGGAGCTTGAGGAGCTTCAGAGCTAAGGCGGGGCTACAGATTATGTGTCCCTAAGAAAGGCGTATGTAACAGTAGTTCCACATTACATTAATTCATTTGCACGCAAGTTTTATTTATTTTTATACCGTGTATTCTCCGTGTAAATTCATGTACTGAACCGAGACGCCCGTACCGTTTCGGTTCAATACGAATACATTTACCGTTCCACCCCTAGTTCTCTGTCACAGATAACTACAGTATGTGCATGTGCACACATGTAGAAGAGGTTTCCATAACATGTGAAAACACTGCTGCATTAGTAATTTACAGTAGGTGAAGAGTGTTTTGGTCAAACGCCAGTTTTTGAAAGCTTCAGCATTTGTGTTTGACACAGCACGTAAATACACACGTACTGTACATTCATAGAGTGTGCATTCATCAAGGGTTTGACTGTCATAGTTAGTTTTGGAGAGAGCAATATCCAAACTGAGATGTTTAAACTTTAAATATGACACATTTCTTGTCAAAACTACAAAAATATTTTCTTGAAAGGGTAGAAAAGCCTCTGAGTCAATGTTTAGATTATCATCGGAAACTCAAACTGTAATTCAGAAATTCTTTATGGTAGGCTAGAAGCTAGCAGCGCCTTTAAAGGAACACGACCCACTCACCACATATATTATCAGATACGCTGAATTTACACTGAATTGAAAAATGACATCATGTCCATTATGTGTACAAAATATATGATTTCCTTGGGCACTGCAACAATCTCTCTTATCAACTCCTTGTGTAAGGAGCAGTTGGGGGGTTGACTGGCTTGCTCAAAGGCACCAGTTGTACCCTGGAAATCCAGAGTTCTCGCGAGAGCACAATTTGAATTTGCTCAGCGAGTCACTCTGGCATTGATTAATGATGCTCATTAACTATGCCCTTGTAGCCGTGCTGCACCAATCACATCGGTGTATCTGATATAGGCGGGCCAGAGGCGAGCTAAACAGATGACGACAGTTTAATCTACTAGTTAGCTCCGCTGGTAGCTAAGCGTACGGGGCTCTGGATACGTCACCACGTGTATTGTTGTGATTGGTCGTAGTGTTATCCAATTACGTGCAGTGAGATTTTCAAATGCATGCTTGGTGCCGCCCCTCGAGTTGGGCCATTTTCATTACTCAATGCCAGACCCTTAATCTTTCGGATTTGGGTCTGGATTTCCAGGCTACCTCAGTTGTAGTAATGAGAAGGGAATCTGCAGATTATTATTATTATTTTTTTTTTTTTTTTTTTTTACAGTTTTCCAGGTGATCCAAAATGAAAATCTGGGCAATTTAGTGGACTTGTTTTGTTAACATTGAAAAAAAAAATGTATCTGCGTAGAATCTGCGGAAAATCCGCACAATAATCTACGAAAAATGTTGCGGATTTTTCCGTCCACAGATTCTGTGTGGCCCTGGTAATGAGGGAGACGCTGACGCTCAGGGATCACACTGGCAATCACAAGCCAGAAAATAAGGTTTTTTAGCACTCAATTATAGACTTTAAGAAATTACCTGATCTGATGACCTACTTTCCTAATCCTCCCCAACCCAAACACATGATAAATACACCATTGAGCCTCACCTGCTGCAGTTTTCTGCTGAGCAGGTCCGGGTGGGATCCCGCCCAGGGAAAAGATTAAAACGCTGAGTCCTCCAAAGTCCTGGGTGGCATGCTGGATGACCCTGGGGTGGCTGCCGTCTACCTGGAGCACCGTGGCGGAGCCGTTCTTGATCAGCTGGAGTGTGTGCCACTGGCCGTCTGACAGCACCGCCTCTCCCACGGTCCGCTCCACCTTCCCCCCGACGCCCGCATCTGAGACGTAGTGGATGTTGCCGTTCCTCAGCTGAGAGAAGGAACAGAGAGTAAAGTATAGCTATATGTCTCGATGTTGAATTCCACATTAGACATCATATCATAAATTAGAGATGAGTAGACAGGCTGGATAAATCCATGAATCTGCATACTCTTATAATTCTTAATTTCTTGCGTAAGATAAATAATGTTCCCCGATGAGAGTCGCATAAACTAGGGTTTAAAAAGGAAGTGTTTCAGATTAATGCAATGACTTATGTCAGCATCAATCATGGGCGATGAGAGGAAGTCTTCTCTCAGTCTCCCCAAAACTACCACCACACTGCTTTCCAAATCTGATGTTGAGGTCAGAGATCGAAAACAGAAATGCAGGCTGACTCTCGTAAATCTTCCTCCCGGCGGGGACATGCTGCAGTTAATCATGTTCTCACGACACGACGTGTTCAGCTAATGATATTCAGCCAGATGATGACCAGAAGCTTGCTTACAACTAATTCTGAGAAAACATGCTCATTCAAACGCCCACTGGTGAACCCCTCTTTCCAGAAAAGAGAGGACACAGTGCGTCTTTAAAAGAAATGAATCAAGCTCACTTTGGCATGAACGACAAATGCGCAGCTCACACTGTGTATGGTAATCTCATATGCGTACTCCCCACTTTCGATGGAAAAGTAATCCCGTTCTGCTCTCTTTTCAAAACCCCCTGAAAAATCAGCAATGATAAGTAGCTTCCGGAAGAATTGATTTAAAATGGGAAAAGCGGAAAGCTCCCCAAGCCAAAGAAAACTAAGTGCTCCAAGTCTGGAAAACCAATCATGAAGTTTATCTATTAAACATCTTTAAACAAGTTTTTTTTGTTTGTTTTATATCTCAGTATATATAGTTCAGACTCTCAACATATGTACATACATACAGTATGTATTCCCATGCTGCTCTTCTTTTTTAGGTGTCATGGTACTTATAACACTTCTCTGGACTGTTCAGGAAGCTGTGATGGTGACTCGATGAGCACCAGAAGCTGCTCCGAGCCGGAAAACAAAATCATAAGAGAGAAAGTCTGATACTAAAGTGGGAAGGGGTCGGTGGTGGTGAGGGTGAAGGGGGGGCCCAAAAGGAAAATTGAAGAGGATGAATGAGCGCTCGGGCCTCTTTGGGCAGCTGCCCAGGATCAGTCAGAGGGAGGGGGTGCTGAACAGGATGAGAGGAGAAAAAAAGGAATTAGACTAAAGGGAGGTGGCTGAGAAAGACCCATAGAGTTTGCCTTTAGTAGGAGAGAGTGTGTGGGGTGGTGACTGGTGTTGTAAGGGGTGAATCAAAGTAAGGAGAGCTGAGAACATGTACAGACACTTATGTGTGTACACCATCCTGTTCTAAGCTTATATACAAACATTCAGGCCACCTTTCAGTGTCAGCTTACTGTATGTTTGCACACACACAAACCAACACACGCTCATGACTGCAAATGCTTTTGGTGATGCAACAAATCATGTGGCAGCCATATTACAGAACCTCAGCTCTGTATGAATGGATGAGCCAAAGCTGATTTGTGTCTTGGCACTGACTAGAAAGTAATCATGATCTAATTATGATTTGCACGTTCCCTAATGAGCCTTCTAAGTCTGCAAGTATGGCTCGTGGCTGATGCTTAATATTAACAGCGGCTGCTCTGCAAAGTTAGCTGGCGAATTAGCAGAGTCACAATGCCAAACTAAGCTGAATCTTCTCCTACAACTTGTAGTGCTTTTAATTTGGGGAAATGCCACTATGTGTACAAGGGGACATTTCCTGTGCCACAGTATCCAACATTTGAATACAAATGTACCTTAACAGAAAGTTCACGGCGCATTATTTTGCGTTGAGCTGAATCTCCGTGGGACCTCAGTGATGAATGTGGTTTAAGGGAGAATTGTGGCTGATGAGCGTCTGTTCGCGTTAGTTTCTATTACTATTCTATTATTGTATGTTAGGAGCTTTGTCTTCCACTTTGAGGAAAATTGTCTTTGGCTTCACACAACATTAAAAACACTATAATACTGATGGGGACAAACAGCAGGAACACAGTAAGTACTGGGCAGGACCTTCACTTACCTCAACTGAAAGAGGCCGGTATTTATAGGTTGACAAGTGTATTTTAATATATTTTAGTAGGAAGCCATCCTATTCTTTCATCTGCTCCTGTTGGTTGTATTAATTTGTTTTTGCTGTTGTGTGCTGATGAATGAAACCACTACCTGAGGTGCTGCGTTTCATTATTTAGAGGTGGTCTGAGTTTAATTGCACAACAGTGCATGAGAGAGAGAGAGAGAGAGAGAGAGAGAGAGAGAGAGAGAGAGAGAGAGAGAGAGAGAGAGAGAGAGAGAGAGAGAGAGAGAGAGAGAGAGAGCAGTGTTTCTGTTAAAAATAGAAAGTGTACAGGTATGTATATGAGTATTGGAATGAACATTATGATGAATTTATCATGTGAGCCAGTGCAGTACAGTCTGGATAACAACGATAACAATACTCTTAACAATATTCTGCACTATGTATAGTTATTTTTTATTTATCAGTGTCACCTCCTACTGTGCATTATGCCATTCCCTATTTATCTGTATCATATTCATCTGTATATCTGTATATGTTATCCCCACCTGTATATAAAAGAATGGTTTATAGTGTACATATTTTCCATCTATTCTTATTTTTCTATTCTGTTCTATTTTTTGTGTATTTTTCTCTCCTTTATATATTTAATGTGTATTTTTTCTTTTTTGTTGTGTTGAATTGAGCTGCTGTGACGAGTGAATTTTCCTATTGTGGGGTCAATCGAGTCTATCTTATCTTATCTTATAATGTTCATACAGACAGCAATTATTTGAAAATGTATCTTATGTTTCTCGGAGCGCTGCCACATGTCACCCCACTCTCACTTCCTCTCTCTCACCTTCACAGTAGTGTAGTTGCTGCTCTCCTGCACATGCAGCAGAGTGCCGCTCTTGCTGCGCGTCCTGAACTTGACCTCCAAGCTGCTGGGACTGGCAGGGTCAGAGGTCCCGCCCTGCAGTGATTGTCTGAGAAGGACGTCACGTTTAGGGCCCTGCTTCAGGGAGTAGTCCAGACGGCCGGTTCCATCCAGGGACAGGGCAGTGTCTGCTGTCATGTCTGTGGGAGTAAGATAGAGAATATCCTCAATCCTGTCTGACTTCACAGACATTTCACAGGCAGTTGTAAAACTTATATTTCCACTCCGGTGCTGGCGGGCCCTCAGGCCCAAATGATTTTCCTAATCCGACTGCCATAACCACAAATTGGTCCTTTCATTATCACCAGTGGCACAGAACAGCCTGTGTGCCATTGAGCTTGATATGAGTTTTTTTTGTTGTACATTGTAAAATGATCCATGGAATTTAAGTGTTTTTTGTTTATAATGATTTCCATTAAAACTATGTTTTGTGTTTGTGCCATTGTTCTTCTCCCTCACCTAAAACGCTCTTGAACAGACTGCACAGTGCAGTACAGAGCAAAATTGTATGGTCATGGAATTTGCGACTGGATTTAAAGTGAAGCAACGCATTAAAGTGTCAAAATGTTGTGGGAAAGCAGTTCATTGAATCAGCGATCAGTGGATTTGTACATCTGTGAAAACATTTTGCATAAAATTCAACTTTGGTGAACGTTGACATGCAAATCTGTAATGATGAATAGAAAAATATCTTTAAAAAAATGATTGCTGACTTGAGCGGAAACCTAAAGCCAGAGAGTCGAAAACAGGCAAAGCTATCGTAGCTTAATTGCTGCGTTGGACTAAGACTTATATATAGTATAGTATACACTGTTTTTCACAAAAGACATGTGATGGTACTGTTAGGATAATTATTTATCAAAGAATAGACAGAATCACTGAAGTTCTTCTCAAAGTTCATTTTTACTTGTGCAAGCAAGGAGTCAGTTACTAGCCTAGAAATCTAGACGCACCCTAGCGGCAGCAAATGTAATTTGTAGCCAGGGTCAGTCTAGAAACTCTCCGTTGGCTTGCGAGCTGGAAAAAACAAATTCTGGTCAGGCCAATCACATCGCTTATAGAGTTACTTAACTTAAGGACGGCAGAGTTGCGACGATTCAGCGTGAATTCCCTGCTACTTGAAAACAAAGAAGATGGCTGCTGCTGCTGCTGGCGAACAGCGGTCTTTCGAATCGGCTTTAGCCGTGACTCTGCAAGACTTGGAGTTAAGCACTGAAGTCATTCTTAAAAAAAGGAAGATGTGTTCGGAATTTTGCCGACCGGATACGGCAAAAGTTTAATCTACCAACTAGCGTTGCTCTGGTTGGCTATGAGTGCAGAGGGGATTTGAAAGACAACCGTTTATCCCGCCCCTCGGATTGAGCCCTGCCAATGGTGAGTTCCCAGACCCAACATCTTGATGTGGGTCTGGCTTGTCAGGCTAGTCAGTTACAGCACTTACAGCAAAGTACATAAATGATGACAGCAGCCTTTCTTAGGAGTAAAATGCAGTCATAATACAAAAATCAATGTTGTGTCTTATCTCTGCCCTCAGGAGCATTCTGTTCTTTTCACAAGGTCAGGATTATCTCGTGAGAGTGCAAACGGTATTTTGTCTTAGTTGTTACCATGCAAACAGTTTAATATTAACAGAAAAGAAAAGAGTAGTCATAATTTTCTAACAGGTACAGATCCATCTTTTTGATAAACTGGCTAGTACTTCACCAGCCAGCCCTGCATAAGTCACTGTAGTCACCAAGCTTCTAGCACTCCCTGTTTTGCTAGAACGCAAGGATAAAATTCGCTAAGCCACCGGGGCTTTGGGATGGGTAAAATTGACTAAATTTACTGTAACCACAAGACCATAATCAAGATGACTGGCAGCGTCTAAGTCACACCACTGGTATTATGGCTCAAAATGTTGACATTTCTTATAAACCTTATTGCTTCCTTCTGAGAAGAGGATGTTCATTCCCTGTGTCATTCCTTGTACTTCTGGCATCACGTTCATTTTCTCTTTCTTTCCTGAAGATGAAACACATGACTGAGAGACTACGCTCCATTTGTATTAAAGGGAAAGTGCTGTGATCCTGTTTCATGCCATAAAGCAAAGCAGCAGATTTCCCACAAGATCAAACCAAATGGCAGATGTTCCCAGACTTCTTGAGCAACAATCTTGTTCTCACTTACAATATGAAAGTTTCAAAATAAATGTGCTAATGATTATTGGTAACATTGCTTAACATACTGTTAGTACAGCACAGCACCTTACAGTCGCTACATGTTTCTGGCAGATTTCGTGAACCTCAAAGGTTTCTCAGACTGTTTCAGACTCTGATGTCGATTATTGATATAATGAAACACACAAATGCTTTAAAATGATGCTCAGAACGCAGCGATGTGGCCTATATTAAGCTACATGGTGCAGTTTGATGACTCATGAGGGAGAGGAATCATAAATAATCATGACAGAATATTACTTAGTAAGTGCAGCCTCAGCAATAAAACTTCAAAGGCATAGTCTTACATTTCTCACAGAATTTGCCAGTGAAACCATCTACGCACTGGCACTGCTGCCAAGACCAGTGGTCCAAGCAGGTGCCCCCATGTCTGCAGGGGCTGGCGGTGCAGGCTCCTTCCAGTCTCGGACATCTACAGACACAACGATAAACACAACGTCAGTTTGACAAGTCAGCCGCACAGCCGGGGGGTCCGCCGAAAAAGAAACTTCAAAAAAAAAAAGGAAGGGGCAGATGAGCCGTGATTTCTCTCCCCGTACTGCAATACAAACAACCCATAAAGAACCCCAAGAGAATTAGCATATTAAAAGATCTGTTCTCGCCTCACTATTCACCAGCAGGACAGAAAAGAAGAAGAAAAAATGTCTGGAGTTCTGCAATTGGTTTCCTCCGTCAAAAATCTGCCATTTGTATAAAAAAAAAAGAAGAAAAAAAATCTTTAAAAACTGTCTCGAGGGTTTTGGGAGTGTGAACAGATGTCCCACAGCGAGAGTCGAGGAGGTTAGAGAAGACGGACAGATGGGAAGAAGAGGGAGATGATGGAGAGAGAGGGTGAAAGCGGGAGTGGAGGGTGGGGATATGCAGACCTGTCAAGAATGCCACGCGATGCCAGCGCCTGACTGGGCTCCAGCGGGCGGCCGTTGACGGCGAATTCCATGATGCAGCCGACAAAGTCGTGGGTGGCGACCTGACCGCGCCGATGAAGGACGGGTTCTATTGACCTGACGCCTCCGACCGAGAGCCTGTTGGGCTGCACGTCCAGGATCCTGGACACACACATACACACACACACACACACACACACACACACACATGAACCGAAGCACACAAAGACTTAAATGCACACAGGCACCAAAGTACATATGCACAGAAATCCAAAAGCTTACAAATGCATTCAAGTATGCGCATGTGCATGCACACGTGCACGTGTGCACGCATGCATGTGTGCACGCATGCACGCACACACACACACACACACACACACACACACACACACACACACACACACACACACACACACACACATAGAATGACACTGCAGGTCAGCGAGTTTTACGCAACTACATCGTCCCAAGACCCTTACAAAATAAACCTTCTGCAGACCTCTGTGGCCCTTTTTTATCTGCCAAATCAATCTCTCTCTCACACACACACACACACACACACACACACACACACACACACACACAAAAACACATGTAGAGTGTCAAGTGTTCACCCCACAAGGCCTGGCTCAGAGCTGTGTGAGGCAATGACCATCCAGTAATTTAATGAAGTTTTACATCATATATTGCATATTTACAACAGATGACTTCACATTTGCATTGTCATTGCACAAAAATGTATGATAATTGCATCTTACTTGTTAAGCAATCTGCTTCCATTCAGATACTTTGACAGTCAGGCAGTAATAAAATGAGCAAAAACGAAAAAATGAAACATTCTATTCTCGCTCTGTGCTGAGTCAGATGGAAAGAAACAAGGGAGACCTTGAATGAACGTTTTAGGGTTCAAGACTTGGTATTGTTGAGCTCAGCTTCAGGAGCAGTATTGAACCTCTTTGACAGAGCCAAACTCAGTGGTCACCACCTCAGTGGATCATAAGATCAATCTGATAAACAGGATAGTTCAGGAGAAAAAACACCTCTGCTACAAAATAATAGTAGACAGTCATAGGTCATAAGACAAATTAAAATTGTCAATTCATAGTGTCAGAGTGCTATATTCAAACAAAAACTAAACATAATTCAGCTGATGTGTTCAAACCAGGTGCAGAAAAACTATTGGTTCTGTAATACTTTCCATTATTTTGCCAGACATGGGAAATTTTATTATGCATTGAGTTTTCCAAGCCTTGGACCTGAAACTTTCAACACTATTTTAATGTATACAGTTGGATCATAGAAGCAGAACATCTGTGTACTAGGTGTGTGTGTGTGTGTGTGTGTGTGTGTGTGTGTGTGATTTACTTACCAGTCAGTGTGTACTGCCACATTGCTCACAGCACAGTAGCCTGGTTCATGGTCATCTCCACACAGGTCCACAGTCAGGGATGCAGCCTACATGATGATAGAAACACACACACACACACACACACACACACACACACACACACACACACACACACACACACACACATGCATGTCACATGTGATTGTCTTTAAGACTAACAGCTGTGAAGTTGCACTACCTCAGTCAATGATTGCTCATTTTAGACTTCATTTTTTAAAACCATATCTGGTAGACTGTGGTTGACATAGTTGGTTGCAGTCACTCTGTTTCTCCCTCTTTGTAATCAGCGTCATGTGGGAATGAGTGTCACTTGTACTGGTTCAGTGCAAACACTGTCACAGTTCACTGTTCTCTTTCAGATGTCGCTCAGTTAACTTGAGTTTTAGTTTTAGTTTCAGTTTCAGTCAAAGTCAGTAGGTAGAGCCAAATAAGATCAGTTTATTGGGAAAAGTAGACTTATGCTGGAGTTGCTCTCTTGCTACTAACTGAGGAAATGCAGGCTTGCAGCCTAGCTGGGCTACTCTATACTGTAGAACTAACAATCTAGTTAATCTAGTTAAATAGCCAAATATTGATCAAAACAGATATACGATCATTTTATTTTGGGTCGTTTTCCGTTTATTTTGAATATGAGAGAAAACCCATTGTTTGAACTTGGAGTCCTGACAACTGTGTAACAACAACTTACAATTTTATCTGATCTCAACACATTTTCTCTTCTTTTTTTATGTGTTAGAAAAGTCAATATTTTTAGGAATTATGTAGAACATAGATGCATGCTCATTTATCAAAGCAAAGAACAACAAACATTAGGTAACAGTGCTAGTATATGGATTTTGGTACAGAGCCAGAATAGCTGTTTCCCCGTTTCCAGTCTTTGTGCTAAGCTACGTTAGCTGGTGGTGGTACAGTAGCTTCATATTTAGCATAGACATAAGAGTGGTATCAATCTTCTTATGTAAGGCTCTGCCAGTAAGCAAAAACGTATTTCCCAAAATGTTGACATATTCCTTAATACAGTGTGAAAGATCTAGTGAAGACTACAATGCCTGTGTCACAATGAATGACGGTCAGAGAATGTGACCACATATGCATGTTAATGCTTATTTTTTGATGTTTCGACAGCAAAGGAGGACTAGATTTAAAAATCCTCAAAGCATCTTGTTTTGCAAAATTATTCCGTGTCTTTTTATTGTGTGCACATCTTTTGGATTAAAAAAACCCATGTTTCTGCCAGACTAAATATATTCTTGTGCACTGCAGCATAACTTTCACTCCAGGGTTCTGGTTCAACCCATTAAGGGTATTTCAACCGCTACAATTACTTCTCCCTGAGTATTTGTGTAACTAAGTCCGGTTGTTAGTGTGAGCTTTATCCACCACATGGTATATAGGCCAATTCATTTTCATCAATTCATCACAGTGGAGATGTGTGGGAGTTGATGGGAGAGTGGCATAAAAAATGCCATACATTACTGCAAAACATTTCCTATTTCCCGTTAATAGTACTAAAGCTTTTGTCCAGATGTGGATTATTCTGTTGCTCTCTCTGTGCTCTGAGAGGGAACGACCCTTCTAGGAAGAAAAGAAATGGGCTGGTGAGGAAAATGTCCGGAAAAGTGTGTGAAAGTGTTGAAAAACCAGGGCAATCATGCTCCACCTCTCCTGGATCTTAAGTAAACACGGACCACACTGGCCCGGATCTCCGACACAAATCATCCAGGAGAGCATGACCCAAGCACACACACACACACACACACACACTCACAGTAAACTTGAGTCACACGCAAGTCAGACACATGGACACGTACACAGAACCAAGTCAGAGTAAAGCACACACACGGTGACAACAACGAGGCGAGG
Source organism: Sander lucioperca (assembly GCF_008315115.2). Classification (NCBI taxonomy): domain Eukaryota; kingdom Metazoa; phylum Chordata; class Actinopteri; order Perciformes; family Percidae; genus Sander; species Sander lucioperca. The sequence goes on along the minus strand of NC_050173.1, from coordinate 43,272,805 downwards.
AACAACATGAGCAATTTTTCTCAAACACATTCGTGAGTCTCTGAAGCGCCATAAAAAAACGTCAGAACCACATCAACATTTTATTAATCTCCGGTCTTTTCCTGTGATCAAAGGCTACTACAGCCATGACTTCAATACACTGCACTCACTGTCAAGTGTCTCACACTGTGGTGGAGAAAATATGTATCTCAAGAAGACCCTCTTGGAAATTAATACCGAATGTAAGACGAAAAGATGAGGAGCGTGTTTTTGTGCTTGGCTAACATGGAATGTGAGGAAATGTGAAGAAAGCACCAGTGGAGATCATTGTTTTCCCCATGACTAATATAATGGAGGATTGCTCTTTGTTGTGGTGCAGGCACTGAGGAACTTCTTTTACGCATTTGTTTTCTGCTTGTTTCCAGGACAAATAATTTGGCTAATCAAAAGCTTGATTAGCTGCTGATGCTAATCATCTACCGCAAGTCCTGAGCTGTCAAACTACATTTGCAAACCTCATTCATAGAAGATTTGGTTGTTTGTACTTAAAACCCTGATTTCAAATAAACCAGTTGTGCTCTTGCTTAGATGTTTTTAGCTGTGATCTTCACATTTACTGTCACGATTGTTGTTACTGTCACACTAATTGTTATAAATGTAATTTCACCAAATTTTCTCTAAATTTAATTACATTTTCTCCTACTCTCCCCTGTGGTATACAGCCGTGCAAATAGATTTGTTTTTTTTGCACAGATTTTGAGATTTCTGAATCAAGTTGAATCAAGGGTTTATGGAAAGTTTGTGCAGGTAAGGTAGGTAGGTTCGCTGAATCCAACTTGGAAGCTCATGGAAAAAAAGTAAAGGGAGGTTTAGGATGACAATACATAAAGGTTCTTGTCCAGTTACGCAGGATAATCCATAGATGTAGTGTGTAGTGTGTTAAGTAGTTTTAATTGGGAACTATTGACCATCAAATGTGCTGTTGTTTTAGGGGAAAAGTTCCAAACGTCAAACAGACAAAGTTGGTGACTAGCTGGTGAATACATTGGAGCATTTATTAGGTAAGAAGACAGATATTTCCCTCAGGAGGTGGTGGAGACCAAAACAGAGCTAAAAGGAGAGTAAACATTGGACTTATATTCACCAGGTGGACTTCAAATAAATGCAAATGATGCTCTGTCTGCTGGATGTGTAAGTATGCAACTGTTTGCTAATACAGTCATTATATCAATGTATGTAAGGTGATAATAAATCCATGTTGTGTTTACAGCTTGTTGCAATACTCCCAAGCACATGGCCAAAAACATTAATTTAATGAGTACAGGTTTAAACAGCAAAATTGACACAAAAATGTCACAATTTTAATGATAATGTCAGTCTACAGATTCAACCCATTTATTATTAGATACAGTACATTGGCTAACTGCTATATCAGTCTGACCCTAAGGCCAGCCACACACTGGCTGCATGGCGTGAGCATGGCGTTTCTGTTGCGTGTCAGTTGCGTGGCGGCTGCGTGACGTTTTCTATGTCTTTGCACACCAGAAACGTGTCTGACGTGGTGCTGCTGCTGCTAGCCTTGTCTGTACACATGTATGTTTCCCATTGCACTCAAGCAGTAGTAAACTTCATGTTAAACAAATATATACTGATTTGATTACAGCAAAGACAACGTCGGCAGTATTGACGGCAAAATAGGCTACAGAATATTTTGTTCTGTATTGACAGGTGCAATATTTGAAAATCGATAATTATTTATTATTATTTTTTAATTTACATTTATATCTGCATTTATGTCAAAACCTAGAGACTTTCAAACATCAAGATGTAATTTATTAATATGTATTTGTGTCAAAATGACATATAAACATATTTTCCTATTCTATTTTGCCTGGAAACGCTTCCAACACGCTTGCGTGTCGCGTAAAAAATAGCCGTCGGTTCTATTTCTAGCATGAACGCGCCTGAGACGTGCGTGTCACGCAGGCAGTGTGCAAGCTCTAACCTGTTAAACATGGGAGCCGAAACGCCACACACCCAGTGTGAAGCCGGCCTAACACAGCTCCTGTTGTACTGTGAAAAAAACTGTCTGTCTTTTATTGCATTTGACAATTGAACAGATTTGAACGTTAATTATAGTCACGATTGGAACAGTATCTGTGAACTTTCTGCTCCCTCTGATTACTTGGAGCCTTCATGAGGAAGCAGTGCATGACCGTATCCGTGGTTTCTGTCTGCTTTAGCAATTGGCTCAGAATTCAGGGGGCAGGAACTGAGAGCAGACCTCAAGCCTGACCACCGAAATGACCCGCAGCACCCTTTGCAAACATAGTGATCAGGTTCACTTTACACCGCCTGAGGGAGTTGGCACTTGAGGCACGACATACACACATTTCTGTTTCATTCTTCAAGAGCCCTTACATGACCACCTCTGCATAATATTCACAGGGCACTATATGCAGACAGAATCACAGTTCTCAACGTGTGCTGTATTCCTTTCCATCCCTTCACTCTGCACCAACTCAAAACTGACAATTTAACGATTTTACCAGCTTCCTTTGAAACTCTCAGCGCACGGTGGGAAATGACAGATTTGAAGTCCAGCAGGAGAGCTACATTATAGAAGCTTTGACAAGGCCTGGTTGGATTTTTTTCCCTCTTTCCTTGCCACTGCATTGCTGGCAGAGAGAAGCCTCTCATTCAGAGCACAGGAGACAGAGTTTCAACCTTCAGGGCCATTTTGGATCCTCGTATTGTAAATCACAACGAGCAATAAAATATAATTACAAACCATGAAAACCATAAGCTGAGCTACCCGTGGTTTGGGGGAGTTTAATTATCATCTGATGGTGCAAAAAAGAATATAAGGCAAAATTTGTATGCAGGTTCAAGCTATAAAAGCACAAGACATAAATGCTATTGATAGTGTAGCACACGTAAGTCCATACCATGTGGCATTTCTCAGATATTCTGCAATGCTTTTGCTATTCAACCCGTAAGAACTATTAAGCCACTCAATGAAAAGTTTTCAAGGATGCATGATGAAAAATGTTTAACGTGTGAGCTAATTTCTACCATAACAATAGACGTTCTTACCATCCCAGCTCTCCTGGCGATGACAGTGTGGAATGTCCCATCCGAAACTTTTATCATGGTCATCAGTTTATAAGTTCCACTTCCCAAGTTGAAGGAGAAGCGCATCCGTCCCTCGAAGATCTCCAGAGCCAGGAACTCCGCCTTGTCTCCGGTCTGGTTATCATGGTTGTACATAAGCAGTGCGTTGCTCTTCAGGGTAGCAAACTTGATATATATGTAGTTATTGTTGGGATCCAGGGACGGAAACTCCATGTAGGAGAGCTCCTCAAAGCCATAGCTGTTAAGCTCACAGTGCTTACCGAAAACCCCTGAGGACAAAAACAGACGAAAATAGGAATTAAAGGAAGCCAATGAATGATTCACAGTGCTGCTGTGATAAAAATATCTACAGATAAAACAGAATCTTTAATGAGCGATATTATAAGTTCTGTATTTAGTAGTAACAAAGCAGAAATCTCTACTGTCAGGTCTTGCATTTTTGAAAAGTTCTTCTTTTTGCTTATTTGATAGCAGCAATATGAAAAATGAAAAATGGAAACACAAAATGAAATGACTGAAATCCATAGAAAATCCACTGAAATCATACATTAATAATGGCATAATTTTCTTTTCTTTAGGGGGGATTGCATGTCTGAAACATATTGCTTTTCAATTCACCAGGGCTCACTAATACACTAAAAAGTTTCCTACTATTACTTACCAAATGGACAATGACAGTAATATCCATCCACCCGATTCTGACAGGACCCGCCATTAAAACAAGGGTTACACTCACAGTGATTGATGATGGAATCACACGTTTTGCCTGGGTTCACAGAACAACACAAATTAAAATGGATGGGGTGGCAGACAACACAGGAAAACCTTGAGGGGAACACAGTTCACTTTCCCCACAGGCCAAGTCTTGCAGGCCTTTCATCACCTCACAGCTGAGAAATGCACTGCAAAAAATACAAAGATCTGGGCTCTAACAAACCCTTTAAAGCTGTAGTGAGCTTGAAAATCAGATTGTTTTGTTGAAACAGCCATAAAATATATAATAGGAAAATGTAATTTCATCTGTTTTAGTGCAGTTTCACTTATTCTAAAAACTGTCTTGACACAAGTGATGCTATTTTGGAATATAAATCACTTGTCCAAGATGACATCATTTGATTCAAACATCTTGAAACTCGGGAAAAAAGAAATGATCTCACTCAATTGGCAGATTCTACTCACTAAGAATAATCAGATTTTCAAACACGTTGCAAGATCAAATTATATTTGGATAAGGCTGTTTTTTTTGCAGTGCAGAAAGACAAACAGTTGCAATGTTTATGAATTTCTGTCACATATACAGGCAAACATCTACATGAGTTGAAAGGTTTAACATCATGATAAGGAATGTGACACCGATAATAAAAACAAAAATGGCTTGGGGCAAGACAATAAATGATCCAGGCATGTCACAATACAAAAAGACTGACAATGAACTTCTGCAAATATATTTTAGGTTGTAAATCCTGAGACAAGTTGCTTAATAGAGATTGATTCTGCTGCCAAAAAACCAGGCAGGGAAAACAGGAAGTTGAGAGTTCACTGCGAGGGCATGCAAACTACTGTAAGTCAATAGGTGCATTTCTCCACAAGAGTCATTTATCTTGATGAAACCTAAAAGATTTGTGGACATTTTTTATTGTCATAATAAAAAGGGACAGTAATGACTTGACTTGAGGCAAATCACCTGGTTTGAAAATGTCTTTCAGATGCTGCAGTCAGCCCCTGGACAACATGCTGGATTCAAATGACTGTTCTAAGTAGTTCCACTAAAATCCACTCCCTTTTTATCAAAGGTAACAATGCAGTGTATTCATTACATTTCCAAACGAAAAGGCCTGATTGGATCTTTTATAAAGCTGCTCATTAGTCAAACAACTCAAAACAGAGTCAAATGAGAACTCCTTAGTTAAGAAATCTATGTATATATATATATATATATATATATATATATATATATATATATATATATATAATATATATATAATCTCTAAGTGTATCTGTGTGTGGTCATAGCTGCAACACATGAAGGCACATAATGAAATGTGATATTGTTGAACTGTGTATGGAGTTTACACTCAAGTCCTAACTAGGGTCAGCTTTGCATCATCTTCTTTATTAAAGCAAACATGGCAGGCTGATATACAGCTAATACCCCCCAGCTAGTAATGCAAAAGACAAACTGTTTTTGGCAGCCATGCTTGTATGCGATGGCTACAACACCTCTTGGAAACATTCAGAAGCAAATATTTTCCTTGGACCTAAAGTCATGTGTGTGAGCACATTATTGTGTGAGTGTCAGTGTGTGTATGTGTGTGTCACCACGTGTTTTTTCACCAATCATGAATAACTGTGTGGTCAGACATAAAATGTGACTCCTACGTGTATAGTACAGTACCTGCAAAGCCGGATTTGCAGAGGCAGTTGAAGCCACCGGGGAAGTTCTGGCACAGCGCGCCATTCTTGCAGGGATTGGAAAGACATTCGTTGACATCCCTCTCACAGGCCATCCCGGTGAAACCTTCAGGACAGGTGCAGGAGAAACCCCCCACCAGATTGTGGCAGGTGCCGCCGTTGTGGCAGGGCGATGGCTGGCACTCGTTGATGTCTGTCTCACACAGAGCTCCTGTGTATCCTGGCCTGCAGCTGCAAGCATAGGGCTGCAGGGGGTGGTTGGAAACAAGGATCACTGGGACACTTTCTTCTGTCTTCATATCAGGCCCGACACTGAGACGCCTCTTGCAGCTGCCTCCATTCTGGCATGGGTTACGTGTGCATGGATCATGGTCCACCGCATCTATTTGCACCCCGCTCTGTCTATATAAAATTTCTTTGATACTCTGGAAGAATGTGGCCACACCACTGGGGTTGACATATTGTCCGTGGCCTCGTTTCACAGCTGCCATTAGGAAAGTCTGATTGTTGAGTTCAAATGCTCCATAAAGGAGCACCCCTGTGCCTAGTCCTGCTAGCTGAGAGTTGGCAATACGTAGGAAGCTGAGGTAGTGGTTGGTAAGGAAGCTTTTGACTCCTTCAGATTGAAGTCGAATTAGTATGCTGTTGTCCACTGTGGCATTTGTGAAACCCATGAAGAGGACTCGGGCTGTATTGCTGACTGAACCGTGGACACCATCACTGCTACGGACGGTTAGTTCAAAAGTTCCATCTGTTGAGCGGGACTTAGAGTTGAGGTTACATGTTCCAGTTGGGATATTAAACAGACCAGAGGATGGGGGAATAAGGGAGCAGTGAAACCTGTCCTGAATGTCAGGGTCTTGGGGTTTGACATCTCCCAAAGAACCTCCAGGAAACATTTTCCCAAAGTAGTGGACAAAGATTTCCATAGACCTTGGCTCTGAAGGATTGTCATTCTGATCGTTTATTTTGACGTGAATTGTTCCTGTGGAGGACATTTGAGGCACACCAGAGTCCTTGATCACAACAGAGAGGTAGAAGTCGCTAATCTGTTCCCTGTCGATCTCCCGACTGGTGGTTAACACTCCATCTTGACTCAGGCTGAAGTAGCTGTTGGCAGAGCCAGAACTGAGAATGCTGTATAGGAAAGGGCCTTGGTTTGGTGGTAGATCTGTGTCAGACGCTGTTAGTGTTGTAACTGCAATGCCAGCTTTCTGATTCTCCATTACCTCAGCATAGGTGGTTGTCAAAGTTGGACCGTTATCATTGATATCTTCCAGGTTCACAATCACGGTGGTGCTTCCGGTTGCAGGAGGTGTGCCAGTATCCACAGCAAGAACTGTTAGATTGTACACAGGAGTTGTTTCTCTGTCTAGCTCTGCAGCCACAGATACTTGGCCAGTTTTTGAGTTGATCGTGAAAACATTCTTATCAAACTCAGGAGCAATGGAGTATGAAAATCTGCTCCAGCTTGGGACAGAGTCTGAGTCCTCAGCACTCACAAAGGTAACCAGACCGCCAGGTGAGAGTCCTTCACTTACTTGCACATCATACAGTTCTTGGGTAAAAACAGGAGGATCGTTGGCATCAAGAATTGTGATGTTAACAAACACTTCGTCAATATCTGCCCCACGGATGCTTCCTGCGTTCTTTGCCAACACCCTCAGTGAAATCTTTTCCTCTTTCTCACGATCTAGAGTACCTGTGACATAAATTTGGCCTGTTTTCTTGTTGATGCCAAACCCTTTCCTTCTGCTCTTCCCGAAAATGAGGTAGTAAACCACTCCATCATCCCCTTGGTCTCGATCACTGGCGAACACTTCCCCGACCACTGTGCCTTTTGGAGCAGCTTCAGAAATTTCAAAGTAGTACTGTTTTGAGACAAAGCGGGGTACGTATTCATTGGCTCCCTTCAGCTGAATGTTGACATTGGCGAAGCTGCAGCGCTCCTCGTCTGGGACATTGAAGGCCTTTACTGTTAAATGGTAGACCTGCTTAGCCTCGTAATCCAAGAAGCCCTGGGTGGTGATGGTGCCCGTGTTCGGGTCAATAACAAAGAGGTCACTGTCTGATGACTGTATCACATAAGCCATTACTGCGTTAGCTCCCGAATCACGGTCTGTGGCGTTCATTTTTATCACAGTGGTGCCACTGGGAACGTTCTCCTGCACAATGGGGAAGTACTCATCAGGATCAAACACCGGAGGGTTGTCATTCACATCAGTCACATGTACTGTAACGGAGACATAGCTTGTTTTTGCAATCCAACCACCATCAGTGGCTGAAACTCTAAGCTCATGTTGTTGCATCTCTTCAAAGTCCAGAGGGTGAGCTAGGGATAACACTCCAGTTTTACTGTTAAGTGAAAACAGACCCTTTTCGTTGCCTGAAGTTATATTGTAAGCGATAAGGCCATTCATTTCTTTGTCTTTGTCTCTGGCAGACAGGGTCCTTATTGCTGTTCCTACAACAAGGCTTTCAGGTACAGTAGCTGAGATTTGGCTTTGTGAGAACTCAGGTGTGTGGTGGTTTTCCTCTGTGACTGCAATTCGCACGGACGTTCGCGTCGACAAAGGAGGATTTCCTCTGTCATTGGCTGTGATGTCAATGAGGAAAAATTTATTCATTTCAGATGTGAGGGAGGAGGCGACAGTAATCCATCCACTTGTTTTATCTAATTTGAATTTACTTGAGCTGTTTCCTCCTGTTATTAAGTACTCAACCTCAGAATTAAGGCCAAAGTCTTTTTTGTCATGAGCTACAACCCTGATCAGTCTAGTGCCAACCTTGACACTTTTAGTGACAGGCGTAAAGTAGCTAGGCGAATCAAACTCAGGGGGATTATCATTGCTGTCTACGATATTTACAATTACTGTTGTTTCACTCATCAGAGGCTTGACTGCCCGGTCTGAGGCTGTGACAATGAAGCTGTGGCGATTTATATTTATACTACTAGCGCCTGTGGAGTTCTGATATTTTAACTGCTGCTTCACAAATATCTCTCCAGAGCTGGCGTTAATTCGGAAAAACTCAGCCTGGGACCGAATGAAATAGAAGATTTTGCCGTTGGATCCTTCGTCAGGATCTGTGGCAGACACCTGTGTGACCAGGGAGCCCACCTCAGTGAGCTCAGGGTAGTCCAGATAGTAAGAGGGACGACTAAATCTGGGGGCATTATCGTTAATATCCGTTACAAATATAGTGACATCTGTGCTTACTGTCCATCCGGAGTCATGGGCAGACACTTTGACAATATAATGATCAGTGTCTTCTCTATTGAGTGGCCTACTTATTGTTATGTCTCCTGTGTTTGGATTTATATTAAATGGAAGGCTGCTATCTGTAATTGAATATCGGCTAATGGCATTTGAGCCAGCGTCTTCGTCTGTGGTGGTGACTCTGGTGACAGTGTAACCCACTGGGGCATTTTCAGCCACTGTAGCACTAAAGATCTTGGAAAACCTAGGAGCATTGTCATTCACATCCAGTATGTTGATTAGCACTTTGACCGCTGTGTTTTTGGGTGGCAACCCCCGGTCAGTGGCTTTGACTTTCAAAGTGTACTGAGCCACCTTCTCCCGGTCCAGTGGCCTGGTGGTTCTTATTTCACCAGTTGCTCTATTAATGCTGAAACTGTTCTCCTTGTTGCCATCAATAATAGCGTATTCGAGCTGTCCATTTGGCCCGCTGTCCAGATCTACAGCGGAGACCATCAGCACCCGCTGAGGTGAAAGGTTCTCCAGTATCTCAGCATGGAAGGGGTCCTTATCAAACACTGGGTGATTGTCATTCACATCCAGCACTGTTATTTCCACTTTCTCATATGAGGAATAAGGTGGGAAGCCCTGATCTCTGGCTTCAATCCAGAGAACATATTTCTGAATGTGTTCATAATCTAGTGGATGTCTGATAGACAACTCGCCTGATAGCTGGTCAATATGAAAGGCATTATCCAGGTTGCCGCTGGCGATGTAATATGACAACGCTCCACCCCTCATAGAAGACCCAGTCACCGTTGTAACAACGTGGTTGATGGGCTGGCTCTCAGGGAACGTGTATGCATGCTCCTTCAGTTTGATGACAGGGAAGTTTCCTCCAGTAACAAAGCGGACTGTCACAGTGGTCGTGTCCGTTTTCGGGTTAGCTCCGCCGTCTTTTACTCGTACTGTAAGGGTGACTTCTGAACTTCCAGTTAGCTTCTCAATGGCAGTGATGGCACCTCTGACGGGGTCGATCTTGAACCTCTCAGAGTTGCGCCCTATCAGGGAGTAGTGCAGCTGGGCGTTGGAACCTGAGTCCTCATCAGTGACAGTAACAGCAAAGACCAGGGACCCTAAAGAGATAAATGAGTTTTTGTGATCATTTTTTCTTTTTTAAGATGCTGACAATGCACAAACCTGCTGCATATACACATATTTATTATTAAATAAAACAAGTTATTTCTTGTAATTATAAAGCTTATTTCAATATGTTATGTTCTTCTTCCTAAATCAATTTGAGAATAAAGTTTAAGATATGTATGTTTTTTTAAACTGTGGATGGCCTTTGTGAACAAAAGCAGAAGTTTTCTTTATTATGCAATTTACTGACAATGAAGTGAACCTGGTCTACGAGCACAGTAACAGTGAGAACAAATACTTTCACCACCTTTGAAAGGCATGTACAGACCTGCTGCAGTAGAGGCGGGTATATGGGTGACGTAGGGGTGGTGATGGAAGCGGGGAGGGTTATCGTTGATGTCGGCCACCGTCACGGACACAGTGGCGGAGCTGGACAAGCCCTGGGGCTGCCCTCCATCTGTTGCCACAACCAGCAGCTGGTAATTGGCCCTGTCCTCTCGATCCAGCAGGGAGCTGGTGATAATCTGTCCCGTAGCCGGGTTGATGGAGAACTGGCCGTGTCCGCCGGTCAGGCTGTAGCTGTGGGGAAAGATAAAGTAGGGCAGGTTTCAGTGAAAGCTTTGTGAATTCTGTCATCAATTCTGTCAATTCTGTCTGTAAGGTCATTTCTCATGAATATCCTGAACCTAGAAAACTGTGGCGATTAGATATCGTAATTTTCACTTTTCATTCATCGCTTTTACTCCTCACTACCATTAGTCCTGTCTGTAAAAATGCAAATCAATCTTCTCTGTCTGTGCCAATGAAAAGTTAAATTTGTATTAGTCAAAAACCCTTCAATAACGGCTTCAAGAAAATGAAAATAGAGAAAATGCAAATAAAGGGATTTTTCTTTAATGCACCTGCATATATTTATGTTTTTGGTGTTTCAAATAAGTGATTACATTGTGAAAGGACACCAAAAAGTATGAAATTACACATAATCACTCTTTCGGTCCATCAAATTCTCATAATTACTTCTTCTCAGTGGAGCTACTTCAATTTCTGCATTATGAGCACATCTTATGTTACAGTGAGCTCATTGTGTTATTACAGGTGTTTCTAATGTAAATACTAACCGTTGGTAGGTGGTACATCAGCCATTCTCCTAAAACAGTTTCTAAATTTGGCTGCTGCACTGTCAGTGACTGAAGGTTATTGTTAAGTACTGTCACAATGTGGTCTATAGAGGGCACTGTTTCAAGCGTCACAAAAGCACATTTAATAGAACAATATGCCCAATAATGGTCACCACATTGTACTGGCTTGACATCAGATCAGTTAGTTAACTGAATAAAGTATCCAGTTTTATAATTTATCAAATGCAGCCACTGTTTTCTGCTTCACTTCACACACTCACAGAGAGCCACTGTGGTTCAGGCTGGATAACTCCAGAATTCTCTATTGGATTTATTTTTATTGAATTTAATTTATGTTATTGGGAAACATGGTATTTATAAAAGAAACAAAAAGATACGAAAATTCAATAGCTATAAAAAAAAAAAAAAATACATCACATACAACACAAATAAAAAACACAACTACAAGTACAACTCTTCAGGACTGAGGGGCCACAGTCTTTGGCTTCCAAACTAATATCATGTTTCACAAGCAGGACCCAGACACAAATGTAAACTGACACATACATGTACACACCAGTGCATATTTTGAAAAGGCTTCTTAAAAAAGCATACCTCTCCAGAGATGGGACGACAAATTACAGAACAACTGTGAAAGCAGAGTGGATGCAAAGCTTATTTGGACATCATCACCAACATAAACTGTCCACAGATCTGAACACAATCCAGAGACAAGTTCAGGTTTGGGACTTACATTTAATGGGCTGTGAGAATCTAAACTAATAACTGAAGGTAACCAGTTCTGGTCTCCATTAAGGGCCTAGAACCCCCTGGAACCCCCAATGGGCACAACTCATACTGTCATAGACAATTAATATCCTCATTACCATGTTTTGGGAAACTGGAGCGCACTGTGGTACCCCCCCCAATGTGCAACCAGTGGGGTTACTGAGGAGAGAGGAGGGGTCGGACTTGAGTCAGTGTCCGGCTTGAGAGAGACCGGCCAGAGGCTCTTACAAGCTCCCCCATGGAGCGGGCTGTGTGTGAGAAAAAGCTGTCGTCCAGCTTGAGAATCGCATCCCAAACAATATGTTAGGGTGTTGACTAAAACTCTACACTCTGCTCCTAAACGCCTGTCAACAACTGCAACATCGGCCTGGAATTTTATAAAGCTGGTGATGAGGTAAAACGGTTCACTGACGGCGTGAGGAAAGCCAAAACCCAGTCCTGTTTGGCCCTGAAAGGATATTTTCACACCAGGGAATCAAAGCAAAGTAAGGCTGACCTGATTAGTCACAGTAGTTACTGGAACTACATAGATCTCCTCCTAGTCCTATGCACACAAAAGATTGTATTCCTGCGTTAATCTGTCTAATAAAGTACAATTTGATATAAACCGCAAATTATCTACTGTTTCCTTTAGAAGTCCCAGGAAAATAATTTATCAAAATGAGGTAATTTCTGTCATCTGTTATAGGTGTATGATGTTTCTTCTTTTTCTTAATGAAATCTAAAGAGGGGATTTGAATGCAATTTCAGTAAAATATTCACTTTTGCTTTGTCTCTTTAGGAAATGACAAAATCTAAGATTAAGATTGTATTTTTCGGTATTTTAGGACAATATCATTTGTGTAAATATTTTTGTTGATCATTTTATTTTATTACGAGGCCCCCTTTTAAACTAGTCCCTTGCAAACACTGCGTATGCACCTTGAATGATTAGAATAACTAGATCAGTCAAACCTATTTGTATGTATAAATCGGATTAAAAGACTTCCAGAGCAGCAGAAGCCTAGGGGGTCATGAACTGAAATGTCCCCAGTTCGACTTCGGTCGTGAACATTTGTTGCATGTTGTTACACATTTTCTGTTCCAACTATCTAATAAAGCATAAAAACAAAACATTCCAAAGACAAAGTAACCAGGTCAAAAGAAAGAGAAAACAAACAGACATTTTAAAGGGGAACTATGCAGTTTTTTTTTGCTTAATTTACTTTAACTGAAAAGCTTTGGAGTCATTGGAACGGTTATATGACTTTTTTCGGTTGAATGGTGGTCGCCTCGCTCCCCCCTAGTGCCTGCGAGCTGAAAAACCACCCTTGCAAATTTGGGCCGGCGAGCCAAAGCTAGGAAAGCATTGTCGGAGGAACAGAGAAAGACGAAACGGCAGACTGACTGAGCGAGGAGTCAGACACAAGTAAACATAAGAGCTGCCAAATAACTATTCCGAAGCTGTAGGGGGAGCTCTATAGAGAAACCTGCGAGCAAAAAGCGAGAAAATAGTGAAGAAATGGCCAAAACTGCATAACACCCCTGTAAGACATGAAGCATGTCTTTTATGTAGGTCAAATGTTTTCAAAAGAATAAGGAGGTAAAATCCTTCATAATGATGGCAGTTAGACTGTTAGTTTTCAAAAGTATAGAACTAAAAATAAAAATGATTATGAAGAAAATAAGTGTAAAGGAACCAGAGACGTGCAAAGGCCAAAGGAGTACCTTATAACACCATTTACGCCAACATCTGCATCAGAGCTGTTGACCAATAGGACATCCGTCCCTGTCGGGGCATTCTCCATGATGGTGGTGTGGAAGGCGGAGGAGGTGAAAATTGGGACATTATCATTCACGTCGTCCACCAGAACTGTTACCGTCCCCGTTCCACTCAGAGACGGAGAACCTGGAGGTTAAGGGAGAAAAGGAAAAAAACTATCAGTGACAATAGTGGTTTACTTTTCCTTCAGTAAGCACACTATAAAGAAGTGAAGGAGAAATGGCCTCAATGGCCAGCACAGAAGCAAGTCATTACACTTTCCAGTCACATGACAGACCTCAACACGGAGAATTTTCTAACTGACTGAATTAGGAACTCCTTTTTGTGCCACAGCGCGCTAGTAAAGGGGAGACAGTAACATGTGAGTGGCATTAAGACTCCCATTTTGACTTTAAGACACTTATTGTATATGACTTGTTATTTGCAGCGAGATCCACACTGAATCAATTCATACTCATGTGAGGGATCAGCCACAATATTCCTGCTGCATTTAATGCAAGCAAATTTCTCTGGCCACCGGTTTGGGTTTCCATCGGTCTTACTGCCACATCAACACAGTGCAGAACACATCAAAAGGGCTCAATGTCTCTGAAACCAAATCTTTCAGGCGTCCTTCCTGGGGGTCTTGGACACTCATAGATTTAATTTCCACAGCGAGGTATCTATTTTAAGGTGCACGCCACTGAGTGAGTTAGTCTGTGGAATTTGAGTGAGGAGAAGTGCTATTTTCAGCAAAAATCCAACCGTATTTTTCTCCCAGAGCGGGTGACGAAACGGGGCTTGCTGGGCCCTGGGGGACGGATTTAAATCAATAGCAGATGAAAATGAGCCGCAATGCAGAAAAACCTGAAGAGAAAAAAAGATTCAGACATCTGCCTTGCTTGAGCTGGCCTTTATAATCCATCCTTAAATGGCACGCTGCACAGCCTGATATATATTTCAAACATAAACACAAGTTCAGTGTTCAGTTGTTTCTGAAAGTCACAATATGGGATTTGGGGACATCTTTAAAGACTTGAAGTTATTTTGAAACGCTTCATGATTTGCATATGTTTACATTGCTTATCGGGACAGAGAACACCTGAGGATTAAGAAAAGATGAGATCTGCAAGCTGTATGAGGCACTTTTCCCACCTCTAACTTGTAGTTGTTCCCCCTGCAGCTCTCTTCAGGAATCTATGTGAATGTGTCAACTATAATACACCCAAATAAAAACATACACAATCCCTAAGCTTGTGTCCTCTGTGCCTGTGTACTCAGCTGTTGAAAACATCAAATGCTTGAACTTGCGTACCGTGGGGGCCTGGATTAATAAGAGATAATAAAAACACTTGGACGGTGGCCACGAAATATTCTCTCTTAATGCGGAGCTGTACAAAATCAAAACATAAGGAATCTGAGAAAAGAGGGTGTTGAGGGGTGGAGGGTCAGAAAAGAAAGCTTCAGGGACACTATGGCTCTGTTGCTCAGCCAGCGTGGATTGGGTTATAAATATGATCAAATCAGGGCAACACACTTATTATATTTTGTGCCAAGTCTTCATTTGGAAGTCAGATGAATTATGACTGCTTTCTGTCATACTGTAAGTCACTAAGATAGTAAACGGGAAAAAGAAAAATGAGCACTGTCGAGAACTTTGCTTTTAGACACATTGAGACTTATTGTCCAGGTAGTAGGTTTTCGATATTAGGTATTTTAGCAAAGCAAGCGGCATGGCTCTATGGATGGCAATGACAGCCAGTCTAAAATATCTCAACAACTATTGGATGAATTGCTGTAAACTTTGGTATGAATAATCATGGTTCCCAGAGGATGAATCCCCCTGACTTGCTGGTCAATTTTCAAAATCAGTGCTAGGGACACATTTTGGTTGGTACCAAAAAAGTATGGAGGCATACAGATATATCCACATTTGACAAAGCGTATGTGCCAGCAGGGTAGGACAAACAGTGTCCAACCAACCAATGTCGTTGAGAAAGAAATGAAATTCCCTACAAGCTCTGCGGCTGCTGGTAAATTGCTGACACTAAACTGTGACCTCCCTGTGGGCATAGAGGAGAAAGAGGATTTTCTTTAGAAGATCAACAAATTTGAACATTATTGTGGGGTTCGGAGACCACCGCAGCTTCTTACAGGAGGGCAGGGGATTCCTCCCAAAATGAGCTTTGAGATAGTTTACTGTAACATTACTTCACTGCCTGGCTTGATGATAATAAACAGGCATTCAACCTTAAGCTTTTCATGGATCCAGGTTTTCTGGTCAGAACAGAAGTGGCTAACATGCACATTTAGAATAAACAGAGCTGAATTCTAGAAGCAAAATAAATAAACAATTGTTTATCCCAAAAGAACACCAGAAACCATACAACACTAATCTTTAGTGAGTCATTACCAAAATGAGTCATGTCCTCTGCCGTTCCAACTAAGACTTAACTGACTTTTTTTTTTTAAAAAAACATTTATAACCAAATATAGGCAATGTTTAATTTTGAGGTGATTATGTATTTCCACCTTTACAAATATTTGTGATGAAGAGGATTCTGCTCATAAACAAAATACTCCAAAATCATTGGCGATTCATACAGAGGACACTTTGGTGTCAAATGCAAGCGGAAACCCAATTCAAGCATAAAATATAAATCGTGGTATGCATCTTCACAGGTCTATTATGTGATCAAACGACCACAATATGTGGCTAAGTGCCCAAACAAATGCAGTCAGCAGGATTACTTAATCAACATCATACTTGGTTGCGGCTGGCTAATCCGCCTACGCCTGAGCCTGCGGTGTCACACGTTCAAGTGCGCAACGTGATTGGATTGACATGAGTCATCATTCAGGAGGTTGTCATGGCAACAGATTAGCACAGCTCCAGCTCCTCCTCAGCTGATCCTCTTAATTGAGGAGCAATCCAAGTCAGCAAGGTGTCTGTAACACTTTAAGTTAACCGGTGCGGAGCTGCTGCTGCTGCCAGGCAAAGTGTGTGTTGACAGTCAGCAACTCACTAAGACTGTTGTTGATCAAAGATGTTCTGTGCAGGCTGGAGCTGTCGGGCTCATAAATGGCTCTGGGAGCTAAGTGGCTTTGTCTACAAAATCCATTAGCTCGTACCGAGACTGAATAAATGCAGAAAATATTTGGTTTTGAACATCGTGCCAGCTACTATATTTTTCTGAACAGAATGCCTTCTGTTACACAGTGAGTGTGGTTGTTGCACGTCAAAAGCATTGTTTCCCTACTAAGAGCGGAAGCAGGCCAAGCTACAAGGCTAGCCCTGTGTGTGTGTGTGTGTGTGTGTGTGTGTGTGTTTGTGTAGCACACTGCCCTCCTTCCAGGCGTTTCACTGCTACACAGGATGTGATGTCACAACCTGTTTACTGCCTCAGGAGAATGAACAACCTCCTCCTCCACCGCCACTTGTGTGACCTTTGACCTGCATTGCGTCTGTCACCAAGCGCATCAGGGACTCTAAGGCACAGGACACTGTTACTCCAGCTAATCCTTAGTAAGCATGGAGCAAAGAGAACCCAACCCCCATTGTGAAGACCTAAATCACGCTCAAATACTTCCAGAGCCCCCTGATGCTCCTCTCTGTGACACTGAACCTGTTCCGACCCCGCCGTCGTCGACAGGCCTTGGTTGAAACGGGGCATTTTTCTTGGTGTATCACTTCTTGTAGCATCATGCGCCTCTGTGCAGCCTCAGGACGTGCCTTCTTAGCGTCCTGGGGCTCACTGATATCACATAACCCCTGGCAGCTGTTTCCCCCCAAAACCTGCTGTCCAATGTGTAAATAGTTCAGATGTATCTTGTTACATCGTGTGGGCTGACAGATTTAGCCATCAAGGAACACTATATTAGGCCAACACTATGGCAGGTATGCAAATGTATGTAAATGACAGTTGTTTCAAATAGTTATGGTGATGGTGAGACATTCTTAAGATTCAGACGACGGCGGCTGCTAAATAACAGGGTCAACATCGCAGCTGAGTATGTCGTCTGTTTCCGATTCTTAAATTTCCACCGAATACCAAACCTGTAATAGTAAGAAAAACAAACCCAGCACACTTTTTTTATTATGTAGAAAATAACCTCCCATCCCCTTCTTCTTTTTTAGGAGGGAATGACTCAACAGGAGAGGAATGCTCTGCAAGAGTGCGGAGAAATGCCAGCATCTCCTCCAAACAGTCTTTGCTGAAATCTGGCAAAGCCCAGGGAAGAGTGTCAGGGTCAATGATTTAGACGACTGCAGCCGGGGCGGGTGTCAACTCGTGCGCCATGGCTCAAGCAGAGTAAGTGGGGGCGCCGGTGGGGATATGGTGAGGAAATATGCCTAAATCTGGCAGCGTACAATCTGGCCCACCGCTATGCGACAAATGACATCATTTTGCCATGGAAAGAGAGCTGGTGGAAATTTGCAGCGGGAAGTCAGCTGCCTACCGGTGGCTGCCATGCACTGTGGTTAGAAAAGTATTTTTTCCATTGGCAAATCCTGTCCCCAGACCCTTGATTCTTTTTCTTTCTACATTTCTACAGTAGTTTTCTAAATTTGACATTTTTTATAAGGTTGCATAGAAATCTATCCTGTTGTATTTGCCTGTTGTGTCGGCTGGCATTTGAAGGTACAGCATTCATGTTATTAGACTCCATGAAACAAAGCCATGCAGGTGAATGTTAATCAAAACATACACAGATAATTGAAGAGATCACTGAATGAGATACAAAAACATATCCCGGTCACTGTTTGTGCATGTTCGACAGCAAAGAACTAGTGTTTGCATTCTTATTACCATACCTCTAATTTGTAGATCACTTGCTGGCCAAAACAGATAAGTCAATCAATGCACTACCTCACCTCAGATCTGTGCCATGAGCATAATCTTATTTCAGGGGTTAATCTTAGGTTACTTAGGAAAGCAAACTGCCATGACCCAACACTCCTCTCCTGATGATTACAGCCTCACATCATCTCTATTTACCTCACGCCGAGGAGTTATCAACATTATCGCTCAAAAATCAGCACAAGCTGTGTACTTTTACACAAGCAATTTTGCTGTGGCTAGAAAATTGTTTTGGAAGCAAATGCCACTCATCGCTTACAGTCCAGACGAGTGCATGTGTGTATGTTTGATCCAAATTCATCTTGGTTATTATTGCACACAAGGAAATGGGTTTTGGATCCAGAGAAGCATGCTCCTTCAATCAGTAAAGAAAATAGTGGACCTTGTGGTACCGTGTTTCCATGAGTCGGTTTTGCCCTCTAGAGCTATGCTGGAGTCACTGAGCTCTGAAATGGTATGGATACTATAAAGGATAAGTCCGAGCTAAGTCTAGGTGATAAGCCTGTCTCCAAGACTGAGGGTATTCTCCATGGGAACACATCAGACTGATGGTATTCAGATAACTGTTTTTCATCCTACGAGCAGCCATTACACTATGGGATAAAGTAGACAGTCGCTGGCGTCAGTGCACCTCATTTCACACAAAGCAACTGAATCCGCCGGGGAGCTCAAAACGCTCGAGCCACACGAGGATTCCTCCCGGCTTTAATTGAATCTTGAAACACCATTTCCATTTAATTAAACGCAGCACATTCCCTTCAGATCTGGGAATGACACAGTTGGGGCAGTGACAACCAAAACAGAGTCCTCTGTTTGATATTTCACAATAATAAGACCTTAAAGTGCTTGTTAAACTGGCGGTGGGAATGGCATTCAATTCTGTGTGCTAATATTTTATCGCTTAATCTGAGCTCAGATCTAAGAGGTTGGTTTCAGCGTGGATATCGTATGGAGAATATTGGAGAACCCCGAACAACCCAAATGTAATTGGCATCCAAAATAACAAGCTTTCAGGACCCGGAGAC